>NC_058082.1:33910533-34271290 GCF_014858855.1 Bufo gargarizans
TTCACCACTCTCTAAGTTAGAGTTTGCTTCAGTGTCAGCAGTGCTTAGGTTCCAGCATATGAGTTTGTTCACCATCAGGACTCCTACTGGTCAGCTCATACTGTCAGCAGTCAGGGAGAGGCTTAGGGATTGTTAGGAGATTACCATTCCCTCCTCCCTAGCTTTGGGGCCTAGTCTGTTTACATGTGCCCAATATGGAGACCCAGAAATTGAATGGGGCAGACCCATCAGTCAGTACGTGTAGACATGTGCACATGTACTGTTCTACCATGTTGCTGAAATGCTGCCTCCTGCTAAGACATTCCGTATCAGTTAGTGGTGCTGATTGTTGTGGCGTGGTGACAAAGGGTTTCCACATTTCAGCCATGCTAACCCTCCCTTTTGAGGTGCTGAAGGTGCCCCTGCTGCATTGGCAACTTCTTCCTCCTCCTCCTCTGCCTTGTGCTTCCAATGAGCCCCCGCTGTCAGGTGTGAATGCCTTCAGCAGCGCGTCTACCAGTGTGCGCTTGTACTCGTGCATCTTCCAATCACATTCTAGTGACGGAATTAAGGACAGCACATTGTCCTTGTAGCGGGGATCCAGCAGGGTTGCCACCCAGTAATCAGTACTGTAGTCATTCATGTGTGCCAGGCTGCCCAGAGGCAATGACTAGCTGTCCTCTGTGGGAGGTGTATCACCTGTGTCCTCTGTATCCCCCCAGCCACGCTCCATTGATGCCCATGAGCTGCTTTGGGTGCCACCCTGCTGTGAACATGGCTCCTCCTCATCATCATCCTCCTCCTCATCATCCTGCAGAACTGTGCCCTGGCTGGACAGTTGTGTACCTGGCCTCTGTTGGTGCAGGAACCCACCCTCCAAGCCACTTGTGAATGACTGGCCTGATAACCATGGAAATTATCCCATAAAAGTGGAATAGTAATGCTGAGGATTGCATCATCGACACTAGCCATGTTGGTGGAGTACTTGAAAAAGCGCAACAAGGCACACATGGAGGCCCACTCGTTGGTGGTGAAGTGGTGCTGTTCCACAGAGCGACTCACCCGTGCGTGCTGCAGCTGAAACTCCACTATCGCCTGCTGCTGCTCGCACAGTCTCTCCAGAATGTGCAAGGCAGAGTTCCACCTTGTGGGTACGTTGCATATGAGGCGGTGAGCGGGAAGGCCGAAGTTATGCTGCAGCGCAGACAGGCAAGCAGCAGGGTGAGAACGCTGAAAGCGCACACTGATGGCCTTTCTGCAGCAGCTCTAACATATTGGGGTAATTTTTTGTGCACCACCAAATTCAGCACATACGCTAGGCAAGGGATGTGCGTCAAACCACCTAGCCCCAGAGCTGCTATGAGATTTCGCTCGTTATCGCACACCACCAGGCCAGGCTTGAGGCTCAGCGACACCAACCACTCATCGGTCTATTGTTCCATGCCTGTCCACAGCATCCTGCACAGATGAGTTTTATAACTGCCTGCTGTCTTTCCCCCTGGCTGTGCTGAAGTTGGTGGTGAAAGTGTTATGCTGACCTGGATGAGGAAGCAGTAGCAGTAGAGGAGTAAGCGGAAGTAGGAGATAACAGGAGGCAACGAGAAATGTCCTGCAATCCTCGGCGGCAGTAGGACATACGCCAAACTGCTGTCAACCTCAGGCCCAGCCGCCACTGCATTTACCCAATGTGCAGTTAGGGAGGTGCTTCCTGGTTCACGTATCGGTGGTTATGTGTACCTTGCCACAGATGGCGTTGCGCAGTGCTCGCCTGATTTCGTTCGCCACTTGGTTGTGCAGGGCAGGGATGGTTCACCTGGAAAATTAGTGGTGGCTGGGAACCACGTACTGTGGGACAACCACCGCCATAAGGTTTTTAAAAGTCTCTGTCTCGCCTAGACATAACGAGAGCATTTCAAAGACTAGGAATTTTGAAATGCTAGCATTCAGGGCCAGGGATAGCGGGTGGGTAGGGGGGTACTGCCTCTTTCTCTCCAGTATTTGGGGGATGGACAGCTGAATGCTTCCATGGGACAGTTTGGTCATGCTGGGTGACGGTGGTAGAGGTGGTGGTGTTGCTGCCACATCCTCTGTTTGCCGGGTGGCAGGTGCACTGTCACTCCAGAGGGGGAGGAAGAGGCCGAGACTGCAGCAGAAGAGGGAGCAGGAGGAGCCTGAGATCTTTCGTGGTTTTTGAGGTGTGTACTCCACTGCAGCTCGTGCTTTGCATTTAGATTCTTGGTCATGCATGTGGTGCTCAGGTTTAGAACATTTATGCCTCACTTCAGGCTCTGATTGCACAGCGTGCAAACCACTCGTGTCTTGTTGTCAGCACATTGTCTGAAGAACTGACATGCCAGGGAACTCCTTGGAGCTGGCTTTGGTGTGCTTAGTCCCTTGGTGCAGTGAGCAGTAGCAGGCATACTGGCTAGGGGACGGCCAGCCTGCACCCTCTGTTGCTGTGTGATTGGCGCTGAGTGACCACCACCTCTGCCTCCGAACTGCACATGTCATTCGCATGACCTTGATTCCATGTGGGGTCTAGTAGCTCATCATCCTCCACATCATCTTCCACCCACTCTTCACCCCTGCCCTCTTTGCTGGTCTGCACACGGCAGAAAACCGCATCAGTTGGCACCTGTGTTTCGTCATCATCATCAGAGACGTGCTGCCATGGTCTTCCCATTTTCACATCCTGAAACATAAGTGGCTGGGCATCGGTGCACTCAATCTCTTCCACTTCTGGGGCAGGTCTAGGTGGATGGCCCACGAAACGCCCCTAGCATAGACATCAAAAAGCATAAGAGACTGCTGCATGACTTGGAGCTCAGACTGCTTGGTTGATTTGCAAGGGGGTGAGGTGGAAGATGGATGCTCATGGGCTGCAGGTGCCAACTCTGCGGTGTCAGCAGGGGACCGGGTGGGAGACAATGTAAAGGAACTGTCAGCCATCCAATTCTACTTGTTCTGGCCTCACCATTCGTACACTGGAATTCGGGCCTACAGAATGACGCTGAACGTCCTGTCGCCTACATGCACCCTTAGGAAGGTGTTTCATTTGGGAGTGTAGCTGTCACAGATCGACCATGTCCTCTCCCTGCAACAGGAGCCTCACCAGCACCAGCAGAACCACGACCAGGGTCATGTGCCTTATTTGATGCTCTCCTCATTCTTTGAGGTCATCCACCGAACTAACAGACAGATTTACTGTTAATTTTCCTGTCATGTATGCAGTACTGATGTACCTCACACCAAAAATGGGTATATGTCACCGAGCGAACTAACAGACAGATTAAGTATATTAGTTTCCCTGTTACATATGCCCTTTACGTGTATCTCACAGCAAAAATGGGTATATGTCACCGGATGAACTAACAGTCAGATGAACTATATTAATTTGCCTGTCACGTATAAAGTGCACGTGTATCTCACACCAAAAATGGGTATATGTCACCGGCCAAACTAACAGACAGATTACCTATATTAATTTCCATAACATCACCACGACCGCATACAAGGAGATTGACTTCTGACCTCTGTAGGGGCAGGAACAGAGAAAGGTTTAAATCCCCCACCGCTTTGTGCCCATGATGATGACGTCACTTCCTGCGAATGGAGTGACGCGGGGTGGCATGCAGGCATTCTGGTCGACAAAAAGGGGGCTGAAACAGTGACCCAGCCGACTCATCCTACACCATGTCGGGACCAGAGCCGCGTTCTACTAAGGAGCCGGATGCTCCATTGCCGCCATCTGTAAGTTCCCATTGGGAAAATTACTTATTGACTTTTCATAAAGTGTGTTGGTTTGGGGATTAGCTTGATCCCCCTCTCCTTAAACCACGTTATATTATAAAAAGGGGTAGATTCCTATTTATACTAAGTGCCTCAAAGCCGCTCAGATGCATTTCTTGTAACTTCAGGATAATTACCCCAAAAAATTGTGCAAAGTCTGCATTACTAGTATCGTTCGTGAAGAAACTCCCTTACTAAGGGAAGAATTTAGAATGATGATACAGGAAGAAGTAAAATCCTCCTTGTCTCACTACTTCTGGGGATCCTCCTCCTCCCAAAAGGAAAAAGTTGATAGATCTCCTTCATCCTCAGATTCTGAGGACCTTGTTGATGATGCTTCCTCTTTTAAAACTGGGGAAGATGAGATTTAATTTTTCTATGGACAATATGCCAGATCTGCTGAAAGCAGTCAGATCTACTATGTGGGTAGAGGAGATGCAGAAATCTCACTCCATTCAAGATGAAATGTTTGGAGGTCTACGAGTCAAAAAAACTTGCGTATTCCCTATCAACGAGTATATAAAGGATATGGTTTTAGAGGAGTGGTCGGACCCTGAAAAACGCTTGGGGGTATTGTCTACTATTTGATCCGGTGGAATCTAAGATCTTCAATGAGATTCCTAAAATTGACGTACAGATGGCAAAAGTGAATAAAAAAACATCATTACCCTTCGAGGATGCCTCCCAGTTAAGAGATTCTATGGACAGGAAGGCCGACAGTCTATTGCGAAAATCATGGGAAGCAGCAATGTTCAACCTTAAGTCTAACATTGCGGCAACATCTGTGGCCAGGTCTATGTTCCTTTGGCTAAACGAGCTGGAGGATCATATTAGGAATAAAACATCAAGAGAGGAAATTTTAAATTCTATAGCACTTCTAAAATCAGCCACAGCTTTTCTAGCAGATGCTTCGGCCGAATCAGTGAGGTTCTCAGCCAGAGACTCAGGTCTCTTCAATGCGGCCCGTAGAGCACTCTGGATGAAGTGTTGGTCAGGTGACAAAACATCAAAAATTAAGCTCTGCTACATTCCATTTTCGAGAGAATACGTCTTTGGTCCAGTACTGGACAGGATCTTAGAGAAGGCCTCAGACAAGAAAAAGGGTTTTTCCCGAAGACAGAACCTATAAGTGTAGGTACCCCTTTCATTCCTCCACAAGTCAAGACAGGTTGTATAGGGGAAAAGGAAAGTCGGGGTGCTGGAGCTACCCCAAGGATGGTAGAGTAAGGGGTTGCCCCCCCTCCTCTCATACGAAACTTGTCGAAAAACAATGACTGTCGATGTGGGGGGGAGATTGTTAAATTTCCTTACGTCCGGCGAATCGATCTCCCAGAATCCCTGGACCAAGGAAATTGTAGGATTGGGATACAAGATCGAATTCTCTTCAAAAACCCAAACAGATTCATATCAACCTGGTCCCAGGAAAAGATCTGGCAGGGAGTACAGTTTCTTTTAAAGATGAATGTCATAGTCCAAGTTCCTTCCCCAGAGCAGAGAAAGGGTTTCTACACAAATCTCTTTCTGGTAAAAAAGAGGGAGGGCTCTTTCCGTACAATTATAAACCTAAAGTCTCTAAACAAATGTATCACTTACAAAGAATTCAGAATGAAGTCCTTAGCGTCCACAATACCATTGATAGGGAAGGATGCCTTGATGTGTATGGTGTACTTGAAGGACGCCTATTATCATGTTCCAATCCATGTCAGATCCAAAAAATTCCTGCGATTTGCCATCAAAGACAACAGAGGTCTAGTTCATCATTATCAGTTCACAGCCCTTCCATTTGGAATTGCCTCCGCTCCAAGGATTTTCACCAAGTTGATAGTGGAAATGGTGGCATTCTTGAGGAAGGAGGGGTTGACGATAATCCCCTACTTGGACGATTTTCTCCTGATTGGCGACAACCCTCACCAAACCGAAAACGACTTAAACACCTTACTATCAGTACTGAGCAGATTGGGGTGGATAGTAAACATAAAAAAATCCAACTTCAAACATTCCACAAGAACACGGTTTCTGGGGATGATCCTAGATTCCCATGTTCAATCCACATATCTTACCCAGGACAAGATGGTATCACTACAGCAAACAATCAGGGCTTTTCAGAGAAAGAAGACGTGCTTAATAAGAGAAGCCATGAGTCTTTTGGGCCTACTAACTTCTTGCATACCATTGGTACACTGGAGTCAGAGTCATTTCCGAACCCTACAGGCTTGGATCCTCAGAGTCTGGAACAGACAGCAGATATCATTGGACCGCACACTTTTTATGACCCTGTTGATAAAAAAGTCCCTAAACTGGTGGACAGAATCAACAAATCTTTCCAGGGGTGTACTGTGGAAAAAGACTCCTTACATACAGATTGTGACAGACGCAAGTCAGTCGGGGTGGGGAGCAAAAGTGGGAGACCTCTTGTACCAGGGATCCTGGTCCCAATCAGTCACTTCTCAGTCGTAGAAATTCAGAGAACTGAGAGCAGTCTGGGAAACCCTAAAAATAGCAGAAAAGAACCTGCAAGGTTACCACATAAAAGTCTTCTCAGACAACACAATGGCTATTACTTACCTCTCGCATCAGGGAGGGACAAGATCAGATGCTCTTCTGTCACTGTCATCCGAGATCTTCGATTGGGCAGAGCACAATGTAGGCTCCATTTCAGCAATCCATCTTAAAGGAGCTTTAAACCTAGAGGCGGACTTCCTCAGTCACAAAAAATTAGACAGAATGGTCCCTGAACATAGAAGTTTTTCAGATAATAGTAAACAAATGGGGAGTGCCCGAAGTGGATCTCTTCTCCTCCAAAGGAAATACAAAAGTGGAAAAATTCTGTTCCCTAAACCCCAGTGACAATCCCTGGGTGTTAGATGCATTCTTTCTAAGATGGAATTGGAGTCTCTGCTACGCTTTTCCTCCTTTCCCATTAATCCCAAGAGTGATTCAAAAAATACTGTATGTCAAGACAAAACAACATTAATTCTGATAACCCCTTTTTGGCCAAAGAGAAGCTGGTTTTCCTTCATCAAAAAGCTCTCCATGTCGGAACCTTGGCCTCTCCCTCTCAGGGGGGATCTTCTGCATCAGGGACCAGTTCTATATCCCAATCTTCAGTTGCTGAAACTAACAGCCTAGATCCTGAAATCCAAGTACTGAGGTTCCAGGGTCTTTGGGACAAAGTGATAAATACACTTAGAGCTTCGAGGAAAAAAGTAACCTCGGCAATGTACCTGAAAATATGGAAAAAAAAATTGTTCCTGGTCACGTGAAACATCCCCGAATTTAGAGAAACCAAACATTCAAAAAAAACAACAAGGGCTTGATCTAGGACTAAGACCGTCCACTCTTAAGGTTCAGGTGTCAGCACTGACAACTTGGCTGTTTCTTTGATCAGGATATCGCAAACCATCGTTGGATAAAAAGTTTCATGAGAGCAGCCTCCAGACTTCGGCCGACTGTGAGATCTCGAGTCCCCTCCTGGGATCTAAATATTGTACTCTCAGAACTGACTCTACCTCCCTTTGAGCCTATGGACAATTGTTCTATAAAGTTTGTATCACTAAAACCAGCTTTTCTAATAGCAATCACATCCGCCCATAGATTAGATGAGATACAGGCAATTTCCATCAGAGAACCTTACCTACGTGTTATGGACGATAGAATAATCCTTAAGTTAGATCCGGGCTTCCTTCCAAAGGTAGTATCCGATTTTCATCGTAGTCAAGAAATCATCCTGCCTTCATTCTGTGAAAATCACTCAAATAGTAAGGAATTTGTTTTTAATTCCCTGGATGTCAGATGTTCTGCCCTGAATTACATTGGATCTACCAAGGATTTCAGGAAATCCGACAGTCTGCTAATTCAATTTGCAGGGAAAAACAAGGGCCAAAAAATATCCAAATCTTCTTTAGCCAGATGGATCAAGAATACTATTTCTCTTTGCTATGAGATTCAGAACAATCCTTGTGCTGACAACCTGAGGGCCCATTAAACCAGGGCCATGTCCTCTTCTCAAGCTGAGAGGGCAGGTGCATCCCTCGAAGACATCTGCAGAGCAGCTACATGGTCAAGTGTGTATACATTTGTGAAACACTATAGACTTGATTTTTCCAAAGAAACAGACTTGTCTTTTGAAAGGAAAGTCCTTCAGGCAGTTGTCTCCCCTTGATATATATTTTGTATATCTCCTTGTATGCAGTCGTGGTGATGCTATGAAAAAAACGGAATTAGTCTTACCGGTAATTCAGTTTCCATGAGATCACCACAACGGCACATTATTCCCACCCTTTCATTAGTTTATTTGTTACTTTCGGGAGGTCCTCCCGGTGGGTATGAGGTAATAGCTTCCTATTTTTGTTCTTGTGTGATTCACCACCTTTTTTTGCTCTGTGTGATTTTAGAAACACTGGTGTTGGTGGTGGGAGGGGGGGAGGATATAAACTTTTCTCTGTTCCTGCCCCTACAGAGGTCAGAGGTCAATCTCCTTGCATGCCGCCGTGGTGATCTCATGGAAACGGAATTACCGGTAAGACTAATTTCCCTGTAACGTACTGCAGTGCAGGTGTACTTCACACCAAAAATGGGAATATGTCACTGGACGAACTAACAGTGAGATTAACTATATTCATTTCCCTGTCACATATAAAGTGCACGTGTATCTCACACCAAAAATGGGAATATGTCACCCATCAAACTAACAGACAGATTAACTATTATATTTTTGTGTCAGGGGTACAAAAATGGTACATTGCACGCACAAAATAACACTATAGGTCACCCACAGAATTAACAGCCAGATTCATTATTATATTTCTGTGTCAGGGGTACAAAGCTGGTGTATTGCACCCATAAAAAATCATTATAGTTCACCCACAAAACAAATAGCCAGATTCCTAACACTCTCCCTCACTTCAGCTGCCTGCTTCCTGTCCCTGCACTACTCAGAGCTGATGGGCGGTGCTACACGTGATCCAGCTTTTATAGAGGCTGGGTCACATGATGCACCAGCCAATCACAGTCATGCCATTACTAGGCATGGCTGTGATGGCTTCTAAGTGCCCACATTTTAAAAGCTTGTTAATTGGCTGCCTTGCAGCCTTTCAAAAGCTTTATTAAATGCCCAAACACCGAACTCGAACCCGAACTTTTCAAGCCAAGTTCGGGTTCGGGTCCGGATACCCGAACTCGCAAAAGTCGGCACGGACCCAAACTTTATAGTTCGGGTTCACTCAACACTAATCACAATCCTTCTTAGTCTGCAAAGAATCCATCTAGTGTACAACTGTAAAAAGAAGAGAAGGAGGTGCAAATTCTGTCTTATTGTAAAGAGAGGAGGGGGTGCTACATTCTGCCTTATTCTAAAAAGGGGAGATGAGGGGGATTCAACATTCTGACTTATTGTAAAAAGGGGAGAGGAGATGGATGCTACGTTTTGCCTTATTGTAAAGAGAGGAGAGGAGGGGGTTGCAACATTCTGCCTTATTGTAAATTGGGGAGAGGAGGGGGATTCAACATTCTGACTTATTGTAAAAAGGGGAGAGGAGATGGATGCTACGTTTTGCCTTATTGTAAAGAGAGGAGAGGAGGGGGATGCAACATTTTGCCTTATTGTAAATTGGGGATAGGAGGGGGTTGCAACATTTTGCCTTATTGTAAAGAGAGGAGAGGAGGGGGGTGCAACATTCTGCCTTATTGTAAAGAGAGGAGAGGAGGGGGATTCAGCATTTTGCCTTATTGTAAAGAGAGGAGAGGAGGGGGGTGCAACATTCTGCCTTATTGTAAAGAGAGGAGAGGAGGGGGATGCAACATTTTGCCTTATTGTAAAGAGAGGAGAGGAGGGGGGTGCAACATTCTGCCTTATTGTAAAGAGAGGAGAGGAGGGGGGTGCAACATTCTGCCTCATTGTAAAGAGAGGAGAGGAGGGGGATGCAACATTTTGCCTTTTTGTAAAGAGAGGAGAGGAGGGGGATGCAACATTTTGCCTTTTTGTAAAGAGAGGAGAGGAGGGGGCTGCAACATTCTGCCTTATTGTAAAGAGGGGAGAGGAGATGGATGCAACATTCTGCCTTATTGTAAAGAGAGAAGAGGAGATGGATGCCACGTTTTGCCTTATTGTAAAGAGGGGATAGGAGGGGGTTGCAACATTCTGCCTTATTGTAAATTGGGGATAGGAGGGGGTTGCAACATTTTGCCTTATTGTAAAGAGAGGAGAGGAGGGGGGTGCAACATTCTGCCTTATTGTAAAGAGAGGAGAGGAGGGGGGTGCAACATTCTGCCTTATTGTAAAGAGAGGAGAGGAGGGGGATGCAACATTTTGTCTTTTTGTAAAGAGAGGAGAGGAGGGGGATGCAACATTTTGCCTTTTTGTAAAGAGAGGAGAGGAGGGGGGTGCAACATTCTGCCTTATTGTAAAGAGGGGAGAGGAGATGGATGCAACATTCTGCCTTATTGTAAAGAGAGAAGAGGAGATGGATGCCACGTTTTGCCTTATTGTAAAGAGGGGATAGGAGGGGGTTGCAACATTCTGCCTTATTGTAAATTGGGGATAGGAGGGGGTTGCAACATTTTGCCTTATTGTAAAGAGAGGAGAGGAGGGGGGTGCAACATTCTGCCTTATTGTAAAGAGAGGAGAGGAGGGGGGTGCAACATTCTGCCTTATTGTAAAGAGAGGAGAGGAGGGGGGTGCAACATTTTGCCTTATTGTAAAGAGAGGAGAGGAGGGGGGTGCAACATTCTGCCTTATTGTAAGGAGAGGAGAGGAGGGGGGTGCAACATTTTGCCTTTTTGTAAAGAGAGGAGAGGAGGGGGATGCAACATTTTGCCTTTTTGTAAAGAGAGGAGAGGAGGGGGATGCAACATTTTGCCTTTTTGTAAAGAGAGGAGAGGAGGGGGGTGCAACATTCTGCCTTATTGTAAAGAGGGGAGAGGAGATGGATGCAACATTCTGCCTTATTGTAAAGAGAGAAGAGGAGATGGATGCCACGTTTTGCCTTATTGTAAAGAGGGGATAGGAGGGGGTTGCAACATTCTGCCTTATTGTAAATTGGGGATAGGAGGGGGTTGCAACATTTTGCCTTATTGTAAAGAGAGGAGAGGAGGGGGGTGCAACATTCTGCCTTATTGTAAAGAGAGGAGAGGAGGGGGGTGCAACATTCTGCCTTATTGTAAAGAGAGGAGAGGAGGGGGGTGCAACATTTTGCCTTATTGTAAAGAGAGGAGAGGAGGGGGGTGCAACATTCTGCCTTATTGTAAAGAGAGGAGAGGAGGGGGGTGCAACATTTTGCCTTTTTGTAAAGAGAGGAGAGGAGGGAATGCAATCCCCTGATAGTTATAGTGAAGTCAAACAGCAGGGAGGGGGAGCATCTGATTGGCTGAGACACAGCACTGATCTGACATCACCCACTGAATGATCATAGAAAGAGAAATTCACTGCAGTTAGCATACTTGCTTTGTTTTATTGACCTATCAGTGAAAAGTGGCATCTTCATCACCTTCCCGCAGATGTTCCCCCGTTCAATGCATGTAGCATATCCATAAATAGTGATGGCCTTGCAGTTCGCCCAGCGGTCGGTTGGCGGCGAACTTTGCGCATTCGCGATCCGCCTAACATGAGAAATTATGGCGATGTCCGCGCGCGCCATATTCTTTTGCATTGTGCCGAACTTTGACCCATGACACATCCATCAGGTGGGACAGGACAGCCAATTGGAATGTTTCAGCACATGGACACACCCCCAACCCTATAACAGAATCCTATCTGGCAGCCATTTTACATTATTTGTTTTACCGCTGTAGGGAGAGGTTGCATTTTGGAGCAGGGACAGGCTGTTAGGAACTTAGGGACACCAAAACACTAGCTAATAGGGCCACAAAAGTCGTTTTAAGGACTGGTAACGTTGTGCTATCGATCGGTGTGATATACAGAGGGGTGTGATATACTTATAATATACTTTCTAACATAGAAAGTATATTATAGTGCATTTGTATGCTTCCAGAAAATACTGATTGAAGGTTGCGATCTATTAGCTTCCAAAAATTTTGATAGAGGTTCTCCATACACCTGCGTCCACAAAATTACTGCTTGAGGGTGATATACCAGCTTCAACTAACAACTGATTGAGGCCTGCCATATATCCGCTTCCACAAATACTGATCTTCTCTAGGAACTTTGGCACAGGGTCATTTTGAAAATGACAGACAGAGGAAGAGGCAGGCCATTCCACAGGGGTGATAGGGGTCGGGCAGGTGCACCAGGCCAGAGCCTAAGTGGGAAGTTGTTGAAGGTGCGTGCGATTATGTCAAAGGACGCACCAGAGTTGGTTGAGTGGCTCACTCAGCCTTCTGCTTCTGCACCCTCCTCATCCTCTGTATCTGCACCCTCCTCACTCTCTGCTGTGTGCACCCCCAAAGACGCCACCACCACCACCAAAATAGCCCCTTCACTCACGTCAGAGGAATTATTTTCCCATCCATTCCCACACCTTACCGATGCGCAGCCATTCTTGGCATCGGATGAGGAAGAGAAGGTAGCAACGGCCGCCAACCAGTGGTCTCATGACAGTACCCAGATCAGCCCAGGGAGGGTGGTCTCCGCTGTTGCTGCCTACTCTAAGATCTCTAATGTCAGTGGTGGTAAAGGTGACAATGATGACGTGTCGATGGACGTCACGTGGGTGCCCACAAGAGAGGAAGAGGAGGGGAGTTCAGAGGGAGAGACGGAGCAGCAGATAGGGAGGAGAAGTAGATGCAGGCAGACCTCGCAGTGCACAGGAGGCAAAAAGTAGACTGCAAATGTATCTGGAGCGAGCCATCCACCATGCACAGTCACATGTTGTGCTCCCAGGATGTCGGCACATGGCTCCGCAGTGTGGACTTTTTTAACATGTCAGCTGCAGACAATAGTGCCATCTGCATGCCATCTGCAGCCTGTGCTGTCAACGCATAAGTCGTGGTATGCCCAACACTCACCTAGGGATGAACGCCTTAAGAAGGCACCTGGCCTCCCATCACCGAGCCCAGTGGGAGCAACGCCGTCAGAACCCACAAAACCACACTCCCAGCGCTCCACGTCCTGCCTCTTCTACTTCTCCTCTCATTTGTCCTCCACTCCACCTTTCACCGTGCCGTCGTCGCATTCATCTGGCACAAGGAAGGCTTCCGTGGCCCAAATGTTCGAGCGTAAAAAAATTATGACGCCTGATAATCGTCTTGCCCAACGGCTGACCGCTGGCTTATCGGAACTGTTAGCGCGCCAACTACTGCCATATAAATTGGTGAACTCGGAGGCCTTTAGAAAATTTGTGGCCATTGGCACAACACAATTGAAGGTCCCTGGAAGGAAATATTTCTCCCAGAAGGACATCCCTGAACTATATGGCCATGTTCAGTGGCAAGTTAATATATCTCTGGCACACCGTGTCTGTGCCAAGATACATCTGACCACAGACACGTGGTCTAGAAAACATGGGCAGGGAAGGTACATAAATTTTACTGCCCAGTGGGTGAACCTTCTGAAGGCCATCAAGCATGTAACCCGTGGCACCAGTGTGGATTTGGTGTTACCGCCACGGATTGCATGCAGGCCTGCCTCTTCTTCTCCTCCTCTTACTCCATCCTCCTTCTTCTCCTCGGCTGAATCTTCCTTTACCATTGCTACCACCTCTTCCCCTGCACTCCCCCCCCCCCCCAAGCTCCCCAGAAGCTATTTCACGTGCCAGGTGAGACGTTGCCATGCTGGGCTGCGGCTGTTGTGCCTGAAAGCCAAGAGCCACACTTGGTCCTGCACTGCTTTCAGCTCTGCGGTCACAGGCCGATCAGTGTCTAACCCTGCTCAATTTGACAGTTGGTAAAGTGGTGTGCGACAACAGTGCCAATCTGCTGAGCGCGCTGAAACAGGGCAAAATTACATGGCACACGTCCTGAACTTAGTCGTGCAGCGATTCGTTTCCAAATGCCCCCGGGTCCAGGACATTTTGCAGCAGGCCAGGAAAATCTCTGGCCATTTTAAAAGATCTTACACGGCTATGGCTCGCCTTGCTGACGTTCAGCAGCGACACCACTTGCCCATCAGACGTCTCATTTGTGACTGCCCGACGTGCTAGAACTCCACCTTGTATATGCTTGATAGGCTGCTCCAGCAGAAACGTGCCGTTACAAATACCTGTACGAATTCTGCGGCAGGACAGGTTCTGGGGAGCTTGGTTTCTTTTCACCGCGATAGTGGTTGCTCATGCGCGACACATGCAGACTTCTGCGGCCATTTGATGAGATCACCAAACTAGTCAATCGCAGCCAGGGCACCATCAGTGACATTGTACCTTACGCCTTCTTTATGGAGCGTGCATTGTGTCATGTCATTGATCAAGCCATCGAGGAGCAGGAGCTGGAAGATGAGGAAGTAGCAATGCTCAATAAATTCCCAGGGGCGGTACTCCATCTGAGACAAGTCAGCAGGAGTTTGAAGAGGAGTCAGAGGAGGATGGTGTCCTGGGGAGAGGAGGAGGAGGAGTAGCAAGAAGAGCAGGCTTTAAACTTTTCAGGGATCCCTGGTGTGGTCCGGGACTGGGGGGAGGAGACCGAGGATGACATTCTCTTGGGCGATGAGCAGGAGCCATGGCGCTCCACCTCTTAAAACTTAGTCCACTTCATGCTGCAGTGTTTGAAGAGCGACCCCCGTATAAAAAGCTTAAAGGTCAAGGACCTGTACTGGGTGGCAAGGTACTTAGACCCCCGGTACAAACACAAAATGGCGGACGTGTTACCAGCATCACAGAGGGCTGGCAGAATGCAGCATTTCCAGGCCTTGCTGCAAGAGATGCTGCATTCTGCTGTTGCGGGTACTGGCAGAGGAATTTCCACCCACAGCAAAACAGGTGTGGGTACCCATCCTACCGCGCCTGCAAAAATAGGGCGGTTTGAAGATGTGTTTCTCACTTCGGATATGAGATCATTCTTGCAGCCAACACAAAGCGTCCATCTAGAGTAAAACTGTAAATACTAGACAGGGGGAGGAGGTGGATGCAGCTGCAGTCTATAGTATCTCCTTCAATGTCTGAGTGAGACCCATACCGTAGGGGTGAGGAGTAGTATTGGGTAGATCCATCTAATTAGCTAAGAGCGCACAGCCCATGACTGGAGCAGTGTTGTAGTGTAGTGCTTGGTGCCCTAGAGATCAGACCCCACTGACTAGTCTATAATATTATGCTATATTGTTACAAACTGGACATATCCCCTTAAAAATTGGGTGGATATGGGGCCTTGCATATTTCTGCAGGTACTTGGCCTATATATTTGCATATTTTAGATTGGAGTCTGATTGCCAGGAGACCTCAGGCTTTCTACAGCACCTCACATATAAAGGGGTTATTTTAATCATGTCTATTTTGATTTGCAGCTCTCGTCTAAGTTACATCCAATTATCTTCATTTCAGGGCTGTCAGGCCGAGTCCTCCAGGGACAGACGAGAATCTGCCAGAAACTTTTTTTTTTTTCCTTTTGTAAAAAACGGCAACCAATTACCTCTGTCAGTCGATAATTGTAGCTATATATTTGTATTTTTCGTCCTGTAGCTTCCCGGCCAGTCACTATAGTGTTAAATCCATTAGTACTGGATGGCTAGGCCAGATAATCATAGAAGATAATTCGAGTCGTGTACCAAAGCTTGTCATTATCGTCAAATCAAATATTTAAAGGGACAGTAATACGATGTTAAGGGAAAAATATATTGGGACACCTCTAATGGTATGACTTCACAGCGTGAATGTCCATCTAGAATTATTTTTATTTTATGTTCGATGATGCACTGGTTTATGCCTAGGGGGTGGAGCATGAAACCCAAGAAATAATTCCTGTGTCATGCCCCGCCCCCAGGAATCTTGTGTAAACACTTGCATCCCCACAGTTTTGGAGCATCTTTCTGCATTGTGCATTTCTTCTCTTATTTCACCTGGAAATGCATGAATACATTGATAACTGTGAATCCATGAGGCACGCCTCTACATACTGACCCTGTTCATTGGGAAGTTACCATATTCGAACCTAACTGATTATAAGGTGGCGATTTCTTTGAAAGTGGACATAGGATTTATTTCTAGTTTTACCCCATCTATCACTAGTACGGGGATCGGCAACCTTCAGCACTCCAGCTGTTGTGAAAATACAACTCCCAGAATGCTCCTTTCAATTCTGTGGGAGTTCAGAGAACAGCCAAGCAAGTGTGCATGATGGGAGATGTAGTTTCACAACACCTGGAGTGCCGGAGGTTGCTGACCATGCACTAGGATATGTCATAACATTAAGATCGGTGGGATCCAACCTCACAAAAACAGAGGAGTCAGGGTCCATTCGACTTATTCCTGGCACAGCAGTTGCTCTTGGCCACCTGCCGTGCAGGGAACTGTGACAGAGTACCATTCCCTGAAGATACATGGCACCACACGCACCTTCCCCCGCCGCTTCCCTCCAGTCATCATGCCTGGTCCTGTCAATCAAAGTGCAGAGGGTTCAGCAATTGCAGAGAGAGCAGAGCCTCTAGGTGTAATTGTAACGCCCCCGTTGCTTCTAGAGGGCACATATGCGGGCACATATGAACATGGGACCAACACAGATGCCTTCAGCTGCCACGCGTACATGTAACAGGTCAGCCAGTGTCATAGGTACAAATCGCCCTATCATTCTGCACTCAGTCCCCCAAAATGAGAAAGCCCCTTTGGCAACGATTACAGCCTCCAGTCTTCTTGGGGATGATGCCAGAAGGTTTGCACACCAAGATTTGGGGATTTTCTACCATTCTTCTCTGCAGATCCTCTCAAACTCTCCTCTTCTTCCTTTTAAGAATTATGGACACCACTGTGCTCTTGGGAACTTTCAGTGCAGAAGAAATGTTTTTGTACTGTTTTCCAGATCTGTGCCTCCACACAATCCTGTCTCTGAGCTCTACAGGCAGTTCTTTCCTCCTTATTGGTTTTTGCTTTGATAAGCATTCTCAGCTGTGAGACTTTCTATAGACAGGGCTGTGTCTTTCCAAATCATGTCCAATCCACTGAATTTACCACAGGTGACTCCAATCAAGGATGATCACGAGAAACAGGAGACCCCAGAGCTGAATGTCAAGTGTCATAGCCATAGGTCTGAATACTTATGTCCAAGCATATTGTTAGTTTTTTCCTTTTTAATAATTTTGCCCCAATTTTTTAAATTTCTTTTCACTTTATCATTATGGGGTATTGAGTGCAGAATTATGGAGAAAAAGTAATTGAAATTTTTTTTTATTTCAGCACAAGGAGCAACATAACAAAATGTGAAAAAATAATAATAGGGTCTGAAGACTTTCCGAATGTAAGGCCCTGATAATAGGCTGACCTTTACTGCCTTTTTCAGCTCTTTCTGCGTACCCTAGGAGGGGGCAGGATTAAACAGGATCACACATAGAGCATCATACGCATGACAAAGGATCACACCATTGGGAACAGAATGTAGAGACAGTTCAGTTCTGTCTCCCTCTCCATATACTTTGACTACTGCACACGTAACAGAGCATGCCCACTACAGCATGCCCACTGTAATCTGTCCTAGAAATTATAGGTCACATTCTGTCCAGGTAGGAAAACACTGGGAAAAAGGGCTCACTTTCTGTATTTATTTTTAGAGGATAAATTCTCTTTCGATACATTCGGCACTGTGTTTCCACTATGCTAATAGGGCTCGATAAGACTCGGTAACTTTTTCGATGTTGTGTTCAGTTATGATGATATTTTTCTTTGAAAATAAATGAAACCAGCAATAAAAAAAAAATATCAGCAGCGAGCATCCGCTTATAGCTGCGAGAATGAGTATCTCCGGTGAGAATAAAGAAACTTATTGAACACGGAGGAGCAGCCAAGAATTACGAGCACTAATGAAAGGAACTGCGGTTTATCCACAGTCTGACTTATTGCTCCTCAATTTTCTAAGATACAGAACAATAGGAGATGATAAATGTATCTTGCTGGGAATATACCGCCCTGGAATACCTTCTGGAAAGAACTGATGGACAATTTGGCCTTGAAAAGCCTCTGTACGGAAACCCGCGGGTCTAATTAATTGCCAATATACAGTAAATATACGGCAACAAAGTGAACAAGTAAAAATCCTTCTTGTGTGCTGTGCCTTTAAATCACGGGATCAACGCAATGATAATTAGGCAGCACCAAAATATTTTTGTTTTTAGTTCATTTTTGCGGTTCCATTTTTAACCCCCTGCCTTCCTTGATCCATAATTTTTATTTTTTTATTTGTTCGTCCACATAGCTGTACGAGGGGGTGTTTTTTTGGCGGACAAGTTGTACTTTCTAATAGCACCAATTAATATTGTATACATTGTAGGGGGAGCTAGAAAAAACTGCAAATGGAATGAAATTGAAAAAAAAAAAAGCCAATGTTTTATGGGTTTTGTTTTTACAGCGTTCCCTGTGCGGTAAAACTGACCTGTTACCTTCATTCTTCGGGTCAATACGATTACAGTGATACCACATTTGTATAGTTTTTCTTGTGACTTAGTACTGAAAAAAAAAATTAACTTTTTTAAATTTTCTTCCCTTCATCAACATATTCTGACCCCCATGACTTTTTTATAGTTATGTCTACGGAGCTGTGTTAGGGCTCATTTTTTGCAGGAGAATCTGTGATTTTTATTGATACTATTTTGCAATGTGTAGGACTTTTTGATCACTTTTTATTAAAAAAATTTGGGTAGGTGAAATGGCAAAAAATTGTGAATGGGCCAGTTTTCTTATCTGTTACGGCTATTCGCCATACAGGATAAATACCTTTTTATATTTTAATAATTCTGGCATTTTGGGATTCAGCAATGCCTATTATGTTTATTTTTTAACCCTTTCCTGACTGCCCAACATAAATTGACGTCAGCAGCCGGGTGTCTGCTTTTTCATACCCGGTTGCTGAATTTTAACCCTTCAGATGTCGTGGTCAAATGTGACCATGGCATCTGGATGCTGTGACAGGAGGCTTCTGCATATTAGTTTCTATGGAGCCTCTGCTTCTGGCAGGGCTCCATAGGAATAAAGCTAAATTTTCATTGACTCCAATGCTAATGCATTCGAGCAGGCAGCCTCAAACTGCGGCCCTCCAGCTGTTGTAAAACTACAACTCCCACCATGCCCTGCTTTAGGCTGATACCTGTAGGCTGTTCGGGCATGCTGGGAGTTGTAGTTTTGCAACAGCTGGAGGGACACAGTTTGAGGATGCCTGCATTAGAGTCTATGAGACAAGCAATCTGATGATTGCTTGTTATAGTTCCCTATGGGAACTATAAAAAAAAATTGTGTAAAAAATGTTTTTTAAAATAGAAACAAATTCTAAAAATTCAAATCACCCCCTTTTCCTAAAATATTAATAAAAATATGTAAACAATAAAAAAAATACACATCATGGGCATCATCACTTTTGAAAACACCTGTACTATTAAAATAAAAAAATATTTTGCCCATACGTCAAATGGTGAAACGGAAAAAAAAATTAAAATGGGCAATTTGCCATTTTTTGGTCTTCACCTCCCACAAAAAAAAAATAAAGTGCGATCAAAAAGTCATGCACACCCCCAAAAAAAATTTCAGTATTGAAACGCAAGACAAAACTACATGACCATACTGACCTGGAGAATAAAAGTAACAGGTCAGTTTTACCGCATAGGAAATTATGTGAAAAACACTCCCATAAAACTGGCGGAATGGCTTTTTTAAAAATTCTACCACATTTGGAATTTTTTCCCGCTTACAACCATATTTTATGCAATCGTGTGTGGTGCCATTAGAAAGTGCATCTTGTCTTGCAAAAAAACAAGCCCTTATATGGTTATGTGAATAAAAAAAGTTAAAAAGTTATGGCTTTGGGAGGGCTGGGAGTGAAAAATTGACATTTTCCCGATCATTAAAGGGTTAAAGGGAACCTGTCACCTTGAAAATGCAATGCAATATACAGGCAGCTAATAGAGCATGTTATAGAGCAGATAGAGCAAGAGGAGCTGAGCAGATTGATATATAGATTTATGGGAAAAGATTCAATACACCTTGTATTTCATTCATTTCAGTTCCTGCTCATTCTGGGCTTTGATGTCAGGGAGGCGGAGCTATCAGTGATTGACAGCTATCTATGTATACACAGTCAGAGGGAAGGCTGTCAATCACTGATAGCTCCGCCTCCCTGACATCAAAGCCCAGAATGAGATAAATGGATAAATTACACGTTTTACTGAATCTTTCCCTATAAAACTATACATCAATCTGCTCAGCTCCTCCTGATCTATAACGTTGCCTGCAGCTCAAACACCATGTTCAAGGTGACAGGTTTCCTTTAATTGTTTATTTTATTATGGAGAATATATACATATTTTTTACTTTTTAATTTTGTAACTTTTTTTAAATCACCCTAGATGACTATAATAAGCAATCATTAGATTGGTTGTACAATACATTGCATTAAATTGCTAAAGCGATTAATTGCAGATTTGCTATGTTATCATGGAGCCCTGCCACCTGCAGGGCTCCATAGGAACTACAGCTCTAAAAGCCCTGATTTCATTGGTGAGACCTGGGCTTTCAGGGTAAAACAACGGCTCTCCCAATCGCAGGGAGCCATTCAAGCCCCGGGAACACAGCGCTCCCGAGTTTTCCGCTCTCAGATGCCTTGATTACAGAATATGAAGGGTTAAATGTCTGTGATTGGTGTCATTGCCAATTGCAGACATTAGCCCCGTGTGTCTGCTGTTTACAGTGGAAACCTGGCAGCTCTGGACCGCGCTACATGTACAGTGGCAGTTGGGAAAGGGTTAAAGGCACTTTCCGGACTTAGATTTTGTAATGGAAATACAAGACATAGAGTAATTTCTGTGGGAGGGTTCCTCACATCATTCCAACTTACTTCTGTTACTTGCAGTACCACTTTTCACCACTACTAGCAGCAAATCCTTTCCACAGATGTCAGTGCAGCAATGCCTCTCTCTACTCAATCTCGCTCATATATTCTGCAAGCAAACCTAGCTTTGAAATGGAATATCTTCAGAATGAAGTGCAGCCCAGGCATGGCAGACCCTTCATTTTAGTCATTAAGAAAAACTCTGAAACATATCTATGTATCACTCAATTAATGTTACGGCCCTTTAAGAGCCTTCCTGCTAGACCTATTAGGTCGTGTCTAAAAAGTTGAAAACAGTATTACAGCTGAAATAGAGCACTCGAGTGTTGACTATGAAAAATACAATTTTGAGTCATAACTTGTTTCCCGCTGTGAAAATCTGGCATGTAACGGATAAATGAATGAAAACCCTTGTAAACGCTGCCATCCATAGAGTGGAGAATACAGATGATGTTCCTGCTGTAAAGCATATTAAGCCGGTGAATCACAAAAACATTCAGAGGAGGTGAGGATGACATACGATGTGGAATATGGACAGTACAGCATTGGTGTGTTACCCTAGGAGCTCCATGTTGTTGCGCTCTATGGCTAAACTTAAAGGGCTTGTCTAGTTTTGAAAAAACTTTTTTTTTAAAGTTAATAAAGAAGAGTCCCTCATCTGAGGACCACATTATCCCCTTAATGACCATTAATGTGCCTTTTTACGGAGCTAGTAGCAAGTAGTCCATGTCACACATTAATGGCCTATCGGTAGGCTATGCCACCAATGTCAGAGAGATGCAGCTATCTCTAGAACGGGGCCTCCAAAGTGAACGAAGGCATACTGCACAAGCATGGCCACCCTCCGTTCACTGGGATACGCATCTCGCTTGGGTTCGGTTACTGTATTTCAAGAACTCCCATAGAGGTGGCCACGCTTGCGCAGTGTACTCTCCATTCACTTCTATGAGAGTTCCAGAAATAGCTGAGCATGCTCACTCGACTCTTTTCGGAACTTCCACAGAAGGGAATGGAAAGCATGCTGCACATGCGTGGTGCGCCTTCGTTGGCTTTGGGGGCCCCGTTCTAGAGGTGTATGTCCTAGAGGTGAGACCTGCGCCTATCTGACATTGGTAGCATATCCTAATATTCCACATTAAACTTGAAACCTGAAACATCGGTGAGGAACCTCTACTTTTTCATGAATACTGTTAAAGCAACAACAATTTAATTGAATTCTGAATGAATCATTCTGACTAGGGTTGAGTGAATGAAAGTACCTGAAGTGGACTTCGATGCCAATTTCAAGGAAAATTCTATTCACCGCAAAGCCAAATTTTCTCGTGCCTTGTGGTAACAAATGATTTTTCCATTCGCTGCGGCCATCTTTATTGAAGATCCTGAGCGAAATCTCGTACACGTTGAGGGCCAGCGTGATGATGTCATCACACACTGCGTGAAATTTTGCGTAGGATGTTAAATCAAGATGGGGCTGTCTCTTCTCGCTCAAAAGGATAAGGTGAGTATTTTTATTAAACCCTTGAAAGGCCTCCATTTTTACATCGGATGCGACAATCAGTGATGAACGCACCACCTGAGGGGTTCAATGACGGGGACAGCACAATCTCCATTCCACGTCATTGCGCCCACCACTTACAAAGAAATGTGCGTTGTGACAAAGTGATTCGTCATGAAGCGAATTTCTTTGTGCAATTCAGCGAAGCAGCTGAATCGAAGTTTTCATAACTTCGCTCAACACTAATTCTGCCCATCCATAAATTCACCACAGCAGAGAGGATCTTCAAATGGTGTCTCTATTTCTGGAGCACCTGGTACTATCAAGCATCAATGGGAGTCTGTCAGCAGTCTTCACTGTGCAAAGCTGCTGATAGCACTATGTCGCTGCTGGACAGAGCAGTACAAACATACCTTTTGTGGGGATTTTATTATCATAAGTAGTGTGAATATGAAGTTTTATTCTGCCAGACTCTGCTCCTGCACGTGCACTGGAGATTAAGCATCACTTTGAAGTCCTCTCTGCTCTCTGTATTGAGCTTCTTCAAAGCCCCTTGGCTCGGAGTGACAGCTGTAGCAATCTCCTGGTTGGAGGCTTTTGCTGTCACTCAGAGCAGAAGGCAGACATTGTAAAGCAGCTCGATGCAGAGAGCACCTCAGTGTAGTTTTGCCTCCTGGGCACTTGCAGGGGCAGAACCTTGCAGAATAAAAGTTCATGTTCTCACTACTCCTGATAATAAAAGTTCCACAAAGGGTATACCTATCCTGTTCTCTACAGCCACTTACTAGAGCTGTCTTTCACATTCAGAACTGCTGACAGACTCCCAGAAGCCTGCATGTAGTCAACCATAACTAGTACTTGCCCTAACTGGCTTCATGTTGCTTTATTTTCCAGCTCGACTGTCTTTATCGTATCAGTACACTCAGGATTCCAAAATGGGATTTGTTATTAATGCCATATACGCCATGGCCTATGGCCTGCACAGTATGCAGATGTCTCTGTGTCCTGGGTATGCCGGCCTCTGCGACGCTATGAAGCCGATAGATGGACAGAAGCTTCTGGACTTCATCATGAAAGCGAATTTCACAGGTGTAGCCGGTGACATGATCATGTTTGATGAAAATGGAGACTCACCTGGAAGGTACGTTGTACATGTAAAAGGTTTGTACAGGATTAAACATGGTTGCCAGAAGCCATGTTTTTCTAACCTTCTGCAGTCCCTTTATTTATAAATATTTTATTGAAATCCATCTATACTTCCTTAAAGTGCACCATCAGCAGGGTCAACCCTATAAAACCAGGTAGACTGCATGACAGGGTTGATATTGCTGATTACCATGAAAATCAGTTTTGGCATTCCCCAGAAAAAATCATGTTATTCTCAATGCCTGATAAAGGCTTCAGAGGCCTGAGAGGCGTAGCCTGCCCTGGAAAGCTGAGGTACAGAAACGGTTTAGTCCCCGCCCTTTCTTGCTGTGAAGCCCTAATTTACATAAAGAATAAAAAGTATTTTCTTGGGAATGCTACAACCAATTTTCACAAAACGGGTATCATTTTAATCAGCAGGATCAACCCTACCAGGCAGTATAACTGGTATAAATGCGTTAACGGGTGCACGTTAAGTGGTGATATTTTTACTCTGATAAAAGATATGTATTTCAGTCTTTTACACGGTGAAGCACAATATTTATATTGCTTCGGTTAAGTTACCTTTCATATACTGTATATTTATGGTGTAAATATTAATGTGTACCAGAGTTTTCAAAAAAGGTTTGCATAATGGCAGTGCTTCATTGTAGAATCATAACAGGAACAGTTTTTTGGGGGGCTTCCCTAATGTCTTCCTCAGCCATATTATTCCCTGTTTCACTTGCACAGCTAGATGCATTTCTCTGACAAGCAGGATACATCCCCCTTCTGCGGAATCTGCCAGCACTGTATGCAGTGAACTCACTTTACTTCCCACTATGTGTGTTTAAATCACACTTACAGAAGACACACAGGACCGTCTCTGCTCTTCAGAAGCAGTTTGGAAGAAGTTCTTTAATCAGGCTCAGGATCTCAGCTAGCTCTGACATGCCCCCATTTCCTATAAACCTTCTTCTGTGTCTCTGTTACTAGGAACAGATCTGGCCAGACTGCAGGCAGTGGACGGCAAGTTAGGTGGAAGTGAGAGCCCTAGTGGCCACGACTTTACGGCTTTTTTTTTTTCAGGTCATCAAGTATAGATCGGCCCAATAATATATTGATATAGAGGCCAAATAGCTGTCAAATTAAAGGGGTTCTCCGGGCTTTTAAAATAGATCACCTATCCTGGGGATAGGTCATCAATATCAGATCGGTGGGGTCAGACACCCGGCACCCCTGCCGATCAGCTGTATGAGGAGACTGCGCGCCGTGCGCATGTGGCGTCTCTATTCCTGCTGCTATGTCTATGGCAAAGCAGCAGCAGACAGGAAGAGAGAAGGGAGACGGCACGTGTGCACTGCACGCTCAGTCTCCTCATACAGCTGATCGGCAGGGGTGCCGGGTGTCTGACCCCACCGATCTGATATTGACATCTAGATAGCCTCTATATTATTCTATTATTGGGCCGATCTGATATTGATCACCTACCCTGAGGATAAGTCATCAATATTAAAATCCCGGACAACCCCTTTAATTTGACTGCTATTTGTCCTCTATATCATTATATTACTAGGATACTGCATTGCACTGTTATTTTGCTACAGTATGTTGGTATTATTTGGCCACAATATAGCGGATGAGCTATAACAAGGGCACTGTATAGTGGTATTATTCGTTTGTGCACTCAAAATGTATTAGAATTGTACAGTTTTCACGTTACTTCTGTTTTATGTGAATCCTCCATCAACCCATTGTGGGGAATTTATTGACTGGTGTTTCGTACACCAGTCTTAATAAACAAAATTCGGCTGGAGTAGGACGTGCCAAGTGTAGGGGCAGAGGCCTCAATAAATTAGGAGAATCTCCTGGCAGTCCTCACACCAGAAAACCAAATTTACACCTGTTATGAGCATGAGCAGATTTTTAAAGCCTGTGGAAATCTTTAAAGTAAAGATATAGGGGGACATTTATTAAGAACAGCGTTTTAGACACCGATCTTATTAAACCCCTGCGCTGGCGGTGGATCCGCTGGAGTTATGAAGAGGTGATGGCTTCCTTGCTGTCTTACATTTAGACCATTTTCTATGCCTAAACCAGGCATAGAACATGACGAATGAGACGGGACTGCCGGCCCATCCCCACCCCCTTTTTTAGACCTGGCGTAAGCGGGCTAGAGGTCGCAGATTCTGCCGCAACATGGCGTGCAACAGAATCTGCGCCAGATCTACGCCACAAGTGTGACGTATATCTGTTCCTAAATTACCCCCCATAGTTTTTGGAGCAGCGGTTGAATATGTAGGTTCGGGACCTTCAGTCCTACAGAGATTGACCTTTAATAGAGATATTTCTTTAGGTACGAAATCATGAATTTTAAGAAAATGGGTAAAGATTACTTTGATTACATCAATGTTGGAAGCTGGGACAATGGAGAACTAAAGATGGACGATGACGAAATCTGGTCCAATAAGAATTCTGTCATTAGATCAGTCTGCAGCGAACCGTGCGCAAAAGGACAAATAAAGGTAACGGCGACTTCAGGGATTTGACGTAAATCTGAGGCAAATTCCCTACAGGAACACACAACCTGAGAGATTCACAAGTTACATATTTTCCTTCAGACTTTTTGACACTTTTAATTCTCCCATGTCTATTATCTATCTATTTATCTATCTGTCTGTCTATCTTATATCTATCTATCATCTATCTATCTCATATCTATTTATCTATCTATCATCTATCTATCTGTCTATCTCATATCTATCATCTATCTATCTATCTATCTATTTGTTATCTATCTATCTATCTATCTCATATCTATCTATCTCATATCTATCATCTATCTATCTATCTATCTCATATCTATCTATCTATCTATCTCATATCTATCTATCTATCTATCTATCTATCTATCTATCTCATATCTATCTATCTATCTCATATCTATCTATCTATCTATCTATCTATCTATCTATCTCATATCTATCTATCTATCTATCTATCTCATATCTATCTACATTATCTATCTATCTCATATCTATCTATCTATCTATCTATCTATCTATCTCTCATATCTATCTACAGTATCTATCTATCTATCTCATATCTATCTATCTATCTCATATCTATCTATCTATCTATCTATCTCATATCTATTTATCTATCTCATATCTATCTATCTATCTTATATCTATCTACAGTGGGATGCGAAAGTTTGGGCAACCTTGTTAATCATCATGATTTTCCTGTTTAAATCGTTGGTTGTTACAATAAAACATGTCAGTTAAATATATCATATAGGAGACACACACAGTGATATTTGAGAAGTGAAATGAAGTTTATTGGATTTACAGAAAGTGTGCTATAATTGTTTAAACAAAATTAGGTAGGTGCATAAATTTGGCCACCACAAAAAAGAAATGAAATCATATTTAGTAGATCCTCCTTTTGCAGAAATTGCAGCCTCTAAACGCTTCCTGTAGGTTCCAATGAGAGTCTGGATTCTGGTTGAAGGCATTTTGGACCATTCCTCTTTGCAAAACATCTTTAGGTCATTCAGAAGCTGGCTTGTCCAAATGTGCTTTAGTCCACCTCAAGCGGCACTTTTTGTGCTGTGGGTGGAGAAAAGGCTTCCTCTGCATCACTCTCGCATACAGCATCTCCTTGTGTAAAGTGCGCCGAATGGTTGAACGATGCACAGTGACTCCATCTGCAGCAAGATGATGTTGTAGGTATTTGGTGCTGGTCTGTGGGTTGACTCTGACTGTTCTCACCATTCGTCGCTTCTGTCTATCCGAGATTTTTCTTGGTCTGCCACTTCGAGCCTTAACTTGAACTGAGCCTGTGGTCTTCCATTTCCTCAATATGTTCCTAACTGTGGAAACAGACAGCGGAAATCTCTGAGACAGCTTTCTGTATCCTTCCCCTAAACCATGATGGTGGACAATCTTTGTCTTCAGGTCATTTGAGAGTTGTTTTGAGACCCCCATGTTGATACTCTTCAGAGAAAAGTAAAAGAGGAGGAAAACTTACAATTGACCCCCTTAAATACTCTTTCTCATAATTGGATTCACCTGTGTAAGTAGGTCAGGGGTCACTGAGCTTACCAAGCCAATTTGCGTTCCAATAATTAGTTCTAAAGGTTTTGGAATCAATAAAATGACAACAACAGCGCCCAAATTTATGCACCTGCCTAATTTTGTTTAAACAATTATAGCACACTTTCCGTAAATCCAATAAACTTCATTTGACTTCTGAAATATCACTGTGTGTCTCCTATATGATATATTTAACTGACATTTTTTATCGTAACAACCAACGATTTATACAGGAAAATCATGACGATTAACAAGGTTGCCCAAACTTTCGCATCCCACTGTATCTATCTATCTATCTCATATCTATTTATCTATCTCATATCTCTCTTATATCTATCTATCATCTCATGTCTACCACATTCAGACCGTGATTCATAAAGTATTTCAGCTTTTTTACGCTTTAAATTCATATCAAAATGTCTTGATATAATTTTTGGAGCCCAGCCTCAAATGCTGATTCCCTGTCTCGTGCCAATCTCGCTTTCAGGTAATTCGGAAAGGAGAGGTGAGCTGCTGCTGGACCTGCACCCCCTGTAAAGAAAATGAGATTGTTTTTGATGAATACACCTGCAAAGCTTGTGAGCTGGGCTCCTGGCCTACTGATGATCTCACAGGTAAGTCTCATATCATCATGATTAAGGGAATGTCCACTTTGGATCAGATATCATTGTAAGTGGAAAGTAAAGTGTTTCAGGGCACATCAAAATTGATGGAAACACTGGTTCTGAATAAGAATTGCTCCCAGTCCACTTAACATGCCCACCATCAAGGTCCTATGATGAAGACAGGGTAGAACCTGTGGAGCCAGAACTTATAGTCTCCTTCACAGG
The DNA here is from genome assembly GCF_014858855.1 of Bufo gargarizans. Taxonomy (NCBI): domain Eukaryota; kingdom Metazoa; phylum Chordata; class Amphibia; order Anura; family Bufonidae; genus Bufo; species Bufo gargarizans. The sequence continues at coordinate 33,938,751 of NC_058082.1, forward strand.
TCCTATGGGGTGGGGTGGAAGTTTAAAAAATAATAAATTGTGGGCAACCCTTTTTATGCATACTGTATGCAATCTGAGAAAGGACAACATCTGCATAGAGTTTGTATGTTCTCCCCGTGTTTGCGTGGGTTTTCTACGGTTTCCTCCCGCACTCCAAAGACATACTGATAGGGAGCTTAGATTGTGACCCCAATTGGGGACAGCTTGATGCTAATGTCTGTAAAGTGCTGTGGAATAAAATAAATAAATAAATATAAACAGTATGCAGTGAGCTTGTCAGCTCCCCCTAGTGGTTGCTTCAGGCAGTCAGACTGCAATAATTGAACTCGGCTGGCTACTTGGCAGATTTGGTGGTCTGCATTAGAATATACAGCTGTGGCTGCTATAAAGATATATATATATATCATTAACATGCACATAATGTAGGACTTGGTGGTAAATATATACACTTTAAAGTACTCCTTGTATGGTATTAGCCAGACTATGTATTTTTCTACACTCAGTCCTTTGGTCTTGTTGGACCATATAGCATAAACACCTCATGTCAGAGTATCGCAAAACCATAAAAAATAAATAAAAAAAAGCTGTTGATCTCGCCCCCAACAAATCTCAGGTTATGTTGTGCCAAAGGGAAGGGTAAGGAAGGACACAGCTGAACTGATAATAACCACTATGGTCCTTAGTGATAGTCCTGCCTGACAGCAAGAATGCTTGAGCTCCTCCAAACAAAAGCACCACAAATTTGGGGGACAACTAAATAGTTGTTGGAGAGGGAGAAACCTATCATAAATAGGTGGGCAGGGGAGGCAGGGTGAAGCTGAATATATGGAGCGGAATATGCTGAGACTCTGCAGTGTAAGTTAGGGGGTGGCAATTATATCATTGATCTATCACTAGTGCCCTTAGTCTGATTAACCTCCAAACCCTTGGTCTCTAAAAAGTAGGCTTTATTAGGGGAATCATATCTGAGGGGAAAAAGAAATCAAGATGGCAGACAACCAAAAAATGATACATCAACTAAAACGGGTATACACAAGAGCTTCTACATTAGTCTTTGATAACAGTATATGCTGCATTGCATAGGAATTTTATTGCTGGAGTGCTTCTTTAAAGAGATTCTGCAGTGTTTAGATATTGATAGGTCATCCGGGGCATAGCTAAAGGCTCATGGGCCCTGGTGCAAGAGTTCAGCTTGGACCCCACTTCCCTCCGTGCTTTTTGGCCAGAGGCAGGAAAACACATTGCCTTTGTGTTGCTTGAGGCAAAAATTGAAATGGCCCCCCCCCATGCCAAATTCTTGACCTCACCCTGTCACGCTTCGGTGTGGGAGGGAAACACCACACCGAGCATACGAGGGAAGGGGGGAACAGGGAATCAGGCCTGAAAACTAGGGAAGGAAGATGGACACCTCCTAGTAATATCCTAACCAAAATCCTGACTGACTACCAGTATGAATAGGTGTGTTCATATGCAGGAATACCTAGAGTCCTATCTAGCCATATAGGACCCTGGTACTAATGGCAGGGACGAGACTACCTGTTCCTCCAAAAGGAAGGACGAACAGGAGTCTCCTTCAGGCCAAATACAAACAATAGGGAAATGCAACACACAGAACCCAAACAAAATACAATAAGGGAAAGGAAAGACTTAACTTCAAAGGGGCTATGGAAGCACCAGGAACTCCGCCGAGATCCACACACCAGCAATCCACAACTGAAACTAAACTAAAGCTATAAACCGCACAGCATAGTGGGAGAAGGAACTATAATTAAGGAAGGTTAAATGACCACATAAGCAACACCTGGACACAAGGGGTGTGGCCATTACCAGAAATGACACAGATGCCTATTGAGCCACAAGGAAAACCTGTCAGATCTAACCACGTGTGTCCAGTCTCAACGATCTCCTGCCACCTGTCGCGGGAACGTCCGTGACACACCCCTTCTCTCCAGCCAGAGGTGTAACTTGACCAGCATGCAATAATACCAGTGTCTTCTTATGCGACACAAGGGTCTTTGGGCCCCTCAGGCTCCTGGGCCCGGTAGCGACTGCTACCTCTGCACCCCCTACAGCTACGCCCCTGTAGGTCATTAATATTAGTGGGTCCAATGCCCTTCACCTCCACCGATTACCTATTTAACCTGCTCGTGTTCTAGACCATAGTGGTGACATTGTGTAATTACACTGACCTCTTTCATTTAAGTTAATGGGAGAGCAAGGTGTAATTACACTGCACGCCGATGCGGCCTGGATGGTGAACTGGTTAACAGCTGATCAGCGGGTGTGCTGGGTGTCGGACCCCTGCCAATCTGATGACCTACCCTGAGGATAGGTGATCAATATCCAACCACTGCACAATTCCTTCAATGCTTTATGCAAGCAAGGGATTTGGAGCTCTGTATCAGAAGAGCAGATATTCACTTTGTGAGATTTACGCGCTGCCTCTGCCTTCATTTTGCATTTGAAAAGACAGAGAAAGGTTATATAGTTTGTGAAATAAGCACAATAGGAGAAGATGAAAGCACATGTCACATACTAGTACCGCAGCTCCATTTACATTGTAATGTGGATTGTTAATGAGATAACACTGACACGACTGACCTGCTGAATGAACGGAGAAGGTGAGATGAGACAGGAGAACCACCGTCCGGGGTTTGACATCATCATCTTAGATAACAATGAACAGTCTTACTACAAAACGTTAGACACGTAAGCTGTCACTGCTGTAATTACCATTTACTCTCATGTAGAGTACATTCATATGGATACAGCATTGAATATTCATACATTAAATGAATTCTGCTCAATTTCTTTTCCTTAACGTCGCGCTATAATTATAACTTTCTTTGTAAAAATCACTAGTACATGTGAATACTTGGTAACATAAAAGGGCCATCTTCCTCACCTTTCCGTTCAGCAGTCTGTAGTTTCCCTTTCTCTGCTTTTGGGATCAGAAACCGTCTCAGTCACCAAAAAAATCCATCTAGTGTAAAATTAGACTATAAAAGATTTACAGGAGAAACGAGGGGGTGGGTGGAGATGAAGCTGACACTTCTCACTCAATGTTCAAAAACTTTGCATGAGTCAATAGTTCAAGTGAATATAACACACTTTGAAATATATATTTTATAATAATAATAATAAAAAATAAGAAAATGCCTCTGTCTTTACTTCTCATCTCTTTTCCCTGCCTCCTGAACTGATCCTCCATCCTCAATTCACAGCTAAATCTGTTTTGAGGGATGAGATGCGTAGATTATCAGCTCACTGACGGATGAGGTTACATTTTGCACATAGATATCTATAAAGAGGGGCAGGGTAAGGAGGAGTGAGCTGCTGGTGGGAGACAGAGGCGCAGACACAGAGAGATGCTGCTGCTGGCTTTAGTAACTTTTCTAGCTCGCCCCAAAGCTGGATTTGCAGCTACACTGCTCAGTACTGTTGCATATTGTGCTCCATACTGACAGATAGATTTACAGATAGAGGAGCAGGATCTCCTCTGTGTGCTGCATATGGGATGACATGATGGCAGCTGGTCTGTGCCCCTAGCTGAGGAAAAAAATGACAATTACCGGCAATTAGAGATGGAGCCTGCAGTGGAGAAAACTGGTATAAGACCTTATTCACACAGTCAGTGTTCGGTCAGTTCCAGGAACGTAACAATCTGATGTTCTTAGCACTAATTAATGCTAGGAGCATCAGGTACCTTACTTATGTACCTGGCCAGGAGCCGTAGGTGCCCTCCTGAACTCCTCAGGATGGTGATACAGTGGAATACATTGGCGAGGGTGGCAGGTTTTTGTGCTGCACTATGGAATTGCTGTCCTGTCTACATCTGTTGGCCTTGCCTACTTGTGTTGCACCTCCTTCTCTCAGTTATGACCCGCCTACAATGTGGGGACACTTTTAGGCGTTTTTCCAAGGCCACTTTACATTCTCAGTCCGCCCCTGGCTTTTAGTGCAACATCATCAGTGGGAGAAGGGCGGGGGAGCAGTAGGGAAGACCCCGACCATTCAGCAAGCATGAAGAGAGAGAGAATATGCATGTAAATCAGAGGAAAGTGTGATAATTAGTGATGAGCGAAGTACTGGAAAATTTGATTCAGCTGCTTCGTCGAATAAAAAAAAAAATCGCTTTGTGACGAATTACTTCATCACTAAGCGCATTTCTTTGTAAGTAGTGGGTGCAATGACAGGGAGTGGTGATTGCGCCGCCCCCCCATCATTGTACCCCTCAGATGCCGCGTTCATAGTTGATCGCAGCATCTGACAGCAATATTACAGTGAAAATAAAAAATAAAAATAGTTAAATCATACTTGCCCATCGTGAAGATCTGTCCACCACCATCTTGCTTGAAGATCATACGTCACCGCGCATGGGATTCGGCACGGGATCTTCAATTAAGATGGTGGCGGCCGGCTCTTCACGCTCAAATGGATGAGGTAAGTATGATTCTTTTATTTATTTTTTTACCGCCATTCAGGTAAAATGGATTTGCTACATCGAAGCAAGTGGAAATTCGGCTTCACGGCTAAGTGAATTTTCCCTGAAATTCGGATCTAATTCCACTTCGACAGGTTAGATTAGTTTAAAACTGGTGATAATCCAAGAGGCGCAGGTATTTTATGACATCCCTGGTGGCACTATGGTTATCTAATGTGCACCTATTGAGGCTTTGAGTTTGATGTGCTTTCAGTCTGTATATCACTCAGATTACTCCCATTATTCCCATTAGGTCTCACTATTTCTTGTATATAATACAGAATTTTTCCATTCAATGTGAGCAAGCAGAGATTTTTGCAGTGCTGAGGAGCTGAAAAATAAATGTTTCAAAGTTGCAGAACTTCAGCTCCCTGCCCCATCACTTACTGTAAATTTGATATGCTTTGTAGTTTAGGCCACCAGGGGCAACAACAGGAATCATTTTTCTCATATTTGCTGCATATGGTTTTCTCATATGATAACTATATATATATTAAAAACATGATATTAAAACAACATTACAACAATAAAAAAAAAAAAATTATAAGCAAACATGTTAAAGTGGTTCCCTGGGCTTTTAATATTGATGACCTATCCTCAGGGGGCAATTGAAGGACAGAACTGAGCATGTGTGTCAATCTCAGTAAGCTGGACAGAGAATTTAGAAAAAGATCAAACAGCAGGTGGCGCTGTACAGATCAATAGCTCAGTGGCTATGCAAAATTTTTAATTACATTCAATTACAAAAGAATTCAGATCCAGGCGCTGGTTTGAAAAATGTAGAATATTTTTCTTGGGAAAACCCCCTTAATGATGATACAATATGACCCGTGAGAAAAATGATGGCAAAAAGGATGATGATGTGATAAAGACTGATCTTCAGTATCTCTCTGGTGGACGCGAGGAGCCTCAGTCCGAAACTGCTCCTTGTCCTGGGATATTCCATTTGAATAGCAGTGACCTGTTGATATATATGATATGAAAGCTCCGTGGTGCTTCCGTGGGGTTCCGTGCTTCCGTTCGGCACCGATCTTCCGGATTGCTTTTACATTCCTTAATAAAATTTCAGCACGGGCTCGGCGCGTCCAGCGTGTATATTTTATTACAAGCTCTACAAGCCACATTTGATTTATTCCTCAACCCCCGGCTGGATATTGATTCAGTATTAATTTTAGCTGGCTCGTTCCATGCTGCGCGGTTATGTGCGGCTTCTCAACGCAGCTTCCCGGATTATAAAAGGCACCTTAAATTATTCTTCACAAAGGACAAATCAATGCTGCATTTTTTTTTCTATTTTTTTTTTAGATATTCACAATGGGTTACAAGTTATTATTCTCAATTAAATCCCCAAACATCTGTCTTCTCTTTGAGATGTAGGGTGGTCATATTAATTTCAGACAGACTCATCGTGTCAGGCATCCATTGCGGTAATATATACCGAAAAGTGTGAAATTGTTCCGAGCCAATGATGGATGCCTGACACGATGAGTCTCTCTCAAATTAATATATGTGAAGGTCGTGTAGTACTCACTTAAAGGGACTGTCTACCTTAGTTGACCCCATTTTCATGTCTCCCATTAGTTGGAGGGGCTCCAAGGATAGCTTTTCATAAATGCTGATTTTTAACATGGGGTTTCCAAGTACATTGGTGTCCATGACAGAGACGGCAAATTCCCTGACTCACCCCTTTAAAAGCAGTCTTCTGGCCAAGAAAAAAAACTATAAAAAAAGAGGCAGAATTACAAAATATATAATAAAAAATAATAATACTAACCCTACCGATCCTCCTGTTTCCGCCACCCGTCTCCACTTCCTGGTTCCTCCCGACAGAAAATGTGACCACTCAGTAAAATTACTGTCAGCAGTTCTGTACCTATGACACTGGCTGACCTGTTACATGTGTACTTGGCAGCTGAAGTGTTGGTCCCATGTTCATATGTGTTCACATTACTGAAAAAAATGTATGTTTTAATATATGCAAATCTAGGAGCAACGGGGATGTCGTCATTACACCTAGAGGCCCTGCTCTCTCTGCAACTGTCAGGCCCTCTCCCCCTTGTATTGATAGGGCCAGGTGTGATGATGTCAATCAAAGTGGAGATGGTGCGGAGAGAGCCTCTAGGTGTAATGGCAACGCCAACGTCTAAACTGCTGACAGCACTAGGTAGGAGCTGGGTAGACCAGGATAAACTCAATGTTTTGTGAAGTTTTTATTATCAGGAGTAGTGAGAATATGAACTGTTCTTCTTCTTAGGCTATATTCACATGTGCGGTACAGCCACCCGGCAGGCTGTTCCGACGTAGAATGCCGTAAATTGGCCAGACAAAAACCGCTGTGTGCACCAGTTTCTGTCCATTAGATACTTGGCATATTTGCCAGGTTGTGGCCGGAACAGCAACGGACCCCATTGGAGTTAATGGAGTGGGCAATCCCTTTAAGAAGCAGCATCTGGCAGAAGGAAAGTTCATACATTCACTACTTTAGATGATAAAAGCTCAATAAAGTTATGTTTGTCCTGCTCTCCCCAGCCCCTACCTAGTGCTACCAGGAGTTTAGCATGGTCAAAACTGCTGACAGATTCTTTTTAAAAAGGTTTTCCAGGCTCCTAATATTAATGGCCTATCCTAAGGATAGGTCATTAATATCCAATCAATCAGGGTCCAAGCCCTGTATCCCCACTGATCAGCTGTTCCCTGCCGCCTCCAACGCTGAAACTAGAACTCTGAATAGAACAGAAAGAACAGCGCCGCTCAAAGTGTTGTGGCCGCGCTGCGTCTCTGCAGCTCATATCCCATTGAAGTGAATGGGAGCTAATTTGTAGTAACCCAGCGCGGCCACTACACTTTGAACGGCGCTGTTCTTCCTGTTCCAGCGCTAAAGGCTGCAGAGAAGAGCTCGCCAATTGGGTATTAATGACTATCCTGAGCATAGGTCACTAATAGCAAGAGCCTGGAAAATTCCTTTAACTCTGTGTCTGTGCAGAGGATTTGGAGCTGTATATCAGGTAAACTTATCTCTGACCTACATAATGGAAAACAGCGCTCAGCAGATACCAGGATCCCGAAATGTGCGCTACCTTTATATCTCTAGCAGGGGATAACAAGAATGCCTGTATGTTTTTATCAGTTATATCCAAAAACTTTCTCATTACAAAAATCATTTTACTACAAAGCTGATTACAATAATCTGACAGATCAGGGAGAGCAACGCACCGATGCGAGCGCGAGCCAGCAGACGTCCTCCCCCTCCGCCATGCAGTATATTAGCCCACCGTATTAAGGAATTTGTTTTCTGCCCTCATTTTCTTCTCTAGGTGATAGGGTTTTCTCCAGGAAATCATTTCTAATCAGCAGGAATGCAGCGTGATGAAAGGCGACTTATCTCCATATAATATCCCACTGTTGCTAGGAGACAATGTTTCGCTACCGCACCGATATAAACCATTAACCCTTCCTAGTCCCCTGCAGTCTCATAAACCAGCAGACATAACAGCCACAAAACAGTATTTCCTTTCTTATACAGCATGTCTTCCCAACATTTTTCCCATCTGTTTAATGTATACAAAAAACGGATGCCTAAGACTGATGCCATACAGTGGCATCTGTTCACCGTAGAGTTCCATTGTAAAAAAAAGTATACTTTTTTTTTTACTGGACTCTGCAGGATACAAGAACGTGGTTTGCTTGAATTTTGTATCCTTTTTTTTTTCCGAACGTATACGTCAAATGGAGGCATAAAACGTGATGTGAACCCATCCCTAGTGCTTCTATCCAAACAAGAATTACGGTGGTGTGTACTTTATACTGCTCAGATGCATCTAAAATAAGCAAATGAAGCAACTTTGCATTGAGTCTTGGTTAGAAATCTCTCACCGTTTTGTGTATACAGCTCTGATGCTGACTTAATGTGTCATTATGTTGAGATGCAACAATCAAATACTGTGGCCGTGTAGTCCTAACCCCTGAAAAGGGGTAGATGGAAAGGAGTAACACATGACTAAGGGATCGGACTACACAAAGCCACAAAATGATAGAATGTCTTTAGTTCAAGGGGTTATCCCATGACTAATGTAATAAATAAAAATCAGACATCATACAGAACATGACAACTTCTTTCTAACAAAACTAGAACCAGCCCTGTACCTAACATGGATCCAGAGATCTCCTAATTTCTTGCTCCAATCGTTCTGCCAGATTTATTTCAGGCTGGCAGCTCAGAGGGTATGTCCGGTATCAGAGGGTGTGTCCTTTCCACTGCATCTCTCTTCCTGTAACTGTCACACTAACAGTATGAGAAGAATGGAACTGAGCATGTGCGACCACCTCAGCAAGGTGGACAGAGAAATAAGGAAAAGAGCAAACAACAGGTGGCGCTATACAGATACATTTTATTGAATAACTCGTGGCTCTGCTAAATAATTAATTACATCCAATTACACATTTATTTATTTTTTTAGATCCAGGTGCTGGTTTTTAAAATTTTAGAATATTTTTCATTCGACTATTTGCAAAGTTTCTTCCAGAAATATAGAATCGGTTACTGTAGAGTGCATACCCTTTAAAGAGCACATGGACTCCCGGACATGGTGACATAAGCTGGTTATGTATTACATTTAATACCCTATAGATAGTATTACTACATGTAATACTACATATACTCTCCAGCATGTTCTCCTGTGGTAATGTGACTGGCTATGGCTTTCTCCTACAAAGATAATGAGATGTCATATAGCAGGCAAGAACTGGGTTTCGATGACAGTTTGAGTAAAATTTTTTGCTTTTAGCATTGAAACTACATGAGATGTTAGTGATGTGCTTCTAACAAATTTTTGAACCTTTGCCTTATAGGATGTATCCATATCCCTGTAGAATACCTCCGGTGGAGTGACCCTGAGCCAATAGCAGCTGTAGTCTTCGCATGTCTTGGTCTTCTTGCCACCATGTTCGTCACAGCAATATTCATCTTGTATCGAGATACTCCTGTAGTGAAGTCATCGAGCAGAGAACTGTGCTACATCATTCTGGCCGGCATCTGCTTAGGCTACCTGTGCACGTTCTGCCTCATTGCGAAACCTCAACGGATTTACTGTTACCTGCAAAGAATTGGTATTGGCCTTTCCCCAGCTATGAGCTATTCGGCTCTTGTGACCAAAACCAACCGCATTGCCCGGATCTTGGCTGGTAGCAAGAAGAAGATCTGTACCAAAAAGCCTCGATTCATGAGTGCCTGCGCACAACTGGTCATTGCTTTCCTCCTAATCTGCATCCAGTTAGGAATCATCATTGCTCTGTTTATCATGCAGCCTCCGGATATCATGTTTGATTACCCAAGCATTCGAGAAGTCTACTTGATTTGCAACACCAACAATATTGGTGTGGTGACGCCACTTGGCTACAATGGACTGTTAATCTTGAGCTGTACCTTTTATGCATTCAAGACCAGAAATGTGCCGGCCAACTTTAACGAGGCAAAGTACATCGCTTTTACCATGTATACCACCTGCATCATATGGTTAGCCTTTGTGCCAATATATTTTGGTAGCAACTACAAAATTATCACCATGTGCTTCTCAGTGAGCTTAAGTGCCACAGTAGCGCTCGGTTGTATGTTTGTGCCTAAGGTGTATATCATCCTTGCTAAACCGGAAAGAAATGTCCGCAGCGCATTCACTACCTCCACGGTGGTCCGAATGCATGTTGGGGATGGAAAGTCTTCTTCAGCTGCCAGTCGGTCCAGCAGTTTGGTCAATTTATGGAAACGGAGAGGGTCTTCTGGAGAAACATTAAGGTAAAGTTTCAAAATCAAAACTTTCTTTGCAGTTGTGGTACGGAGGAAAATTTTTCTCAATTCTGAGATGGTGCATTTTTTATATTATCACTGCTGTCAACACTTATGTTTTTTTAGTAATATTATAGTTGTTGCAAGACTTAAAGGGGTTGTCTAAGATTAGACAAACAGGTCTATAATTTTTGCCCATAGGCTGTGTCTTGGTTTGTAGCTGCTCTAACAGACTTGACCAGCAAACAAGAGTGCTGCTATATTTATTTTTTAAAGACCCTGTTTTTGAATCTCACACAACCCCATGCATGTCTTACAATGCTATAACATAATAATAATACTTATTATACCACTCCAATGCTACTTTCATGAAAGCTTTGAAAATGGGGGCACTGTGCATTACGGGCATTGTAGGCACTCCTATGTGACCTGACTCCACCTGAATGCCTCATATTCCACTCAACATCCCATGTTCCCTATGTGCAGTGGAGAGGTGGCTGCTCATGCCTGTTCACTCTCAGTATCAGACTTATAGTCTATAGTAGCAGACACACTCAGCTGCTTCCTTTTCTTCCATTCACCAGGGGCGTAGCTATAGGGGTGCAGAGGTAATAGTGGCACTGTGGTCTTGGTGCCTGTGTGGTCCTAGAGGCTCTTCTACTATATAAGAAGCCACAAGTATTTTAAATGGCACATGGTAGGTGGTGGGTCTTGTTATAGACTTTGCATCGGGCTCAAGATCTTCAAGTTACACCTCTGCCATTCACAATAGTGGAGGCGCATTGGGCATCTGTGGCCATCATTAAATTTAATCTGGAAATTGGAAAATTGTTGGTTGCAATTCAGCACAATGGAATTTTTCTACCACATGGTTCTTTTCGAGGAAACCATCCTACAGAATAGTGTGAAAATCGTAAAGAATCAGTCTGGCCCAGAAGTAATGACATAAGATATTGTCGTAATCTCCATGTTTTTTTACCTCCTATTATTTGTACCATTGTTCTTGTCTTCCCTCTTTACACCCTCATCTCACGTCTTTACAGTAGTTTGTTCTTTGTTTTTTTCAGTCTTCGCATCTCCATCATCAGACCACCCGTACCCGATGTAAGTCTTCTTCCAATAAGCCATAACCTCCTATCCATTTTATGTTCTGCCATGATCTGCCATAATTATTAAAAAAGTTTTACATATGTATAACATTTTCGGTTGCGCTAATCTGTAAAAAGAGATTTGGATATTTAAGGAGAACCTCTCAGTATGATGGACAACTATGCAGTGAGACACCATTATAAAGTAATAGTAGTGAATACTCGCCAGCATAAAATATCAATAATTAGGACATTTTAGCTCCATCCCACAGGAAGGCCCCCTAAACAGCCTATTTGGAGGTCCATGAGCACAAACCTCGCCCCATATCATCCCATTGTCACGTTTCGGTGTGGGAGGGAAACCCACACCGAAAGTAGGAGGGAAAGGGGTGAGGGGAAAAGGCCTGGACACTAGGGAAAGGAGGAGGTCACCTCCTAGAGAAACCCTAATCAAAGTTTTGACTGACTGCCAATACGAACTGACCCCAGAGGTAGGGGAGTTCATACACAGGAACCTAAAGTCCTAATTCACCCTGTAGGACCCTGGTATTAATGTCAGGACAAGAGACAACCTGTTCCTCCAAACGGTAGGATGAACAGGAGTCTCCCTCAGGCCTAAACACAAATGACAGGGAAAAGAGCAACACAAGATAACCCAAACAATAAACAAAAGGGAAAGAAGACACTTAACTTCAAATAGCAATGGAAGCACAGGAACTCCACCAAGATCCAAACACCAGCAATCCAAAACAAGACTGAAGCTATAAACAGCACAGCATGGTTCGAGAAGCCACAATAAATAGGGAAGGATAAATGACCACATAAGCAACACCTGAGGCAAGGGGTGTGGCCATCACCAGAAACATCAGACACCAATTGATCCACAAGGAATCTTTCAGATCAAACCATGTGTTGCCAGTCTCGCTGATCTCCTGGCACCTGTCACAGGAACGTCCGTGACACCCAGTTTGTGGGACTGTCCTGGGTGGTTGACATGTATTCTAGTCAGTGTCACATTATGTATCACATGATCCCTCTAAGCTAGTTAGCAGCTCTCAAAAGGTAGTGCCCTTTGGGGGGAAGTTTATTGCCATTATTATACCCGAAAACATACTCTTTATTTTTCAAAGCAGCACCTTGATCTGAAGAATTACATTACAATTACATGAAATTGTAATGTAGTATAGCCACTGAGTTATTTAATAAAATCTATCTGTATAGCCCCACCTGCTGTTTGTTCTGCTCCTTATTTCTATGTCCACCTCACTGAGGTGGATGCACATGCTCAGTTCCATCCTTCAACTGTCACCAGTCATATTGACTGTTAAAAGCAGTGATAGGAAGAGAGCTGCAGCAGAAAGTACATGCCCCCTGAGAAAGAACATACACCATGATCTGTCAGTTTGAATTGAATCTAGTAGAGTAACAGGAACAATGAATGGGGAGATCTCTGGATCTATGTGAGGTACAGGACTGGTTCTAGTTTTGTTAAAAAAACAGATAGTCATGTCTGATTTTTACTTTTTTATTTTAACCCTTTAACTGTATTAGGATATTATACTGATGTCTGCATAGGTCTGTCATAGTGACAAGTTCTGCCTAAATGAACAATATAAGTACAATACATTGAACCAATTTTAGGAAAATAGATGCAGATCTAGTGTCACCATTTGGGCATTAAGTCAGTGCCCAGGGGCCCAGGACCAGTGTGAATACACAGCAATCTTTATAGGTGTATTCCAGCTCTAAACTTGTATGGCATCACTAAGGAAGTGGTAGTGGAAGTCCTAGTGTCTCTCTCTGCCATGCAAAACCCAGCTAGAAAGAAAAGGCAGGCTGTTGGTGAGCCGCCCCACTTTCCATTATCCAGTAATGCATTATCCTTTATAATGATTTGTTAAAGAACCCAAGTCTAGTATTGTGCTAGTGGCTGGTAAAAGTCAAATAGCAACTGTCCCTGAAAAGAGATGCAGATGTATAGGGCAGAACCTTAACCATTTATTGGCCTCAATGGGTTAGCTCTGCGAAAATATTGTAAAATGTATACTCTAGTTCTCGAATAGTTAAAAAGTAACTATTAAAATATAAAATATATAGGTTCATTAAATTAAATTTTAAATAGGCAGATACATTTTTTGGGGTTGAGAATGAGTGCTAGACTTAAAGGGATTGGTCCACGAACCCCCCCGAGTCCCCTGCGTAGAAAGAACGGTAGAGTGCAGGTGTGACCATTGCTAAATTCCCACAGGGGACTTCTGGACCCCTGTTCTCGTGATTGAGGGAGATCCCAGTGGTACCTATGAAGGTAATAAATGTTTGCAGGCAACCTTCATAGACCTTAGAGTCATCTTAATAGTTAATTAACTAGACTGTAATAAGCCAGGTGTCAGAATAGGAAAGGACAGCATGAGAAGAGTGTACAAACACCTTGGTGTTATCCATTTTTGCATGCAGAGCTCCCAGAAGGTTGTCTCATTTTCATTACTATCATGACAGTTTTAACAAACCGTGCTACAATATCTCTTGCACAATTGGTTTAATCAGTTAATGATCCCTGTGAATGCAAAAAAAAAGTATGTGAACCTCTAAAATAATGACCTCTTGACAAGTGTTGGCTTGTGTCTGCTCTAACAAAAAATAAATCAAACTATCTTTTTTCTAAATTGTCTTTACTAATTAGAATATGGTTTATTAAAACCATTTATACAAATTCTAAGAAGACTTTTTTTAATTGCAAAAAATTTGAAATGAGCCACAGTCAGTTTATAAATGATAGATATTCAACACTGGATCACCTCCCTCTTGGGTAGAAACAAAGATCAGTGAAACAACAGAATCTATAGGCCTTCAGACAAGCAAAAAAAATAATAGAACAGTGGTATAGCTGTAGGTAGAAGAAGTAGCACCCCAACTTTTTGAAAGTATTGTACTGGTACTGTATAAGGAAGTAGTCAAATATAGGTCATAGAAGGGTACAATGGATGAAACCATCTTTCTCGAACATGAAAACTCATGTTCTGGTAAAGTAAGACCGAATTATATATGGAGATCAAAATTCAGAAGCATGATTTGCCAAGTTGGCGCCTAGCCAGTTTGCAATCTTCAAAGAAGCCCTGAAGTTGAATGTTGAGTCATCTTCTTTTTTTAATAAGAAACTTATCTGTAATTTGGGGTTAATGATATAACCTCTGATGTAAGAAACAAGAGTAAATCCTAACCATTGTTGGCTCATATAAGCAAAAGTTCATATTCAAAAAGAAAAGATGTATTTTTGAAATGTGATCTGAAGAATGTTGCATGAGCAAATGTTGCATGAGCTAAATATCCCCCCAAAATAGTAGTATTTGTAGTAAGCTGAGGAATGGGCTAATATACCTTTTATCCTCTATCGAGCTTCGATCACTTCAGACAAAAGAGGGTTTATCTATTTACAAAGTGTAAACTTTTGCATACTTTTTCTAGCAATCACCTTGACTGATGAAACCAGTTGTTCAATACAATTATGGCACTGTGACATGTTTAGTGAATTGATTAATATGATTTAAAGGGGCTTTCCGGGAAACAACATCGATGACTTAACCTGATGATAGGCCATCAAAGTGTGATCGGTGGAGGTCCTGGGATTTAGACACCCACTAGTCAACAAAATAACTGGACAAAATGTCCAGTGTCCTGGACCTAAACCTTAGGGCTTTGCAGCAGTACCAGACATGCCCTTATGGCCAAGAGCAAAGTTTTGTCTCTTACTGTACTACACTGAATAGGTAGCGGTCTCAAAAGGTGAAGCCCACTGATTACATACTGATGGGCAATCAAGAATAGGCCACCAACGTTATTTCCCAGAAACCCACTTTAAGAACTAATAAGATAATGTAATTTCTCCATGGTTGAGAACTTTGTAGCTTTTTATATACATTATTTTTTTATTTTACTTATTAACCCATCAAACTTTCTTTATTCTAGCATTTCATTTACTCCTGGGCCTACTCACACCTATTGTCAGCAACCAATCGGAATGTAAGAATTTATTTTAACACTCTAATCTCTGTTGCGTAGCGCTGGACAGGGTCAAACAACAAAAACATCTCTGCCTATATGCTTCTGCTTTATCTGTTGTGTACGTCTGTATTTTCTATGTTGTCTCAGACGTGATAACTTTGTGTATAAAAGCAGCATTTTCCTGCTGGACCAAACTATTTGGCTGCAGAAATTTACTGGAATGTAAAAGATCTGTGGTGAGCAGGAGGGCAGAGCTATCTTAGTAAACTTTTTGGAGAAATATTATAGGGGTATCTGGGATTTTGATATTGATAGTCTATACTCAGGATAGGTCATCAATATCTGATCGGTCGGGTCTGACTCTTGGCACCCCCACAATCAACTGTTTGAAGAGGCCATGGTGCTCCGGAAAAGTCTGCAGCCTCCTCACAGCATACCAAGCACAGTGTCGTCCCTTGTATAGTGGCTGTGCTTGGTATTGCAGTTCAAGCCCATTTACTTTAATAGGACTGACCAGCACATAGGCCTTGTGACCGATGAACGTGGTGTCACTAGCCTAGGAAGAGGCCCATTCGAACGCCACAGCTGATCTTTTTGGGGTACCAGGAGTCAAACCGCCATCAATTAGATATTGATGACCTGGCCTGATGGCCTGAGGATAGGTCACCAATATGAAAATCTTGGTTTCGCTAAATCTTATTGGTCCATCTATTATGCCTCCGAATTTCCAATAGTTTTTACCATGGGAGGAGCATCTCCTGTGCTCATGATCGCCCTCTGCTGAGAAATATACAAAATGTACATTTTGACTTAAGACATCAACATCATTGTTAATTGTACCATAATATTGCCCCCATGGACAAAAAAATATCAGACTATAAAACATCAGAAAAAGTAGAAGGATTTGTTTTCTCTCTCAATGGAATTGTTCTTCAAGGGAAAATTGATGTAGTCAATTAAATATTATAAAAATTGTTCTCTCATCTGAAAAACTTATATTGCTTGCTTCCCTCATTTACAATATTAGGTTATTAGGGCGATTTTTATCACACACCCTAGCACAGAGGTGTATCTAGGCTTTCCTGCACCCGGGACAAGGACTCAGATTTTCAAACCCCGCCTCTGGCCTATGAGACGGAACAGTAGGGATGGAAGCCATAAGCTCCCATTCTCTCCCGTGAACGGATGCCCCCTTAGAGGCAGTTTGCCATTGGATGTCTCCAGGGCTGCATCTGCCATGAGGCAAGACGAGCATCTTGCCTCATGGCAGATGCGGCCGTGGAGATATCTGATGTATGGTAGCAGCAATAAGATCCCCCTTTTAACCCTGACCATCTTCAAAAACAGTTTGTATGATTCTTGTGAACAAATTTGAGACAACATATGTCACCAGTGAAAGTACCAATTATGGAAACCTCACACCATTTTGCACATCCCACCAATTATGGGTCATACGGTAGATGTGCGGACATGAAAGGGAGGTGGACTAGCAGTCTTTGGTTCTCCGCTTTAGAAAACTCACAGTATTAGTAAGTATTCAGCTTCCATGCAGTGCCACCTTATGCGAAATGACACTTTACACAGTTGCCAATCACAGATATGAGCCATCTTCGTGATGCAGGACAGAACAGGTCCTTCATGGTGAGAGACACTCTTTATAACCACTCTACACTACGGACAAAAGATGAGGATCTTGACTTGAAGACAAAACTACCTTCTAATAACTCCCTATTAGGGTGTACCAAAATGGGTTTTCTAGACTGCTCTTATTCAGCACCTTCATCGATTATCTGAAAAAGGCAGCAGCCACAAAGAGCTTCTTTCTCTACCTTCAGTGGACCTCTGCACTTCCATGCATTACATAAACTGTCCATACATTACATAACTGATTGTTAGACCTCCAAGCAGCAGGAAACCCTACAATAAGTTTATTTTTTTGGAATGAAAATGTATTGCATAAAGTGGATAACCCCTATAAATATAAGTAAGTATAGTTTTTGTTCCAACAGTGCTGCTGTATTCACTACTACTCGTGACACCTAAGAAGAAAAATACCTTATGTTTTATTACTAATGATTCATTTAAAGATGACATTTACTCTTGCCTCAAAATTTCAATGACAGCCATCGCTCCATGTAAGTGACAGATATCCTTTAAAGAGAACTTGTCACCTCCGTCACCTCAAGTATCTAATAGAACAGACATGTCAGGAGAGGTGACTGGTTCTTTTTAATGGGTTCTCTAGGGGAAAAATTATTCAATAGAAGTAATAAAATATCATATGACGCTCAAACACTTGAAAATGATACATAAAACGTCTCTCTCGTGCATTGTCTGTCTGCAAAACAATGGCCGTCACATTTCCTCTTTACATAGGATTTTATTTTATTTTTATCTGTTATTTATCTGAAATTATATGTTAAATTGTGTTTTTGTCCTTTCCTTTCAAGTATGGGTTTCTTATGGTAAGTAAATTGTATGAAGCAGTAGGATTCTAGAATTGTATGTCATGTAATCTTGTTCCTATCCCCACAACCGATTTTTCCCTTCCAGTGCAATTGTAGTAAATAGTTAGATCCTATTAGTTCCATAGTACTAGTGGTGGTGTCCTTATTGGTAATATAAGAAGAACTTGATTTATACTCGGAAATGGATAACAAGGACTGATTTACAGCTCCATAAGTGAATCCATTTTCTGTTATCATAGATATATGTCCATGCCTTCTGCTTTAAGAAGACTGTTCCTCTAAACTGTACTGATGAGCCTTGGAAGGGTTGCTAGGCTTTTCAGCTGATGGCCTTTCCTTAGAATAGACAGCCAGTGTATGATCATGGGGGTGTATCAGCTTCATACATTGTAGTGTGTCTTTGCTTGATACTATAGCTCAGCCCATTCAAGTGGACAAGGCTGAAACGCAGTCCTAGGCACTTGTTTGTGTCTCACTGTGCATGGATATACAATGAAAGGGTATGCCTCTTCATTTCGCTGATTGGTAGGGTTCAGACCTCCACGATCATATAATGATGGCCTATTCTAATTGAAAATCACAAAAAAATCCCTTTTAACTATTATTTTGTACAGTAGCAGGCATCAAACTACCTAACACTGTGTAGCAAAAAGTATTATTTCCATTGGTAATATTTCAACCAATAGGGGGAGACTTGGGCTATTGCACTACAAGCTACATACATACTACCTATATTAAGCTATTGCTCAACTTTCCTTGTTCTGAAACCAGTGTCTGTTGCCCTCTATTCTTCATGGCTACATCTTTGGAAACCAGAAGGATATATAAACCTGCCTCATTCAGGCATTCATTGGATGAGCTTACGTGTTCCTTCCCATGACCTAACTCTAGTTGCTCTGTTCAAATGTCCTGATGCAGCAAAGCCAAACTGGAATTTCCTTAGATTCCGCTCCTCCATCTAGCCTGTGTAGCAGAATCGATTCAATACCTAGGTCTTTACCAGCCTGTGAATCTTTCTGTAGTTCCAATACTGCTGGATGTGCAAGATTTGGACAACCACAATTCCAGCTAGTGTTTGAATATAAGCAGAATTACCAGTTTTTCCAGACTTGTGATGTTCATTGAGATGTTCTCCAGAAGCCGCCTATACTTCTGCCAGTCGCTCTGATTCCTAAGCTCCACCAGTGCCTTCACTGCCATGTCTGCACCTGTCTTCTTCACCTTGGCCTGACAGTAGCCCGTTAGGCCTGTTAGAGATAGATACAATTTAAGGTACTTACAAGGTTACCTGGTTCTCTTTTGGAAAGAACTATATTACAATGGGAGTTAAAGCTATCTGTAGTCATCTTCACCTCTAAGCCACTTTCTAGAGCTTCTTAAATTGAGTCACAGTCTAATTAATGGTTGCAGGGGCGTAGCTACAGGGGGTGCAGAGATAGCAGTCGCTACCGGGCCCAGGAGTCTGAGGGGGCCCAAAGACCCTTGTGCTGTAAAGGAAGACACTGAGGGAAGGGGGGCCCAAGCCTAACTCTTGCACCAGGGCCCATGAGCCTTTAGCTGCATGGTTGAGATACAATTTTGACAGAAGTTACTACATTCTTCAGAGATCTTTCTGAACTTGCACCAATCTCTGGTTTGACAATATAAATGACTTTGCGTGCTTATTTTGATGACCGACTTGATTCATGAAGCCAATTTCAAAGTACATTGAAGTAATTGTTAAAGATTTTGGCATGGGCTAGGATCAGTGTTCAGGTCTAGGTTCGCTATGTTCTTGCTGGTGAGGCCCTGGTACAAAAAGAATGAGAAGCTCAGTTCTAGAGGGCTTTGAAGAACCAGATTGTTCTGCCTCTGCAGCTTCAACCATTTTCTGCATTAAAACAAAGACTTAAAAAAATTAATGTAATTTTGCTATAAAATCAGGTATCTGAATATAAAGTCTATTTTCGGAAGTTCCATTGCGGTGAATAGCGAGTCTCAGAGGTGGGACTGACATATCCCTTGAATATGCCATAAATGTCCAAATAGGAATTACCCCTTTAATTCCAGCAAAACAGAGTTTTTAGTCTTGAGGACTATAGATCTCACCTCCACTATACGTGTTCCTGGTTCTCATTCTCTTTTGCAACCATTGGTGTGCTTTAGTGGTTACCTCCTCTTAGTCTTACAGCAGGTCTGGCAGCATCATCTGCTTTAACATGCTTGAGCCTTCTCTTTGGTCCTACAGTCTGCTGTTTAAGCTATGCAGACTCTCCAGGCACTACACATGGCCTCAGCCACACATTAACTCATTTCCTGCCCTGCAGCTCTTTTTAAACAGCGCAGGGGTATCCCGTAGAAGCGATTAACATTGCATGCAAACTTATATTTTTTTTATTTGCATATGCATACATATAGTGTATACAATTTTTTACATAAGGTAGAGGTAAACTAAGGTAATATGGGATTTCACCCGCTTACAATTCCTTAATCTGGGTCTTTACTATGGATAAAAGACTAACCTGTTCAGACATCAATGATTCAGACATCATCACATGAATGTCTTCCACTCTCCACTTAAAAAATAAGGATTGAAATACATTTTGGTGCTTTGGCAAAAAATTTTGACTTACTGCTTTGTCTGTATCTCTACTAAAACACTGCATGGTATCTCTGTGATTGGATCTGCCATGCTTCAAAGTTTCATGAACTTTTCTATCCCATTTCTGGATGGAATCTTGAACATTATACTTTTTATCTAGCCGAAGTCTGTTACCTTTTTTCCAGGTTGCTGCTTAGTAATTTTATTAAAAATGATAAAGACACAACAGCTGAACAACACCATATGGTGGACACAGCCTTGGTATTGCTATGCCAAGTGATTAAAGGGGTTCTCCAGGAAAGATAAAAATGAAAATACTGAAAAAACATGCTGTTATAAATAAACTCCTAATTACATTTATTTATTAATGGCTCATTTTTTCTAGGGGAAAGATTTAAAATGGCCACTGACAGATTCCTGGACATGGAATCCGCCCTCCTAATAACACTGCAGGATGGCCTGTGAGAGAATGTAAACTCCGGTCTCTGCCTACATCAGCACTGCAAAGCTCTATATTATGTGCAGATGACAGCTGAGATAAGTGTGTCCATGTGCTTCAGAGCTCTCATCAACTCATACTCACAAGCTGAAGTGTAGAAATGAGGACCAGACACACGCAAAGTCATTAGAAAACATCTGTCACAACCAGACAGCTGAGAAGCTCTGACAGAGGCCTTTCAGAACCTCCTCCTTGAGTTCTGTGTTGTGGTATTCAGCTCCTCCTCTCATTAGCGTCTCTCAGCTGTTATGTGTTGGACTAATTGTTTCCCTTTAAATTCTTCCCCAGAATGCTTTTCTGGGCGGCTTATATTTCTTCCTGGAGTATGTGTGCTTGCCCATCTGGTTCTCCTCTCCTCCACAAAGTTAAGTGTTACACTGTTATCTGTTATTTTCTGTTTGCTGGATCCCAGGTGACCCTGACTCCCTCCGTGTCTGGTGTAGGGAGCCGGTGGTCGTGTCCCCTCACTATTGTAGGGTGCTCAGGGCTTTATAGTCAAGGTTCGTGGATATGCATACCTCCACCATTCGGATCTATGCATAGGCTGAGCAGCCAGGGAAAGTGCCAGGTCTTCTACAGGGGTCTCCCTTTTGTTCCTTAGCTTTTGGATCCAGCGAGACATTTATGCATGTTGTTTTGCCTTGTTACCTGTACACATTCCGTGACATTATAAGCCGCCAAAACCGTCTTAAGCATGGATCCGGTTTCACTTTTGGCTGAACGCTTCCAGGGTCTTTCATTGGAGGTAGCTGACCTCCGTAAGACTTTTTCTCAGCTTCAAGTGACCGGTTCAGCTTGCGTTCATGGAGCTTGTTCTGAGCCTAAGATCTCGCTCCCGGATACGTTCTCCGGGGGTAGTGAGAATTTTGTGCGTTTTAGAGAGGCTTGCAAACTCCATTTTCGCCTTCTTCCCCATTCTTCTGGTGATGAGGAACGGAGGGTGGGGATCATTATATCGCTGCTCAGGGGTAACGCTCAGTCCTGGGCCTTTTCGCTGCCGGAGGGGGCACGGTCCCTCCGTTCAGTGGATGAATTCTTTTTAGCCCTGGGTCAGATATATGATGATCCGGATCGTATTGCTCTGGCGGAGTCTAGACTACGTCTCCTATGCCAGGGTAAACAATCCGCAGAAATATACTGCTCAGAATTTCGGAGTTGGGCAGCTGATACTGGTTGGAATGATGCTGCACTCCGAAGTCAATTTTGCCATGGTCTTTCAGAGGGATTGAAAGATGCATTTGCCTTTCATGAAAGGCCTATTTCTTTGGACTCTGCTATGTCTCAGGCCGTTCGTATTGACAGGCGTCTTAGAGAGAGAGGAGAGATCTCTCCTTCCTGTCATACTCGGTCTCAGGACTGTGCAGCGGTCCCATTCTCTGCGCAGGGGTCTCAGTCGCTGTCAGCCCCTTCTGAGCAGGAGCCCATGCAGCTGGGGTTGATTGCTTCTGACAATAGAAGATTCAGCTCGCATGGGAGGGTTTGTTTTTGTTGTGGAGGTATTAATCATTTGGCAAATATTTGTCCCTCTAGGAGATTCAGGCAGTTCTCTGGGTATAATAAAGAAACAAAGAGGAAAAAATCTTTGAAAAATGTTCCGTCTGTTACTATTGGCAGGATTGAGGCGGAGATTGAAGATTTTCCGTTTGCTTGTAGTTCCCGTTTTGTCCTGCCGGCTAGGGTGGCGCTAGAGAGCAAGAACATTTTTTGTGAGATTTTTGTGGATAGTGGAGCAGCGGTCAATCTCATTGATAATCACTTTGCGATAACTCATGGTTTCCAGGTGTGCGCTTTGAGAAAGGATATTCCTGTATTTGCTATCGATTCCGCTCCACTTTCTCAGAAATCATTAAAGGGCATAGTTCACAATATCCGTTTAATTGTGAGTGATGCTCATGTTGAGGATGTGTCATGTTTCGTCCTTAGCGGTTTGCCCACCCCGCTGGTGTTGGGGCTGCCCTGGCTCACTAAGCATAACCCCACCATTGATTGGCAAGCGAAGCAAATAAATGGTTGGAGTGACTTTTGCAGAGAGAATTGCCTCACGACATCTGTTTCTGAGGTTGCTACTAAGACTATACCATCTTTTCTCTCTGAATTTTCAGATGTCTTCTCTGAGAGTGGAGTTCAGGATTTGCCCCCGCACAGGGAGTACGATTGCCCTATTAATCTCATCCCAGACGCCAAGCTGCCTAAATCTCGTTTATACAATCTTTCCCAACCTGAAGAGGATCGCTATGCGTGCTTATATCTCTGAGAGTCTGAGAAAGGGACACATACGACCCTCGAAGTCACCTGTTGCCGCTGGTTTTTTCTTTGTTAAGAAAAAAGATGGTTCTTTAAGACCTTGTCTGGATTTCAGGGAGCTGAACAGTATCACTAATTCGTGACCCTTATCCGCTTCCTCTGATCCCGGACCTGTTTAACCAGATTGTTGGGGCTAAAGTCTTTTCCTAAATTAGATTTAAGAGGGGCATACAACCTGGTCAGGGTCAGAGAAGGGGACGAATGGAAGACGGCCTTCAATACCCCTGAGGGCCATTTTGAGAACTTGGTTATGCCTTTTGGTTTGATGAATGCCCCAGCCGTTTTCCAGCATTTCGTGAACAGCATTTTTTATCATTTGATGTGGAAAATTTGTATTAGGTGTATTTGGATGACATTTTGATTTTTTCTCCCGATTTCAAAACTCATAAGGAACATTTACGTCAGGTCTTGCTCATCCTGCGGGAGAATAAATTATATGCGAAACTGGAAAAATGTGTGTTTGCGGTTCCAGAAATTCAATTTCTGGGGTTTCTTCTCTCCGCGTCTGGTTTTCGCATGGACCCAGAGAAGGTCCGCGCTGTGCTTGAGTGGGAGCTTCCTGAGAATCAAAAGGCGCTGATGCGTTTTTTGGGCTTTGCCAATTATTACAGGAAGTTCATTTTGAATTATTCTCTATTGTTAAACCACTCACTGATATGACCAGAAAGGGGGTAGATTTTTCTTCTTGGTCAGTAGAGGCGCGTAAGGATTTTTCTGATATCAAGGAGAGTTTTGCTTCCGCTCCCATCTTGGTGCAACCTGATGTTTCGTTACCCTTCATAGTTGAGGTTGATGCTTCTGAGGTGGGTGTGGGGGCGGTCTTGTCTCAGGGTTCCTCTCCTGCCAATTGGCGACCGTGTGCCTTTTTCTCAAGAAAACTCTCCTCCGCAGAGAGAAATTACGATGTGGGAGATAGGGAATTGTTGGCCATCAAGTTGGCTTTTGAGGAATGGCGCCATTGGCTAGAGGGAGCCAGACACCCTATTACCGTATTTACTGACCATAAAAATCTGGCCTACTTGGAGTCAGCCAAGCGTCTGAACCCGAGACAGGCCAGATGGTCGTTGTTCTTTTCTAGGTTTAATTTTGTTGTCACGTTCCGCCCTGGAGTTAAGAATGTGAAGGCAGATGCCCTGTCACGTTGTTTTCCGGGAGGCGGGAATTTTGAAGACCCGGGTCCCATTTTGGCTGAAGGTGTGGTGGTCTCTGCTCTTTTTCCTGAATTGGAGGCAGAGGTGCAGGCAGCCCAGTCAGAGGCTCCTGATCTTTGTCCTCCTGGGAGGTTGTTTGTGCCTCTCGCTTTAAGACACAAGATTTTTAAGGAACACCACGATACGGTCCTTGCTGGGCACCCGGGGGTAAGAGCCACACTGGATCTCATCGCTCGGAGATTCTGGTGGCCTGCGCTTCGTAAGTCGGTTGAGGGTTTTGTGGCAGCCTGCGAGACTTGCGCTCGTGCCAAAGTCCCTCATTCACGGCCATCAGGTCCTCTCCTTCCCTTACCCATTCCTTCCCGTCCTTGGACACATCTGTCCATGGACTTTATCACGGACCTGCCTCGTTCCTCGGGGAAGACTGTGATTCTGGTGGTGGTGGACCGTTTTAGCAAAATGGTGCATTTCATCCCTTTTCCTGGTTTGCCCAATGCTAAGACGCTGGCGCAGGCATTTGTTGATCACATTGTCAAATTGCACGGTATTCCTTCAGACATAGTCTCTGATAGGGGCACGCAGTTTGTTTCTAGATTCTGGAAGGCTTTCTGTTCTCGCTTGGGGGTTCGGTTGTCATTCTCTTCTGCTTTCCACCCGCAGTCGAATGGCCAGACAGAGCGCATCAATCAGAATCTGGAGACATATCTGCGCTGTTTTGTGGCGGAGAATCAGGAGGATTGGTGTTCTTTTTTGTCCCTTGCTGAGTTTGCTTTAAATAACCGTCGTCAGGAGTCCTCTGATAAGTCACCATTTTTTGGTGCATATGGGTTTCATCCGCAGTTTGGGACTTTCTCGGGAGAGGGGTCTTCTGGTTTACCTGATGAGGACAGATTCTCCTCGTCTTTGTCTTCTATTTTGCAAAAGATTCAGGATAATCTAAAGAGCATGAGTGAGAGATATAAGCGTGTGGCAGATAAGAGACGTGTGCCTGGTCCGGACCTGAATGTTGGTGATCTGGTGTGGTTGTCTACCAAGAATATCAAATTGAAGGTTCCCTCCTGGAAGTTGGGTCCTAGGTTTATTGGGCCTTACAAAATCCTGTCTGTCATCAATCCTGTTGCCTACCGTCTTGTTCTTCCTCAGACTTGGAAGATCCATAATGTTTTTCATAAGTCCTTATTGAAACCTTATGTTCAACCCATTGTACCCTCGCCTTTGCCTCCTCCTCCGATTATGGTTGATGGGAATCTTGAATTTCAGGTCTCTAGGATTGTGGATTCTTGTCTTGTCTGCGGTTCTCTCCAGTACCTCGTTCATTGGGAGGGTTATGGTCCTGAGGAGAGGATGTGGGTCCCAGTGACGGACATTAAGGCCACTCGTCTCATCAGGGCTTTCCATAGGTCCCATCCTGAGAAGGTGGGCTCTGAGTGTCCAGAGTCCACTCGTAGAGGGAGGGGTACTGTCACAACCAGACAGCTGAGAAGCTCTGACAGAAGCCTTTCAGAACCTCCTCCTTGAGTTTTCTTTGTTTTGAATTTCAGTTCCTCATCTCGTTAGCCTCTCTCAGCTGTCATGTAGTTGGACTGATTGCATCCCTTTGAATTCCTCCCCATAATGCATTAGTGTGCGGCTTATACAACTTCCTGGAGTGTGTGTGCATGCTGATCCTATTTTTCAGTCTTCTACAAGATAAGTGCTGTACATTTATTTGTGATTTTCTGTTTGCTGGATCCCAGGTGACCCTGACTTCCTCCGTGTCTAGTGTAGGGAGCCGGTGGTCGTGTCCCCTCACTATTGTAGGGTGTTCAGGTGGTATATAGTTGAGGTACGTGGATATGCGATCATCCACCATTGGAATTTTCGCATAGGCTGAGCAGTCAGGGAGAGTGCCAGGTCTTATGCATGGGTCTCCCTTTTGTTCCTTAGTTTTGGATCCAGTGAGTCATATATTCATTTTGCATTGTCTTGTTTCCTGTACACCTTCCATCACAGTAAGATGAGCAAAATGCTCTAGATAAGTCATTATAGCTTTAAACATTCAAGCTAATTTTCCATTTTTATTTTTAGAATGTTAATGAAATCTTCCATGATATTTATTCTGTCTAAGGGCAGATAATCAGTTTTGAAACCTGACCATTGCTCTTCAGGGATCTGAAGAAACATTTGCCAGATACACTATCTAATCTCTTCACAATTCATTCTACGGAAGACACAGTAAATTGACTCGCCTATATCTGCTTTCATGCCAAACTTGACTTCAATTCCCCGGGTCTTGGTTGGGAATTCATTGGTGTTTTATAACCTTCATGAAATGTTCTAGGTATCTCATTGCTGACAGGTCATCCAAGTATAAAAGCTGATTTTTTCCTATTTTATAGTGGTCAGGTTGGAGGCATGATTGTTAGATGCTTAATGTCCACCATATCTACAAGTCAAGCAGAAGCCAGCCTCATCCATCCTATCCCAATTATGTGTTGCCCATGTGTCAAATTTAACCATGAACTTTATAAGAGATTTGCTGCCATAATGGTCATTGGGGTGTCAGCAGAAAGGCTTTTTGTTATTGATTACTTAAGAAACTTTGGCCTTCCTCGAAACTTCTTTCCAAGTTGTGATTATGCTTTTCTGGAGCACTCAAAAGAGGCTGAATGATCTCGTAAGGACACAAATGCAATTGGCAAATAATTACCTGGAACTGCTCTATAATGAGGGTATGAAGTATGGTCATCCACAAAGAAAAGTTCTCTTGTTTACGTTGACCCCATTGTTTGATGGGCTTTTTTAAATGTCAACATGTATACCAGTATCAAGTTCATCTCCAGTCTTACATTCTCGAGCAGAATTTGGTGAATTAGATTCTGAACTCATATATATCTTAATGAATGCTCTTCTAAGACCTGGATTTCCAAGGAGATGTCTTTGCTCTGCATGTTATCCAAAAGGTACATGCTAGGTTCTCTGATAAACCTGTCAAGACAAGGGCCACAAGGAGTAGTACCCTTACTCCCTACTTATTGCTCCTTGCTCAAACATTGGTGCCGAGCACCCGAGCACAATGGAAGTCAATGGGAGAACCCGAGCATTAAACCAGGCACCCTCTGCTCTGAAGAGGGGAGGGTGTCTGGTTCATAGGAAAAGGTCAGAAATTGATGAAAACACCACTGAAATGGTTCGGGAACAGCATGGGGAGGATGTCTGGATGCATCTTGGACTCCAAGGTCATTGCTGGGAACAATGTTGTCCGAGTAGTATGCCACTTTTACAGACTGACAATAATACGCACGAAACCTAAATAAAATCGATTTTAGAGCAAAAGTTGTTAGGAAACATTCTTTCCTGTATATTTACTTGTATATAAAGTGCAAGTGTTGCCAAAAATTACAAGGAAGAGGCACTCCGATACAACCTGTATATTACATAAAGTTGGGCCTCATTCACATAGTGGTACAATTGTTCAGGTAGTGGGACCCCTACACTCATAAAGCCTATGCACTAAGGGAAAGGGCTGCCAAAAATTACAAGGAACTGGCACTCCATTACACCCTTTATTACACATAAAGGAGGGCATCATATACACCCTCGAAAAATTAGGATTGATGGCCTGCAGGTGACCCTCTAAAACATTAGTGGTGAGGGCCTGCTGCTGAGCTGACCATCTAAAAAATTTTGTGGGCGAGGACCTGCTGCAGAGCTGACCATCTAAAAAAAAATTGTGGGCGAGGGCTAGTGTTGAGCATGAATATTCAAATAGCAAATTTTTGGCGCGAATATCGCCACTTTGAGAATTTGCTAATATTTTGAATATAGTGCTATATATTCGTTGTCTGTGAAGGTTCTCACTTAGCCAGGTCATGGTATATCTGTAAAGAATAACTCAAGGCAACTGGATGTACTGTATATTTCTTGAAAACGTTTCACTCGTTCTTTCAACAAGCTTTCTCAATTCTGAGTGACTGTACAAGAATTCTCTGGGAATAAATATGTAACTGAATCAACATCTGGTAATTATACCCAGCATGGGGTCAGAGGTCATTATACCCAGCATGGGGTCAAAAGTGTTGATTCCATTATCCTAATTGGAGTCAGTAGGTGATAATAACCTCCCAGAAAAAGGTGTCAAGACAGCATTGTATGTGTTATATCGAATATTCAGCATTTTTTTCCATCTGAACACATAATTCCACTCTGCATCTTGCTTGTGGACCAATGAGAAGGAAGCAATGTCAAGTTCACAACAATACTTAGTGCACCAATCAGTAATCTGTAGTCAGACCTGCTAAAATGTGAAGTTGCATGTAAGTGCGAAAAAATATTCTAATCACTGCCGAGTAGCGCAATCTCTAATATATTGGAGCACTTGACTCTATCTGCATATAAAGCTATTCTAATGTTCTGCCGTGCCAACCATTTTCTCCAGTCTCAGGAAACTTATACCAGCTTGAAAAATGTAGCCAAAGTGACCTACGCCTGAATTTCGCATTACGAATTCGCATTACAGCGATTTTTACATTGCCGATTTTTTGCATTCAATAAAATAATCTCTAATTCTCGAAACTCCCAAATATATGACAAATATTCTACAAAATATTCGTGAAATATTGCAAATTCGAATATAGCCCCTGTCGCTTATCACTAGTGAGGGCCTGCTGCTGAGCAGACCATCTAAAACATTATGGGCGAGGACCTGCTGCCGAGCTGACCATCTAAAAACTTTTGTGGGCGAGGGCCTGCTGCCAAGCTGACCATCTAAAAATGTAGGGGTGAGGGTGATCCTCTAAAACATTATGGTTGAGGGCCTGCTGGTGACCCTCAAAAACATTATGAGTGAGGACCTACTGGTGACCCTCAAAAACTTTATGGGTGGGGGCCTGCTTCTAATATGACCCTCTAAAACATTTGGAGCGAGGGCAGCATGTTGATATGATGGAGGAGGAGGAGGACGAGAAAAGGGAGATTGAACTATATGCCCTTTTTAGTGGTGGAAGGAGTGCATAGGAATACAGTGTATTCAATACACCATAAAAGCCACATTTAGAGTGCCTTTATGTTTAGCTGCTTTCCTCTGGTGGAGTAAAGAAGTCAGGGGCAATCCAGGCCCTTGTTCATTTTTATGAGTCAACCGGTCAGCATTTTCAGTTGACAGGTGGATGCGCTTATCGGTTATTATGCCCCCAGCAGCACTAAATATACTCTCTGACAAAATTCTGGCAGCGGGGCATGCCAGCACCTCCAAGGCGTAGAGCGCCAGTTCATGCCACGTGTCCAGCTTGGACACCCAATAGTTGTACGACACACAGGGATCACTGAGGACGCTGACACGGTCTGCTACGTACTCCTTCACCATCTTCCAAAATATTTCCCTCCTTGTGACACTAGGCCGCACATCAGGTTGAGGGTGCTGGCGGGGTGTCATAAAACTGTCCTAGGCCTTGGAGAGTGTTGCCCTGCCTCTATTGGAACTGCTGTGTGTTCCCCTCATCTCCCCTTCTCGGTTGGCCAAGGAACTAAGTATTCTGCAGCCAGCATTGTCTGCTGGAAATTTTTGGAGCAATTTTTCCACAAGAACCTTCTGTTATTGCACCATTTTGTTCGTCCTCTCCACCACAGGAATGAGAGATAAGAAGTTCTCGTTGTAGCGGGGGTCGAGAAGGGTGAACAACCAGTAATCGGTGTTGGCCAAAATGTGTACAACGCAAGTGTCACGGGAAAGGCAGCCTAACATAAAGTCAGCCATGTGTGCCAGAGTCCCAACAGACAAGACTTTGCTGTCCTCATCAGGAGGATGACTCTCAATCTCTTCATCCTCTTCCTCCTCTTCTACCCATCCACGCTTAACAAATGTAATAAAACTTCCATAGGTACTACCCTCTGTAGCGGAGGCAACCGTCTCCTGCTCCTCCTCCTCATTATCATCATCATCATCCAATTCGTGCTGAGAAGACGAACTGAGGGTGGTCTGGCTATCACCCTATGTTCTTTCTTCCCCCATTTCCACCTCTTCCACATGCAAAGTGTCCGCCTTAATTGTGAGCAGCGAGTGTTTGAGTAGACACAGAAGTGGGATGGTTTCGTTACTAATAGCGTTATCGCCGCTCACCATCTGTGTTGATTCCTCAAGTTGCGTAAAACCTCACAGAGGTCAGACATCAATGCCCACTCGTCGCTTGTGAAGAGTGGATGCTGACTGGAAAGGCAAGTGACCATGTTGCAGCGGGTATTCCACTACTGCCCTCTGCTGCTCACAAAGCCTGGCCAACATATGGAACGTCGAGTTCCAGCATGTGCTTACGTTGCACAACAGTCGGTGAGCTGACAATTGCAAGCGCTGCTGCAGCGTTGCCAGACCGGCAGAAGTTGTTGATGACTTGTGGAAATGGGCACACATGTGGCGCACCTTCAAAAATAGCTCAGGCAAATTGGGGTAGGTTTTGAGAAACCGCTGAACCACTAGGTTGAACACATGGGCTAGGCATGGTATGTGTGTGAGCTTGCCGAGCTCCAAAGCTGCCACCAAGTTACAGCCATTATCAGACACAACCATACCTGATTGTAGGTTGAGTGGTGAGAGCCACAGCTCAGTCTGGTGCCTTATCCCCTGCCACAGCTCTGCGGCGGTGTGCTGTTTGTCACCTAAGCAGATCAGTTTAAGCACGGCCTGTTGCCACTTCCCCACTGCAGTGCTACACTGCTTCCAGCTACTGATTGATGGCTGACTGGTGCTGCAATATGATAATTCAGAGGTGGAAGTGAAGGAGGAGGTGGAGGAGGAGTAGGGGGATTTCAGACACTAAGGTAGGTGGCGGCGGAAACCCTGATGAAAGTAGGGCCCGCAATCCTTGGCGTCGGTAGCACCTGTGCCATCCCAGGGTACGACTCGCTCCCGGCCTCCACAACGTTCACCCAGTGTGCCGTTAGGGAAATATAGCGTCCCTGGCCAAAAGCACTTGTCCATGTGTCAGTCGTTAAGTGGACCTTTCCAATAACTGCGTTGGTCAGGGCACAGATGATGTTACGGGACACATGCTAGTTTAAAAATATTGGTAGCTGGGGACAGAGTACCACGGGAAAGCCACCGCCATCAGGCTGCGGAAAGCCTCAGTGTCCACAAGGCTAAATGGCAACATTTCCAGGGCCAGCAATTTGGAAAGGTGCTATGGTCTGTGGGTAGGTGGCTGGGTATTTGTGCTTTTGTTCAAAGGCCTGGGGTATAGACATCTGTACGCTGTGCTGGGACACAGAAGTGGATGTGCTAGCTAATGGTGCTTGCAAAGGTCCAGGTGCATAGCGGGAGGCATCTGGGATTGCGTCTTGAACATGAGATTGGCCAGCACGTAACACAGGGGGAGAGGATGCAGTGGTGTGACCCGCAGACACTGGTTGTGGATCCAGGCATTCGGTCCACCTATTAGGGTGCTTTGATGCCATGTGGCGGATCATGCTGGTGGTGGTGAGGTTGCTAGTGTTCACGCCCCTGCTCATGTTGGTACAGCACAGGTTGCAAATGTAAATCACAGAAAAAATGCACCAAACGGATATGCCACTATACTGGCTAGTCATAAATGCAGATATTAATAGCTGAGACTTTTGCCAATATATTCCTGTCAGGAAAATATCAGAGCCCATCATGCACCACGTCACGGTCACTCAGCATGGCAGGTTGCAAATGACAATTCATTTGTCTGTACTTTGCTCAAAAAAAGCACCAGACTTCGGGGAACAGTTGCGGGCCAGTTTGGTGTGGCCTGCCTTCTTCCTTTTGCCACCGCACTGCCTCTTCCAGCCTGTTGCGGTACTGCGGATCCCTCCCCTTCTGTACCGCTGTCCTCGCTCGGCTTGCCACCTTCCCAGGTTGGGTCAGTGACTTTAGCGTCCACCACCTCCTCTTCCACTTCCTCACTCTGGTTATCCTCCTGACTTGTTGACCTAACAACAACCTCAGTTATTGACAACTGTGTCTCATCCTCATGATGAACCTCTTGAGACACTAATTCAGGTTGACTTATTGGCAACTGTGTCTCATCATCATCATCCACCTCGTGAAACACTAATTTCCGTTCCCCACTGTCATCTTCTTGTGACTGTGTATGCTCAAGAGTTTAGGAATCAGTGCACACGATCTCCTCATGTCCTTGGTCAAGCAGGCTTGTCTAGAGGCCCAAATCAAGGAATGGCGATAAAAAGAGCTCCTCGGAATATCCAAGTGTGGGATCACTTGTTTGCCAAGACTCTCCATGGTGGGAGGAAGGAGTATCAGACTCTTGGCTACTGAGACTGGACTTTGTGGAAGACAGGATGGTGCTTAACTGACTGGAAGCATTATCTGCTGCAATCCAACCGACCACCTGGTCAAACTGGTGTGACTTCGAGAGTGGTGTCCTGCGCCGCCCTGCAAACTGGGACATGAAGCTAGGTATCGTGGATAAGTGTGTTTCTTGTGCTCTGGCAGCAGGCACAGTTTCACCGGGCCCAGGGCCACGGCCTCTGCGTGCACCATCAGCAGCACGGCCACTTCCCCGTCCCTTACTGCTCGCCTTGCGCATATTAAATGGTATATATGCTTGCAAGTATGCGAGACGTACACAGAATGTCAGACATTTTTGGGATGCGCACACGTTAAACAGGAGGTATAGTGCAAGTAATGTCGCTGTCACCACCGCCTAATAAAAAATTACACTGAATGAATGTCACTGATATTTAGGTTGCACAAACGTTATGCAGGAGCTGTAGCGCAGGTAATGTAACTGTCCGTAGCGGACACCGTCTACATAAAAAGTACACTGGATGTCACAGATATGCTTAGGCTGCGCACACGTCACACAAGAGATGTAGCACAGATAATGTCGCTGTCACCAGCGGCAAAAAAAATTACACTGAATGTCACTGATATTTCGGCTACGCAAACGTTATACAGGAGATGTAGCGCAGGTAATGTAACTATCCGTAGCGGACACCGTCTACGTTAAAAGTACACTAGATGTCACATATATTTTTAGGCTGCGCACACGATAGACAGGAGATGTAGCGCAGATAATGTTGCTTTCTGCAGCAGCCAAACAATTGCAAGCTATTTAGCGCAGGCTGCGCTAAAATTATATATTGCTGCCACACACAACAATAGTCCTTAAAATGACTTTTGGGTCTATAACAAGTATAAAAACTTAAATATTCCTATTTCACTCCCTACACTAGCTCTCCCTTCTGCTCTCCAGCTTTCCCTTACTAAGACTGAGCCGAACACGTGTCATGACGCGTTCCGGCCAGCCAATCACTGTAATGCCAGTAGCCAACATGGCTACGGCATTACAGTAAATGGCAGTACTTTCCTGCACATTTATTGGCTGTATAGCAGCCAACAAACGTGTGGGGAAGAGACTTGAGCATCGCACTCGAGCACACGCGATATTCGGCCTAACACAGGGATGTGTCGAGCATCGCTATGCTCGAGTAAAATTTGTGTTTTGACGAGCATGCTCGCCCAACACTAGTGCAGACACATGCTGGTCTTCACAGATACATCCTTGGCAACTAGTGCTACTTGGTGACAGGCGGCATGACACTCCTTACTATCTAATACATTATCCTTTGCTCTTCTGGTATTGGGACAACTGTCCTGAAATTCCTGACCTATGTTTCATATTCTGGTCCAGGCAATTCGTACGGTTCTTTTGTCTGCCTTCTGATCTTTTCTGGTTATGATTCCTGGTCACAGGGAATGTCCCTTGGCCCTAACATTGTTCCTTCTTCTGGCAACAATTGTATGCAAATCCTGACTTTTCCATTGTCTACTCATTTCATTGTACACTAATTGACTCCTCTTTCCTGGTGACAATTCAAGATACGATACATCGTCAGTATGACTTCCATTGTCCCACATTCTGGCTAGCTTGCAAGTTCAGAACCCCTGTACTGAAGGTTTTATATCTAAAGCCTTAAAGGGGTTCTGCACTTTGTTTAAACTGATGATCTATCCTCTGGATAGATCATCAGCATCTGATCGGCGGGGGTTCGACACCCGGGACCCCCGCCGATAATCTGTTTAAGAAGGCAGCAGCGCTCCAGCATCGCCGCGACCTTCTCACTGTTTCCCGCTGGCCGAGTGACGTCACGACTTGTGTCAACTGGCCTGGGCGGGGCTAAGCTCCATTCAAGGGAACGGAGCTTAGCCGCACCCAGGCCAGTGATACTAGTCGTGACGTCACTGGGCCAGCGTTAAACAGTGAGAAGGCCGCGGCGCTGCTGGATCGCTGCTGCCTTCTCAAACAACTGATCGGCAGGGGTCCCGGGTGTCGGACCCCCGCCGATCAGATGCTGATGATCTATCCAGAGGATAGATCATCAGTTTAAACTAAGTGCAGAGCCCCTTTAATTGTCAGTTTGGTGATTGCTAAGACTGTATTACATCATAGTAACACATGTATAGGGACATAGCTAGAGGGGGTGCAGATATAGTTGTTGCATCTGGGCCCTGGTTCCTAATGGATCCAATGGCCCAACCAACCCATATAAACAACAGTATTACAAATAGCAAAAAATCGAAGGTGGTCATTTTACCAATTATGGACACCTAGGAGCAATGTACAGTACATAGATTCTACTTAACTCAGTACAAACTGTACAGTTAGCCCTTTACAGTTTTGCTAATTATGAGGAATTTAGTTGTTGGTCTAATATGCAGTTTTACCAAAAGTTTATAGCAAAATACATACAATAGTAATTTTCCAAGAGAGCTTGTTGTCAACAAAAAGACAAAATGTAATGCAACATGTGATTTCTCCATTCTTATGTAATTTTTTAATTTATTTCAGCTCTAATGGAAAATCCGTTACTTGGGCACAAAACGAGAAGAGCAGTCGGGGTCACCATCTATGGCAGAGGCTTTCTGTCCATGTCAAGAAAAAGGATAGTACAAACCAGACAGCTGTCATTAAGCCCTTCTCTAAAAGCAGCACAGAGAACAGATATATTAGCACTTCCTTTCCTGATTCCAGTGCCAAAATGCTGTATGATGTTTCTGAAGTTGAGGAGCATTATCCAGTACAGTACAGACCACAGACACCTTCTCCAATCAGCACTGTAAGCCAGAGAGCAACTTCTGTAACCCGGACCGATGATGACATCCCGTCTTTTCATTCAGATACTGCCCAACGAAGCGGTTCTTCTCAAGGTTCCTTAATGGACCAAATCAGTAATGTTGTGACCCGATTCACCGCTAATATCAGTGAGCTGAACTCCATGATGCTTTCTTCTAACGCCCAAGGAACATTGGTGCCCACCCCTTTATGTTCTTCCTACCTGATTCCAAGGGAGATCCAACTTCCCACAGCTATGACCACCTTTGCAGAGATCCAGCCAGCCCCAGCAATTGAATTTAACGGTGGGTCACTTACTGCCAGAAAGTCCTCTTCTGACAGCGTCAAAGATAGCACTTCAGAAGCACCAGTAGTAAAGCAAGATGTTGAGGAGTTGGTGGCATTAACACCTCCTTCTCCTTTTAGAGACTCCATTGACTCAGAAAGCACTTCCCCTAGTTCCCCAGTTTCAGAATCAGCTCTTTGTACCCCATCATCACCTAAGTATGACAACATGATCTTGAGAGACTACTCTCAAAGTTCTTCCTCGTTGTGAATGTAAATTATACTAGTCGAATATCATACAGGATAGAGGGAGAGTTTCACAGACCTTGTTTGCGCAGGCAGCTGTTGCTTCTTAAAGGCAGTATAAGATCAAAGGTCCCATCTTCCCATGCAGAGCAGTTGTTAATAGAGTGGCCTTAAAACATGGTCTTTAAGAAACATTTGAGGACCGTTGAGGGCTGGTCAGGAGTTGAAAATAGAGGGTAGGAGATTATTATAAGTGCTTTGATTTAATGTTAAAGTTGAAAAACAAAAACTTTTTTGAACAGAGTGGATTGTAAGCAACTGTAAAATATATTGTCTTGTTTTGCTTTTGATTCTCTTCCCAGAGGTGAACCTTGATCTTTTATCAAGATTAGAAGACCAAACATGAATGTACATTTTCTAAAAGACTCAAAATCTGGGACCAAAATGGCAGGCAATTTTGTATGAAGAAACTATAACACAAAAAAATTGCATCCAATAAACTCTCAGAGCATCTCGATCCGTATCAAATATTTGATACCCATCATGAAAAGCTGACTCTCTGCAGTAGCAATGACTATGTACTACGTAGGGCACAACACGCAACTTGTCAATAACGTTTTCTTTTTTGTTTTTGTAAATATTCTTGATTCATTAATCTTTAATTGGTTCTGAAACCATAGGACTGGAGTTTATTAATGATGAATTCTATTGTCTTTTTTCACCGTGTTGCCGACAATACTAAAGTAGCAAAAAAAATATTTTTTTGGAGTACTGTTTTGTAATTTTCCTCCTAAGGGTGAGTTGTTTTGGTGAATATAATCTTTATAGCCGAATAATTATTGTGTTCTTGCATCCCTATGTGTCGAATGCTTTTTTTTCTAATCATTTTTTTATTGATGAAAATTTTTTGTGTTTCATTGCTTTTTTGCATGTAAAAAAATTGATGAAAAAAAAAAGCAAAAACAAATTCAGTGCTATTCAAATAAACATAAAACGAACATGATATGTCATTGGCATATCTTTTAATAAATTGTGTCAAAGCCTTGAATACATTTACTGTAATAAGCCATGGTTTTATGTGGCATGGCTATTTGTATATTATTTTAACCTTGAACTGTGACCGAATTTGGATTTCAAAGCAATACAAAGTAAGGATTACATTTCCTTAAACCTGGGATTTTTGGTCCCCAAGATATGAAAAACATAACAAACACATTTGGTATCATACATTAATAGGATATTATTTTTTATTGTATATTTAAAGAGAACTTTGTTATCATTTCAGAGCAATTTAAAAAAATGCATATGTAAAAAATATATATACTCACATATATCCTAAAGAAATATCCATTTTCAGACAACTATCCTCAGGTGCCAAATACAATAATGTTAAGGATAGTGTTTTATTGTTTAATTGCGGGTGATGACAATGAAAATAGCCTTAAAGTGGAATGTAAACTTACAGAGCAGATATCCAGAAGATTGTGCCAGGAATGGTGTCTATGAAAGAAAGAATTTAGAGAATTATATAAAGAAAATGGAAGTTTCTAAGCATAGTAATTCTGTAGGGTTGTCCAGGGTTTTAAGAAACTTGCATAAGGATAGCTGATTACTATTTGTTCAACCACCACTCATCCCGAGTACAGGAGTCCTGTTTCCGCCAATCAGATTGAGAGACAGGTCGGACATGCACTCTGCCACTTCATTCATTCTCTATGGGACTGCCAGAGATAGTTGAGTACAGAGCTCGGTCCCATAAAGAATGAATGAAGCAGCAGGGCGCAGGCTCGACCTACCACTCCATAAGATTGGGGGAATGGGACTTCTGTTTTCAGAATTGATGGAGGTCCCAGTGGACAGACCCTTGGCGATCAGTTAGTTATCACCTATCCTGTGGATACGGGGTAACTTGCAAACCTGGCACAACCCCTTTACATTTCCCACCTCTCTGGTGGTCCCCTCTGGTCGTGTAGAAATTATGTCATATACATCAGTCATGTGACCTCTTCAACCAATCACTCACCTTAGCAGTGATGCATGTATGCCAGTGACTTCCTGCAGTGGTCATCTGAATGAAATATGACTTCATTGTTGCAGGATCGGCAAGGATCACTGGAGCAGTGGTGCTGAAGTGGCAAGGGATTTAACGGGTAAGGATTGGTTATTTTTTATGTTATACCATTTAATGTACTTTGACGGGTTTCTTAAAATCCCGGACAACCCCTTTAAATTATATATATATATCAAAATCAAGGTAGCCATTTTGTGGTCTGAATCAAAATGGGCGAAATTTTATTTAAAAAAAAATGTTTTTAGCGCCTGGCCCTATGGCTGAGGCATGATATGACTCATTCCTAAGTGATATCACTTGATCCTAAACTGATATTATAGATGGGGTCAGGCTGGCACATCATGGGCTCCTCCGGAGGGCCCAGGTTCTCAAATAGTGATGGGCCTCAAAAGTTCCAACAACTCCGTATGGTGCCAACCACTTGCCATTAGGGTCAATTACTTTTGGATCGATTTACAAATAACCTATTAGATCATATTAATGATATGTCCTATGTGTGAAATGATAGCAACAAGGATTACAATCCAATTAAAATTGGACATGTATGGGGTGTGGCTAGCCAGGGATGTGAGCGGCCGCTTGTCTGCTGAGCTCCTGTGCACTCTCGGCTATTTATCCTAAAATTTCTAAATCCCCTAGCTGCAAAAGTACTTACTCTGCTCCTGACCTCTTAAGGATCCCTCTGGTACCTGGCAGGAACAATACCTCCTACCTCCTCGCCATGACTAAGAAAAAGGAGACAAAAGGTGCTGATAAAGACATCCAAGATGGCGCCGGAGCGGCATCTCCTGGGCGCATCGGCCGCGCAGTGGTGGTGCAACGAGAGGTTGCGGCAAAGTTGCAAAAATATGCCCACTCGACTTCAACACTAGCTGCAAAAGGAGCTCACAAGAAGCAGATGCCTCCACAAGATGAGTCAGGCCTGGACTCAGATAATGAGGCAGTAGTTGCCAGAGCAGAGGCCATATGTAGCCCCAATAGATACAGCGTCTTGCAGACACGTGGCGCAGAAGTGGATTCGGGGGCCCAGGAATCGGGCTCAGAGGAGCCAACCCTTAAATATGTAATGCATGCTATCGCCAAATGTTGCAAATCGTTGAACACTCTTACAGTACAGGTGGGAGCAATAAAAGAGGACATTACCATTGTTAGACACGACTTAAAGAAACTCACTGAACGCACAACAGCCCTGGAAGTATGGGGGATGTGGAGGACGCCATGCAACCACTCAAAAGAGATGTTTTGGAACATGCACGAAGGTTGGACTCAGTGGCAGCCAAGCAAGATGACTTAGAAAACCGGCTACGCCAGAACAATGTGCGGATTGTAGGGGTGCCAGAGAAGGTAGAGTGGGCGAACCCCACGGAATTCTTTGAAGCATGGCTGAAGGAAAAGTTTGGAGTGGAGACTTTGAACCCACTGTTTGCTGTTGAAAGAGCCCACAGAGTCCCAACTCTCCCATTAACCCCGGGCATGCCACCACCGCTTGTGCTAATGAAGATATTACACTATAGAGATCGAGACATTATTTTTAGAAAAGCTAGAGACTTGCCTGAACTCTCCATCAATGGTCACAAGGTGT
Source organism: Bufo gargarizans (assembly GCF_014858855.1). Lineage (NCBI taxonomy): Eukaryota > Metazoa > Chordata > Amphibia > Anura > Bufonidae > Bufo > Bufo gargarizans. Next base: position 33,978,356 of record NC_058082.1, read on the forward strand.
TGCTCTTTCCCGATTATTCCCTAGAGGTACAGAAGAGATTTCTGGATGTAAAGCAACGCTTGGTGGCGCTCAACATCCCATATTCCATGCTGTACCTAGCAAAACTTAGGGTGGTTGCCCTAGGTTCCACCAGCTTGTTTGAAGAATCAAAAGAGGCAATGAGATAGCTGGATCGGCATGAGCGCCAGTTATGAGAAGACAGGAACGGGGAGGATTAAATAAACAGACTCAAATCCAAGTGCAAGTATCATGATCACACACAATGAGACTGAGTGTATGTGGGCATGATTGCGTGGGAGGGTTGTTCTGTAGGGTTAACATGGTATGCTGGCAGGGTTATGTAAAGGGAGAGTATGGATATAACAGACTGCAGTAGGGAGTTTATAGGGAATGGATGGCTTGTTCAAAGGCTTGCCGAGAGACATGCAGGTAGCCAAGGAGTAGACGGCTTCATTAATCGTGGCTATATATAAGCATCGTTCTGTTTTTAATATTGTTTTGCTGACATCTGTATAAGTAATGCCACCCTTTTACTGGTGGGCTAGCTAAACAGTCTTAGCTGACTCTTCCAGCAGATACTATTTGGTCCCACAGACCTACAACTAGGTGCCTGCTGGGAAGATCAGCACTTTAAATTGCCTTTCTAGAGGCACAGTTTAGGGACATTATTGGTTTACAACCTGGGGGACTGCAACTATTAGATATGAGGTTTTGAGAAGTAGAATAAGGGTTCGTGCTATAACCCGAGAGCACGATGTATACCTGCCACTGACTCTGTGGCGTTACATGAGGGGTTCATTTCTGTTACTATGGGATGTATATGGCTAGTTCGCTGAGGCTTTTGAGCTGGAATGTCGGGAGGTTAAAGGAAGCCAATAAAAGGAGGGCTATTATGGATTGTATGAAACAATACCAACCTCTGATATGTTGCCTTCAAGAAACACATTTAATGGAGGACCAGATCCACTTACTCGCTCCCCAGTGGGCAGGCACTGCTATCATGCCACCTACTCTGCCTATGCAAGAGGAGTAAGTGTCCTTATCCATAGGAACATAGCATTTGAATGTATATCTAAAAAGATAGATGAGTTGGGGTAATATATATGTCTGCAAGGCAAAATATTTACGATCCCCTGTATTAAAGTAGGCATCAATATCCTGCCGCCATATTCACCACTGGTTACTTGGGGACTTTAACAATGTAATTCACCTGGCTTTAGATAGATTCTGTCCTAATATCCAACCAGCATCTGGGGAAATTACCCCATTTGGGAGATTATTGCAGGAAGCCCTCCTGCTGGATTATTGGAGGTTGAGGAACCTGCAGATAAAACAATACTCCTGCTACTCTAGTACTTAGTTTTGGGTTACTATCCAGGATAGACTTAATACTGGGCAACACCGCGGTGGGACAACTAATTCAGGACATACAATATCTTCTCCGTAGAATATCAGACCATTCCCCCGTGCTTGTCACGGCAAACTTCCTTCATCCTGTATTGCAGAGATGAATGGTGTGAAAATGTAACCCATACTGGCTTAATGTGTTGGCGGATGTGGCGGGTATAGGAGACAAACTGAAGGAGTTCTTTATGCATAATGTCCCCTCGGCACCCCAGCTCGTAGTTTGGGACACTATAAATTCTTTCCTACGGGGGGTACTAATTGCAGAGGTAAACAAAAAAAGAAACAACACTAAGGCCAAAGTAAAAGGTCTCCTACTAGATGTAGAGGGGGCTGGAGCCAGGTATATTGTAAACCCATCTATTGAACAAAAGGAAGAATGGCGAGGAGCACAACAGAGGCTGAATGAACGCTTGCTACTGAACGCAAGAAATAAACATTTCTTTCAGAAACAGACCTATTATGAGGGAGGAGAAAGGCTGGTAGATTACTGGCTACGGTTTCTAAGGCTCAGCAACAATAAGCCTATATAGCTACTCTCCGCAACCCTGAAGGAGAACTCTGTACAGCTCCTGAAAAGGTACTTGAGATTATGCACTTGTTTTATTCCTCCCTGTATAAATCTAAAACTTCTGCATCTGAAGTGGAGACCCAGGCGTTTCTCGACCTACTGAGACTTCATACCCTTACTACGGAACTGAGAAATATGCTAGATGCCCCCATTACTCTAAAAGAAATGGAGGAGGCGGTGGGTAGTATGTCTAATAATAAGGCCCCGGGGAAGATGGATTGCCAACAGAGATATATAAAACCTATTCCTCAATCCTTTTACCCCATTTACTAGAGGTTTATAATGAGGCCAAAAAGCAGGGTAGATTACCAACATCCATGAATGAAGGCATAGTGGTGGTGCTCCCCAAACCAGGTAAAGACGTCCTAGCAGCGGAGTCCTATAGACCCATATCCCTACTCCAGGTAGATGTTAAAATATTAGCAAAATCGCTTAAACTCGGTAGTAACGTCACTTATTCACACTGATCAGGCTGGCTTTATGCCGAACATGTCCACAGCAGAAAATATCCAGCGATTATATTTAAATATTCAGACTAGCCAGGTCCACACCTTAAATGCGGTGGTTGCATCCCTTGATACGGCCAAAGCATTTGACAGCGTGGAATGGCGATACCTGTGGACAGTGATGGGAAAGATGGGTTTTGGACCTGAGTTTATTAAATGGATACTGCTCTATGCCTGTCCTACGGTCCGAATACGGGTGAATGGAAGACTCTCAGACTCCTTTCCTTTGCACAGTATGAGGCTTCCAATATGGGTCCTTATCCAAAAAGGTTGCCTTATACACAGATGATCTACTACTGTTTTCGGATGAACAGGCTTCTTCTCTTCCAGAGGCCATGTCGATAATAAACCACTTTGGTAAGCTGCCTGGCTTGGTCATTAACTGGACAAAGTCGGTATTGATGCCATTGTAAATAAGTAATAGTGGGGCACTCTCTAAAGTATTGAGAAACGTAGGGTTTATTAATAAAATGCATATATAAAATTTATAAATATCCAATTGATCTATAGTACAATGATGTAGCAAAATCAGAAACAGCAATAATATGCAGAATGATTAGACGTACAATAGATCTCAAAACGTAGTGTTCCTAAAAAGAGTCTTCATCAATAGGCCATCAATAAATAACCTCCAATAATTCCTAATAACTTTGATGGGATGCTCGTCATGTTAAATCGTCCACAATGTTAAAAGATATATTAATGTGATTAAAATACAGCCAGATGTCCTCTAAAACTCTAAGTCAATGTACCAGGTACTCTCCGGTCAATAGCACAATCAAGCGCTGACAATATTCAGAGCGGCATCCCGCTCACTTATCTGAGACAGCGGCGTCCCGCTGTATCATTTAGATAATGCGATCGCTGACTCTCTTAAAATATTCCACATAAAACTGACACGATCTTACCGGGAGGACTTCAGTGGATTTCCTTGCCCTCGACGCAGTGTGCTTCTTGTGTAATTGGGAGCTCCGGTCTCAAGGGCTGTTTCTTGCCAGGTAATATTGCGCCAACGATAGTAGTGCACGTGGACCCGCAATGGATAGTGGTTATTCTCCGTGCAGCATGCGTTGTTCGCGTGAATAGATGTTTGTAAAACGTCAACTTCCACTCCTCCTCAGGTAGATATTGGTGTTTCAATGCAGGGGGATGGTCCCATACGCGTTTCGGGGTTTAGAAGAATGACCCCTTCATCAGTGGTTAGCGATTGGTGCCATTGTCTAATAGTACAAACAGTGATGTTAACCCCACCGCAGGGCTACAGGTAGTCACATCTTTTAAATACCTGGGAATTCAGGTGTCGGCCAGGGCCCAGGACTTTGGGGAGTTTAATCTTGTCCCTTTGCTGGATAAATTCAGACGCAAGGTATAGGCCTGGACCCGATTGCCCCTCAGTCTAGTCGGCCGCACAAATCTATTAAAAATTATTCCCATGCCCCCGCTTCTCTATGTATTGTATAATGCCCCGATTTCGATACCACTCTAATTTTTCTATAAAATAAATGCGATCTTCAGGGATATCAGCTGGAAGAGGGGAATCCTGCGTATAAAACTCACAACGCTGCATAGGCTGAAAAAGCAGGTTGGACTCTCGGTACCAGATCCATGGATATATTATTTTGGCGGCCCAACTACAACATCTTAGGGGATGGGGAGATGGGGATAAGGTCAACACGACTGGACGGATTGTACGGCATCTCCTCAATGGCAAACGCCTAATGTCAGCCCTGGAGGATGGAACTTTCTATACACGGGGTAGTCAATATCAGCTATTGCGTACCATACATGGAGTATGGTGGAAGGCTAGAGAACTGGCTTGATTTACAGGGTATACAGAACATACCCCAATATGGCCTAACTGTATTTATCGGGAACTAGATAAAGTGTCAAATGTGCAGGCATAGGAGGTAAACGGGCTCAGATGTATCACCCAACTATTTGCTAATGGTACTCTCAAGGCATTTACTCAACTACAACAGGAATTTAGCCTACCTAAGACATTCTTTTATTTATACCTGCAAGTAAGACAGTCCTAAGAGAAACCGGCTGCTATAACACCTGCAGCGAAAAACCACACCATCATAGACCTTGCTGCCACGCATGGAGACACTCATCTCACTCCATTATAGAAGTCTTATGGAAATGCAATATAAGAAACATCCCATGCAGCTATATGAGAAATGGAAGCTAGACGTTGCAGACTTGACCGAGCAGATGTGGGAGGAAGTGTTACAGGATTTCCCTAAAGTGCCAGTAAGTGAGGCTCACAGGGTCTCTCAATTATATTTGCTCCTTAAAGTATATAGAACCCCGATAGTGATGAAGGAAATAGGATATCGAGAAGATGACTTGTGTCTAATATGTGGGGTGCCAAATGCTGATTTAATACACCTCATATGGAACTGTCCACAGCTAAGACTCTTCTGGGCAGACGTTGTGGGAGTATTGACCACAGTGTTCCTCATAAAATTAGATCCGTCAGCACTGATATGTATTATGGGTTGTGTGAAGACACTGCCCGTGACACCAGGGAGGAAAGTAGCCGGCAAGGAAACTTATTGCATACTATTGGATGGCTTCAAACCCCCCAAAGGTGCAGGTACTTGTAGATAAGGTCCATAATTTGATACAGTTGGAGAGATTCATATACCAGAAGAGAGGCCCCATTAAAAATTTGAGGAGATATGGAACTCAGGGATGACACATTACAATATTACTTAACGCCCTTTCGGTTTAATAGGGCAATCAGTAACAGGAGACATGTCTGCAGGGTGAGGAGGTTAAGGCGTGAGACTCTGACAGGGCCTGTAGAGATGATAGGGCTTGTAGTAGAAATGACGAGCAAAGGTGGCAGCTAGGCAGGATTTGATGAGAGATAGGAGATGGTCTGCTAGCCGGAAATAGTACACGATGAGTGCATGGGAATGTGATGAGAGTCTAATTGTGTGTGACACCGGTGAACAGCAGAAGACACGATCGAAGAACCACATGGAGTCAAGAGACAGGAAATGAATCCGAACTTTAATAGAGAGCCCGTAACAGAAACGTTACTATGGACAATCTCCATAGGGCAGACCTGCAGTGGGGGGGCGGGGGGTCAGGGGGGGAGGCTGCTAAGGGGGGCAGTTGGGCTAGGGGCCTGATTGCTTGTATTACGTTGTTTTTCAAGAAAAATATTTAATAAAAATTGGACATGTACATGTTCTATATAGATCGTTGGTGGGCCCTCAGAATTGTCTCATCTGGTTGGCCCAAGGAAACCGAGTCCTATGCTAATTGTACATTCTTAAGAATATGGTTTCTTCACACAAAAGGCTACCTTTATTTTCATACGGGGGCAAGAAGTACACTGAAATACTGTGAATTTATATTTTATCATACATTCCAGAAGCATATAAAATAATGAAAGGAAGATAAAAAAAATATATTGTATTATAGTGAATACATTTCACATTATATTGTAAGATGTAGTTCCGTTTGTCAGTGTCATTATTTGTATGAAAAGAAAAAAAGGGTACATTTTAGCAGGAGGTTCTATGCCCATCAAGGTAGGGGAATTGATAAGTGTGGTATGGCAGCTCAGCCTCATTCACTGCACTGGAGCTGAGCTGCAATGCCAGACACAATCCATAGACAGCTGATTCTGGAAGAGAGATGCCATATTGTTCAAATGCTGTACAATCGCTTAAATCCCAACGGGACGGACACATTGAATATATCACATAATGACAAAATAATTTTGAAATCGGGGAGCAGTTATATGGCAGTGAGTTGTAAAGTGAAGAAACACAGAATTTAAGCAATAATGGTTATATAGGGAAATACTGGTATGTTGTAATAAAGCAGTATAAAAAATGTAAAAATTGGTTGTGGGCCTTATAAGAATATATAAATGTATTGCGATTTTGGATTTTGTAGACTGAGCACCCTTCGGGACAATCTGATGAGAGTGAATACTAATGCTGGAGGCCTGTAGACTTTTTTTTTTTAGCTCCCAAGCCGCATTAAAGTTTCAAAATATAGAAAAAACAATCTCTTCTGTTTCTGTATTCTCCATCTCAGTTTTATATTTCATGTCATTTATACATTTTATTATTTTATCTCAAATGTTGTCTCTTTCACAAATACTTGCTAGAAAGTGACAGATTGATGAAAGCTACACTGGTTCTTCCCTTAAAGGGGTTGTCCGCTTTTTACAATTGATGACCTATACTTAGGATAGGTCATCGATATCAGATCTGTGGGGGGCTGACTCCTGACATCCCCGCCGATCAGCTGTTTGAAGAGAAGGCAGTGCTCATATAAGTGCTGCTTTCTCTCCTCTGATTACCTGCTCACTGCAGCAATTGCAGTGGTGAGCAGTGTAATAACAAGTATGGCGTCCCCATTCACATCTGTGGGACGGCTTTGTAGTATTCACTTGAACAGATGGAACCGTCCCATAGAAGTGAATGGGGACGCCATACTTGTAATTACACCTGCCTATTACTGCAATTGCTGCGGCGAGCAGGTAAACAGAGCAGAGAAGGCAGCGCTAAAAAAGCTGATCGGCGGGGATGCCGGAAGTCAGACCCCCGCCGATTTTATTATTGATGATCTAGATAATCAGAAGTAGAAAGCAGCCAACCCCTTTAACATCCATCCTTCATCTCTCCCTTCCATTCCACCCCCACTCCATCATTTTTTTCTTAACCACCAACTCTCCAGTCTTTCCTTCCTGCCCTCCTTCCATCCTTTGTTCCATCCTACCATTTTTTTCTTTACTTCTTTATAAAAAATAGTTTACTCTTATCTAGCCATTTTCCCACCCTCCATCTCTCAATTCTTCCATTACCTCCCTTCCTCCATCTCTCCCTTCCTTTAATAATTTTTTCACCCTTTCGCACCATTCCTTATTTCCTATCCTTCATTTCTCCTTTCACACCCTCTTGTCTTCCCTTCTTCTTTTCTACCATCTTTCCATTACCTTTTTGTAAAAGGTAGTTTAACCTTGACTATGAAGTCTTATACGTGTGCGCTTGCCTCCATCCTTCCTATTGTCCTTTCTTTCTTCTCCTTCATCTATTATTTTTCCTACCCACCCTTCATTCCATTATTTCTTAACTTCCCCATTCTTCTTTCTCTCCTTTCCTACACTCTCTCCCTTCATTCCTTTCTCACTGTTTCCCTTCTTTCCTATCCTTCATTTTTACCTTTCCACCCTCCTGTCACTCCTTCCTTCCTACCCTTGTTTATTTCCCTCTGGACACTGTAATTTCCCCTTATTTCCTATATGGCTGCTTTGTAAATTGTTATAATGACGAAACAGTTATGTTTATATTAATTACGACTATATTGGTATAAAACAAAACATTGGGTAAAAGATTGATATTAAAGGTGTTTCTTTCGGGAATAAAAAAAAAGAAAATACTTAAATATTATTTTATAATAAATATATTCACAAATACCTTTCATTACTTAGAATGGCTTGCTTTGTATAGGGAGGAATCATTAGGAGAAATAAAATGGCCGCCGTCCTATCAGTACACACAAAACCTGTCCTAATCACACAGGAGGACAAGTTCCTTCACCACAATGAGCCATAGAGCTGCCTAATCCTCCTCTCTGCTCTGCTTGTCAGGAACCATGATCCTGAATACAGGTGAATCTCTGTGGGAATGGAGATGATGAGGAGACAATAGAGGAGGGCAAGGTGTGTCTAATGTTTACAGTCTCCATTACCACAGAGTAATTGTCCTGTCCGTCCGCTCTGTACTTCATGTCTCCTCATGAACTAAATTCCCAAGAGATGCAGCTAAAGTTCTTATCATCTATATTCAGGATCATAGAGCCTGACAAGTAGAGATGAGGAGGAAGAGGCAGCTCTTTACCTCAGTTTTGTAAAGTAACTTGTCCTCGTGTGATATCAGGACAGGTTTTGTGTGAACTAATGGGACAGCGACTATTTTGTTTCCCCTGATGATTGCTGAGACTGTCAGTCAGTAGGATAGACCATCAATAGCAAAATCTCAGACAACCCCTTTAATTAAAAATATAAATTATAGATCTATTTTAGAAGTTAACCAATATCAAATGTTCATGTATCTTTGGAAGACAGATGAGCAATAACTATATAAGAGCGAAATAATGACCATACTTCAGAGAAAAAGATTATCAGACATTTCTAAAATGGTTATTTTTTTACATTCTTTTAATTGATGATGAATTCAAATTCCTGCTACAGCCAGTGTTTGATTGCTGTCTGATGTATATCTATTTCATGTTATTGGCTTGGTGCTATTCTTCTGAATTTGGAATAGTGGTGTTCATAGAACTATTTGTGTAAAGCACACATTTCCATATACTGTGTATGTGAGGGTTAACAGTTCTTTTTATGCAGTTTTTTACTCATAGGACATATTAGCTGGATATCCCTGTAACATCTGTTCCCTTTTGTTCCATTTTTTATATCTAATTCCATTGCTATATGCAGCATATACCAGTAGTACAGTTGCTTGGTATTGGTCAATTTTTAAACATGATGTTTCATGCTTCAGTCTTATCAAGAAGTGCTCTGGAAGCACCAAATTTATTAAGAAAGATTTCATACATTTGGCACATCTTCCGGCAGTTGAAGTAGCAGAGAATTAAATCAACGCCAGCTATGCCACCAGTGTAAATTATAGTAAAATTGTTCAGCCGTGGAGCTCCACTTTTAAAAATAAAAAAATCCATTTTAAGTGTAGGCAAGAAAACTGTCCCCCATTCTTTGATACATCCCCCCCATCCATGTCTGTGGGAGAGGATTGAAGACAGATTGGAGACCATGATTAACTGGATAAAAAAAAAAAAAAAAAAAAGTAAAAATAAATATTTTTTTAATTACAAATAAATATTGATGTTAAAAGTGGAACAGGTGAGCTTTTCTTTAAAGTTGCACAAGAACATGTTAGCTGTAATCAAAACTTAGCAATTTTTTCAAAAAATTTTCTGATTTTTAAAAAATATTATTAGTGGTAGTTACAGTATTTTTATTATTACATCATCATTTTGTTTGCAAAATGAAACACATGGTAAAATCTAAATTGAAAAATTTTGCAAATGTTTCTTAATGTTTTCCAAAATGTTTTTGTATGTTTTGCAATATTATTAGTAGTAGTTATAGAGTTTTTGTTATTACATCATCATATCAGTTGCAACGTGACACATATTATTACAAATTCTCAGTAGAATCTACATTTTGCCCAAAAATTTGGTACTATGAAACAAAACATTAGACGCACAGGTTATTCTTTCAAACAAAAAGCTGAAATTGTGATGTATCTATAGCTAGCAGATCATTGGGTTTTAAAGGGGGTTGCTCACTTTTTACTATTGATCGGCACCCTCGCTGACCAGCTGTTTGAAGAGAAGGCAGCGCTTATATGAGCACTGCCTTCTCTGTTCTGTTTACCTGCTGGCCGCAGCAATTGCAGTGGTGAGCAGTGTAATTACAAGTATGGTGTCCCCATTCACTTCTATGGGACAGCTATGTAGTGAATACTACAGAGCCGTCCTATAGAAGTGAATCGGCACACCATACTTGTTTTACACCTGCTCACCACTGCAATTGTGGAGGCAAGCCGGTAAACAGTGCAGAGGAGGCAGTGCTCGTATGAGCGCTGCCTTCTCTTCAAATAGATGATCGGCGGGGTTACCGGGAGTCAGACCCCCACGATCTGATATTGATGACCTTTCCGAGGATAGGTTATCAATAGTAAAAAGCGGACAACCCCTTTAAGGAGCTTTAGGATTAGAATTGGGCCCAAGGTTCCCAAATTGCAAAAAAAAAAATGTTCTGATTATAACAGATACAAGATGACATGATGTTGCCTCCCATTGTCATCATGTGACATAATTATACCCCGTAAGGCTAATACATCATGTTTGTCATCATGATAGATTATCGTTTAACTGTCATACAAAGGGCACCAAATACATACATCCAGTGTAAGTACAATATTTATGTGTGAATTACACAAAACCAGATGCAATCGCCAGGGCCAAAAGCCCATGGCTTCTCAGCAGTTGGCAGCTCCAATTACCAGAGAAGCAGCATTGCTGATACTTGACACCAGGATTATGATAACCATGATATGGCACTTGGCACCAGAGTTAGAATCATAAAACAGACACTTGGCACGACAGATACTGTAGCACAGTCAGACTGAACCAGTGCATTATCAGTCATATTACCACACTATTTTCTTACATACAATTGGTCGAAAATTGTAAAAAAAAAAAGATTTTTGATAATTGTAGATATATTTCCTACATGTTCCTAAAAAGAGCAAAAAAATTTAAATCCTTACATTCGTTTTTAAAATATACATCCGTTGTGTAATCCAAGTTATATCAAGGTTCATGTAAATTCACGGTAAGGGTGAACACTCACCATTGATGTCCATGGCAACTAATATTACCTCCATATTCCTCCAATATGATTCCCCTGGTAGGTAACATCTACAGAGCAGAGTGAAAACATTTTGAGACATCCACCAAAATTGTAAAAGCAGAAGTCGAATTTACATTGAAAGTCCATTATAGGAAATTCTGCTCTAGAGCTACGGTAGAGTTTTTGTGATGTTTAATTGTATCTATATTATTATGGCTATTAGAAGTCATCAAGAAATTCATCTCTACCATAAAATGACACATGATGAAAAATGATGCTCTAGATCAAGGGTAGTCTTCTCCAACAGTTGATCTTTTCTAGACGTTTCATTGTATCTACTGTATATTACCATGGCTATTAAAAGTCACCAGAAAGTCCTTCTCTACCATACAATGACACATGATAGAAAATTCTGCTTTAGATCAAGGGAAGTCTTCTCCAACAATTGATCTTTTCTACATGTTTCTTGTATCTATATACTATGAGTATTAAAAGTCGCCAAGAAGTTCTCCTCCACCATACAATGACACATTGGAAAATCCAGCTCTAGATCGAGGGTAGTCTTCTCCAACTATTCATCTTTTTAAGACGTTTCATTGTATGTATATTACTATGATTATTAGAAGTCACCAAGAAGTTCTTCTCTACCATACATGTTGGAAAATTCTGCCGTAGATCAAGGGTAATCTTTTCCAACAATTGATCTTTTCGAGCCGTTTTGTATAAAGTAGTATCTATAAGAGGTCCCCAAGAAGGTCCTCTCTACCATACGATGGCATACATTAGAAAATTCTGCTCTAGGTCAAGGGTTGTCATCTCTGATTAATCTATTCAAGATGTTTTATTCAGTTAATCTATTCAAGATGTTTCATTGTATTTATATTAGTATGGCTATTAAAAGTCAGCAAGAAGTTCCTCTCTAGGGTACAGGTGAAAATAACCTAGTTGATTTAAAATTTTGTGGGACTATGAGTTGGGTGTGTTTTACAACCCAAAACAATGCCTTCTAAACTAAGCGGTGGAGCAATGAAATAGATATGTTAATAAGCTTGTCAAATGTGGCGCTTGTGATCAGGAGTGTAGTTATAGAAGGTGCAAATGTAGCAGCCACACTCAGGCCCCAACTCTAAATTAGAAGACATTAATATTTTAAATGTTACCTGGGTTAGTAGGGGTACTCCTACAGATATTGCCCAAGAGCTTCACTCAAGCCATCCAATGGTCACTTCCGGGAGCCATTATGTTTTGGAGTCTTGTCCTGCTCCAGGTTCTCTTTAAATGTCTTCCTCCTGAGGCCTAAACTAAAATGACCAATACTTCTGTAATACTTCAACATAAGAAGCTGTTCAAACCTCTCCTCGCTGCTCAATTTTAATGCCAAAATAACCGTAAAATGGGACTACAAAGAAGGGCATGCCATGAACTACAAATGCACATTTTAACAACAACAAAAAAAAAAAACTGCTGTGATTTTTATCTTTATAAAATAGTTCAGTGTACCGATTGAAGCAGTTATTTTTGCCTGCCTGGTAAATGTCGCTTACCTAATATTATGAATATTCAATGTCTGTCTATCAATGAGCTTGACCTATCAATTGTCCAAAACTTTTCATGGTTGGAAATGATGCTCATTAGTCAAGAAAAAAAAAGAGTATTTTTGAAGTAATGGAGTGTGTATTTAAGGTGTCTGTGTCGTCCGTAAGAAGTAATAATACTATCATATACTGTACACGTGAATGACCCACCTACCAAACATGAACAATATATCCTGTACCATGTAAATCGCCATAGGAAAATTAATCCTCCTGTCCCATATCGATGTCTAGATCCATGGTGCCAAATCTATAACATTTATGTGGGCTGAAAGTGCTTGTCATTTCTTTGCATATAACCACTGTATTAAAAAATGCTAATAAAAATTTGTGAATATTAGTTATTTTTTTCATTTTGCTGCTGCTTTTGACAACCTAGAGAATGTACCGTTTTATTCTGATGTTAATTGATGATGATGACTATTTTTTTTATAAGATGTACAAATCGATCGATTTCTTTAGCTTTGTATCTGTCAAAAATGTAATTTATTTTGAAAGAAAAAGATAAAACTTCAATACAATGCTTGTTTTTTTTCCCCAGTTCATTTTATGTTATACTGGTGTTTATGGTGTCAGGTACTTTTTTGAACATTATTAAAAATATGTGATAAAATTTGAGCTTTTCTTAATTATTTTCAAAGGACAGTAATCTTTTATACAGTATACGGTATGCATCCAGTCGAACTGAACCCAGACATCTTAAAGTAGTTGTGCAAGAATGAGGGGGGGGGGGGCATTGGAATAGGGACGTATACCCTTATACCTTTAATTTGTTTGGCAAATCAGATGTTAACATAAAAGGAGCCCAACAGAGCATTGCAGCCCTGGAGGAGAAGGAGCGAGGAGCAGTCACAGAGAAGCTGGTAAGTAATCCTTTCATTACAGGTCCGACAAAATAAGGGGGGGGGGTTGCCAACACTGCCCCCCATTCTTTAACAACCCCTTTAATAGCACAAGGAACCCTTCTTTTCCCTAATACAATATATAAGTGACACCAGCAGAAAACATGCATGTTTATGGGGGGAAGTCCAGCTGTTGGTTGAAAGGTTGTTTTGCCCACATCTATCTTATTACTTATAAGCAGCTTATATTCCTAGTTATATAAAAAGTCAGGCAACCCCTGTAAAGTACCTAAAATAACATTTGAATGTATACTTACCCACTTTCTGCAATGCGCTCCGATCCTCACCACTGCTCTTTGTTTTTCTGCCTGCAGTGGTGACATTCTGTGCACACAGGTCACTGCTGCAGCCAATCCCTGGCTTCAACAAAAGGGTCCAGTGGACAGAAGCAAACGATTGGCTGAAGCAGTGACCTGTTGCACTGAACATCACTGCTGCAGTCAAGAAGATGACATCAACAGTGGGAGGTCCGCTGAAAGAAGAAGAGAAGAAAACAGGTATTTATTTATTCATTATTTAGGCCATTTACAGGGGTTGTCCAAATGTTTATACAACTCAGACAACCCCTTTAAAGGGGTTTTCTGCTTGTCATTTTTTTACATTTCAAACCTGTACCTGTTAAAAACCATACCCTCCTGCTCCCTACCACTATTCCGTCTCCCTGGGTTGCTGGCTGTCTTCTGCGGTCTTCCGGCCATTATCCTGTAAACTTCTGCATACCAATGACTGGCCTCCTTGATGACGTTTCTGTCTCATGGTGCTTGGGGACATGTCACCGTCATTGGTCGTATGTTTTCAAGACCGGGACCACAAGATCACATAAACTTGCCAGGTACCATGGAAACCGAAACAGAGTGGCAGGGAGCAGGTAAATATGAATTTTTCATTCATTAAAAAATTCCCACCACTTATTTGCTGCAGACTCTCTGCCACTCCTTCACATAGATGGCTGTGCTGAGGCTTCTGATACAATTGGCAACAGCACACTGCTACCAGCAGCTCATGTCATCTATCTGCTTTACTTAATGTTTAGTCTGCAAGAGATACCACACAGCAGGGGCCCCTTGGTTTCCAGTATTTCATCATAAAGTACCTTATAAAAGGGATTGTCTGAAAAAGGAGCCAAAAGCCATGAAAATGATACAATAGAAAATATACTATATTCACTATTTAATCTCCTACTGTTTCCATTGGAGTCATGCCAGTAGTTATTCTGATGGATCTAAAAGAAGTTTATTCCAAGGTGAAATATTTAAGTCATGTACAAAACAGTAGGTGAAAATATAATTTTTTTGCCAGGGTTGAACAGAACAAGTGGCTTACAAGAAAATGGCTGCCTCCATACACAGGGGAGGAGCTGATGACATCAGAGCCCGCCTACAGGGAGCCTGCAATCAATGGCGGATCCAGAGCCTGGTCTCGGGAGGGGCACAGTCTGTCAGACTGTCACTGGCACTGCCACCGTTGTCCGCAACCCGTGAGGTCCCGTCCCTGTCCCGACTAACGCGCGGCGCTCCTCTGTTCCGGACTTCCAATTTCCTGGCCAGGAACTTGGTGGACGGGCCTAATTAGAATGGCGCTGGCTTGTACCAGCTTGATTCTGGCTGGCTGGCAGTAAGAGGCACGGGGAAGGAACAAGGTGGGCCACCAATATCGCCAGCACCGCCGCACCAGTGTATGTGAAGGGGCCCTGAAAAATGTATTAAAGAGGACCTTTCATGGGTCCGAACATTGTAAGATAACTCTTTATATGTAGCGCGGCGCCCAGGGATCTCACTGCACTTACTATTATCCCTGGGTGCCGCTCCGTTCACCTGCTGTGGCCCCGTTACCTTTTCCCACGCTATATGGTAATTGCTACAATCGGAACACCAGGGAGGAGTCTGTCCTGTTTCTCCCTGGGCGTTCCTTCTCCCTGGCTGTAGTGCTGTCCAAACGCTGTGCAGAGCTCACAGCCTGGGAGTTTTTTTTCTCCTCCCTGGTGTTCTGATAGTAGCAATTACCATACAGTGCGGGATAAGGTAACGGGGACCCAGCGGACGAACGGAGCGGCGCCCACTCTCTCACTATATTCTCACGGTGGAATCCGCCAGTGCCTGCAATATTAAGGGGGTTGTGCCACTAATATATTTATATTAGTGTATCTGCCCAAAAGATATTGCTGTTATATCACTTTCTCCAAATACTATTTATCAAAATTGCCTTATTCTAAAGTTATTAGCTTACCATTGCACCTTCTGGCAAATCAGTTTCGATTTTCAATTGCTGTTGGTTACGCCCTGTAGTGGAGACTTGTAATACAGGACGCACATGCTCACAGCGCTTTTCCTTCCCTTCAATAACAACTCCTATTCTGTATCTGCAGTGTTAGTTAAAGGCTGGTTATGGATGGCTGGATAGATAGATAGGACATAATGATGGATTTTTCTCTAACAATTGATGGACATTAGCACAAGTTGCGTCTGTTATAAACCCAGTTACATGGAGCATTTTTAATATGATAACATCAAATTACCTGTGAGTGATAACGTCATTATTACGTCTAATATGGCGGGTAACAGACCTGCGGTGCAGAGGAAAGGGAAGGGGAGTACCCTTTTACTAGGGAGAGGGAGGAGTGGTGACCCCTAACTAACGTAGCACTGGCACCTGGCTGCCCTGAAGTCCCTAGACGGGCTGCTAAACCGTACGCCAATCACTATCTCGTCCCTGGCTTACCCTGAAATAAGCCCTAGGTAGTGAATAGGGCGGTGGGAGCACTAGTCCTCACCACTGATACCTAGGGTAACAACAGGGAAAGGACAAACAACACAAACACAATCCCCAAAGGGAGACAACAAACAGGAGACAACAAGAGGAGTGAACCAGAGATCCAACAGCTCCAGTCCCAACACCTCCACAGCAACTCCAACTCCACCAGGGGTCAGAATAGAAGATC
The DNA here is from genome assembly GCF_014858855.1 of Bufo gargarizans. NCBI lineage: Eukaryota > Metazoa > Chordata > Amphibia > Anura > Bufonidae > Bufo > Bufo gargarizans. The sequence continues at coordinate 33,994,682 of NC_058082.1, forward strand.
TGGAAAGAAGGTCTATAACTGGCATCAAGGGAAGCGGAAAGGAAGAATATATAGTAGCCGAGAGCTGACAGAGAACAGCTGAAAAGAAAAGCTACAGATTCCTAAATGAGACAAAAAGGATCTCAAACCTAAGCAGGGAAACCTGGACCTGAATCCATTACCACCACTAGGTCATGGAGTGATCTCTTGAAACCGAGCGAGTAGACACCTGCTGCGACCTTCTCACCCCAGGCACAACAGGGGACTGGTGTCAGTCATATTAAGCATCAAACCTCAATCATACATTTCCTTTTATTTCTATCTCTACATGGTTCCAATTTTTTGGAGGGTTATTGAATGTATTCAAACCAGCATATACAGTAGGTGATCAGTACACCAATACACAGGGTAGTGCACCAAATCACCTGTGAGTGATAATGTCATATTAAGCATCAAGCCTCAAGTCATCCATTTCCGTTTATTTATTTCTCCACACAGTTGGAGTTGTATGTTTTGGGGGTGGTTCAATTTAATTAACCCAGCATATAGGTGATCAGTACACTAATACACAGGGCAGTGCACCAAATTATCGGTAAGTGATAACATGATATTAAGCATCAGGCCTCAATCATCCATTTCCATTTCCATTTATTTCTCCACATGGTTGCAATTTTATTTTATTTTTGGGAGTTGTTAAAGTTAATTAAACTAGCATATAGGTTATCAGTACACCAATACACAAGGTAGTGCACCAAATAAATTGTGAGTGGTAACGTCATATTAAGCGTCAAGCCTCAGTCATCCATTTCCGTTTATTTCTTTCACCACATGGTTGGAATTTAATTTTTCTGGGGGGTTGTTCAATTTAATTAAACCAGCATTTAGGTGATCAGTACACCAATACACATGGAAGTGCACCAAATAATCTGTGAGTGAGTGATAGAGTCATATTAAGCGTCAGGTTTTCACATGTTGGAATAATTTTTTTGGGGGGGGGTTGTTTCATTTAATTATAGGTGATCAATGCATCAATACACAGGGTAGCACATCAAGTTATCAGTGAGCGATAACGATCTTAGGTCTAAATCCGTTTCCGTTCATTTCTATCTCCACATGGTGACTGTTTTTTTGGAGAGGTTGTTGAATATATTCAAACTAGCATATACAGTATGTGATTACTACACCAATACACAGAGTAGTGCACAATATTATCTGTGGGTGATAACGAATTTAGGCCTAAATCTGTTCCCATTGACAGGTGAAACTTGAAAAATTTTAATATTGTGCAAAGTTCATTTATTTCAGTAATGCAACTTAAAAGGTGAAACTAATATATGAGACTCATTACATGCAAAGCGAGATATTTCAAGCCTTTATTTGTTATAATTTGGATGATTATGGCTTACCGCTTATGAAAAATCTCAGGTACCCTTTGTTTAGGGGGTATGGATTAATTAGCTGACTAGAGCGTGACACTTTGAGCCTAGAATATTGAACCTTTTCACAATATTCTAATTTTAAGTTGTATTACTGAAATAAATTAACTTTTACATGATATTAACATTTTTCAAGTTTCACCTGTATTTCTGTTTCCACACAGTTCCAATTTATTTTTTGAGGTTGTTAGATTTATTGAAACCAGCATATATGTGATTACTACACCAATACAAATGGTAGCACACTACTTTATCTGTGAGTGATAATAAACTTAGGTCTAAATACGTTTCCATTTATTTCTGTCTCCACACATTCCAGAATGTGTGTAGTAGCAGCACCAGAAGTAGCAGTATTAGTAGTATACTACTTCAGAAAGCGTATCATCGTTGAGGAGAAAGAGGAAGAAATTGTGGATTGGATGGCTCACTCCTCCTCTCAGCAGGATGCAGTGGAGGCGACTTCAGAGTCTGACACTGTGCTGTGGAGCCAAGGGTAACCCCCTGTGAAGCCAAATTACATTATTACCAGGAAACACTTGCTGTCTTGCTGAAAGGGAGGCCCATATCTGCTCCCCGCAGTCACCCCCCACCCGCTGCCACAAGCAGCAGTAGCAGCCATTTCAGTCTCCTCAACATGATGGAGCAGTTTTTATACGTACCACGTCATGTTGAGGCCAGTCAGCAAGCTGACAGCTCCCAACTCAATGCCCAGGTTCAGACCTACCTAATCTATGGCACATAGCCTGTTCCCTGACCCCATGGATTTCTGGAACTGGTACAGTACGCTATCTTCTTTCTTGCCCAGCCTCGAGTGTCATCTCAGAGAGGGTTTTCAGCATCACGTTTGTCAAAATTAACCAAGCCTGGATTCGGGAGGGTTTTCACACTCCTCCAGCTGATTCCGACTAATAGATCTGGCTTTGCCGGCAGTGCCCCATCTTGCCACTGTTGCTGCCTTCCTACCTCCATCATGCCACAGCTGCCATCATGTTCTGTACGGCTGGTGCTGCCTCTATCTTGCTGCCACTGCCATCATGCCACTGCTTCAGCCTGCTGACCATCATGTTATGTACTGATGCTTCTGCCATCATCATGCCACCGCCGCCATCATGCCACTGCTGTGGATTGTTGACTATCATGTTCTGTACAGCTGCTGCTGCCTCTATCATGCCACAGCCGCCATCATGCCACTCCAGCGGGCTGCCGAACATCATCTTCCGTGCAGCTGCTGCTGCCTCCACTGTGCTGCTGCCTGCCTGCCTCTCCCTGCTAATCCCCTACTGCCACCGCTATTAATGCAAAGCATCTGCCACTACTACCACTATTACTACTACTACCCATACTAGAAAGCCGACTGCCTTGTATGTCGCATGCTATGCTGCTTCTGCCACTATTGCGCCCACATGCCTTTATATCTGTACCGTACCCTTTCCACATGCAGGGAAAAATAAAATTAAAATTCTTAAAGAATAAACAAAAAAATGTGTTTTCCGTAAAAAGTTGGAGCAACTTTGACTTGGTCTGAATCCGAAGCGATTCGAGTCTAAAACGAACTTAAAAAAATTGGTTGAACCTGAACTGAACTGAATCTCGAGTGGTTCACTCATCTTTACCAAGGATGAATGGGAGCTAGAGTACTTGATGAAAATAAACTATAGAGTGAAAAGTGGTTTATGACACAAACCCTTTAAATCAGCTAACAGTGCAATTACAGCAATGAGGTAATGCACATGAAGCATGCCATGAAGATATGGGACAGATTTTTTTTATCTTATTACTCTGGTAAGATCCATAAATATAAAGTCCAGTATCATCTATATATTGCATGTTGCAATCACGTCTTGATTATTTTCCGTTGGCAAACTAGAGGTAACCCCTTTCTGATATATGTCATAATCGTACATCATAGCGGGAGGTGGCTTCTCGCAATTTGACATATTATTACAATCAGTGCAGGGGACTGTCAGTCACTGATAACCGGGCCCCTGCTGTATCCTGTAAAAGCAAATTCTGGTGGATTAACTCTTTCTATGTCGCGGCTGACCGCAGCATAGAAAGTGTTTGTGGCGGGTGATGATTTCCATCAGGGCCCTGCACTGCTGTCACGGGGACCCGATAGGTGAGAAGGCGGACCGATGCCTTGCAGAGGCTTCGGGACCTGCCTTCTATGGAAGCCAAAGAGATACAGCACCAGGCTGGGTCTCTTAGGCAACCTGTCAGTGTATTACTCAGTGTAATACACTAACAGGCAATGCATTACAATACAGAGGTATTGTAATGAATTGCAGAGGGTACCAGACCCCCAAAAGCTGAAGTCCCAGAGTGGGATAGAAATAAAGTAAAAAAGTAAAAAAAAAGTAAAAAACTAAATAAATAAAGTGTTAATAATAAAAAATTGAGTTTCAAGTAAAAAAAAATAAAAAAAAACGCTCCTTTCCCCTGATTTTATAATAAAAAAATAGAAACAAAAAAGAAAACACACACATATTTAGGTATTGCCGGGTCCGTAACGACCGGCTCCATAAATATATGACATAATCTACCCTGTCAGATAAACACCGTAAAAATAAATAAATAAATAAATAAAACTGTGCCAAAAAAGCTATTTTTTGTAACCTTACATCTCATCCCACAAAAAATGCTTTATTATGTAAAACTGAAACAAACAAAAAAGTTGACATATTTGACATTCTCTATAAAATTAGCACATGATCTAACCTGCCAGATGAACATTGCAAAAAACTAAAAATAAAAACCGTGCCAAAACAGCCATGAATAACTTGAGGGGTGTCGTTTCTAAAATGGGGTCATTTATGGTTGGTTTCTACTATGTAAGCCCCACAAAGTAAATTCATAACTGCAAATGAGCCTCTAGGAGCAATGGGGGCGTTGCCATTACACCTAGAGACTCTGCGCTCTACAACTTCTCCACTTTGACTGACAGGTCCAGACAGAAGTGATAATGTTTTCACTGCCTGACCCTGTCAATCAACATGCAGAGGACACAAAGGTAGCAGAGAGAGTAGAGCTTCTCGGTGTAATGACAACGCCCCCGTTGCTCCTAGAGGCACATTTGCATATATTAAAACTTATTTTTCTCAACAATGCAGGCACAGATGAACATGAGATCAACACAGATGCCTTCAGCTGCCAAGAGCACATGTAACAGGTCAGTTAGTGTCATAGGTAAAAAACTGCTGACAGATAACCTTTTCTGGAGTGATATAATATTACAGGTTATAGCTACAGATGAGAGAATCGACTTTGGATGAAACATCCGAAGTTGATTTGCATAAAATTTCTTTCCAATACTGTACGGAGCGAGCGCTCCGTACAGTATTAGAATGTATTGGCTCTGATGAGCCGAAGGGGGGGTCAGAAAACCAGTCAGTATCTGGTGTGACCACCATTTGCCTCACGCAGTGCAGCACATCTCCGTGGCATAGAGTTGATCAGGTTGTTGATTGTGGCCTGTGGAATGTTGGTCCGCTCCTCTTCAATAGCTGTGCGAAGTTGCAGAATATTGGCAGGAACTGGAACACGTTGTCGTATACGCCGATCCAGAGCATCCCAAACATGCTCAATGGGTGAAATGTCCGGTGAGTATGCTGGCCATGCAAGAACTGGGATGTTTTCAGCTTCCAGGAATAATGTACAGATCCTTGCAATATGGGGCCGTGCATTATCATGCTGCAACATGAGGTGATGGTCGTGGATGAACAGCACAACAATAGGCCTCAGGATCTCGTCACGGTATATCTGTGCATTCTAAATGCCATCAATAAAATGCACCTGTGTTCGTTGTCCATAACATACGCCTGCCCATACCATAACCCCACCGCTACCATGGGCTACTCGATCCACAACGTTGACGTCAGCAAACCGCTCACCCACACGACGCCACACACTCTGTCTGCCATCTGCCCTGAACAGTGAAAACCGTGACTCATCCGTGAACAGAACGCCTCTCCAATGTGCCAGACGCCATAGAATGGGAGCATTTTCCTACTCAAGTCGGTTACGACAACGAACTGCAGTCAGGTCCAGACCCCGACCACATTAAAGAAGGGAATCCCAAAGGGACAGTTCCTCAGAATACGGAGGAAGTACACGAGGGATGAGGATTTTGAGAAAGAGGGTACCATTCTATATCAGAGATTTTGAGGAAAGAACACGAGAAAAGTACTAAATCAGGCATGGGAATTTGCACAGAAATGCAACAGAACCAAGCCTTTAACCCCCAAAAGCAGAAAACAAGATGATAAAACTATATGTATTATTGGAACTTTTGAAGTGAAGTGAGAAATGTACTTGGTAAATATTGGTCACTTCTGAAAACTGATCTAGACATCTCAGGATTCATTCCAGATTTTCCAGCAATTACGTATAGACGTGGGCACAACTTAAGAGATACCTTGATTCACAGCCACTTTGAGACTCACAAAAAAGAGACATCGCTGACCAATAGACAGACTAGTACCTTTAATTGCGGCCATTGTAAAACTTGGCAATTTATTGATAGAGGGTCTCAGTTTTCAGATTCTGGTGGACATAGGGTATACCATACCCGCTCTTTTGGTAACTGCAACACCGAGGGTGTGATATATCTCTGCAAATGTACGTGCAATTTGATGTATGTAGGCAAAACATGCCACGCATCTAAGAGACGGATTTTGGAACATGTGGGAGATGTGAGAAACAAACGTGATAAACCAATCTCCAGACATGTGACTTTTAAGCATAATGGTCATAAGTGATGGATGAACATCGGCCGGGACGTTACGCGAATGCGTGTTCGCGATCAAATGTTTGCTGCGGGCCCCATTCACTTTAATGGCAGGCGAACCCGAAAAACCTGCAGGTCATATTTCTAGCCACCAATACTTACTATAAGTGCACCAATAGTCCCACAACATGGACAGTGACATACCAGAGGGGGATCAATGGCAAAAATTCCCACAAAAAATATGAATTTTAATCAGGGGCCATTTTTATGCGTCTTAAAGGGAAACTCTCAAAAATGTGCCCTGCTGGACCCTAGAGAAATTTTATTTTAGGCCATGGGAGTACGGGCCCCAAAAATTATGCATTCACCTGACAGAAAATAACAAGTGATTATGTGGCTGGAGGTATATTAGGCAGTCAGTGGATAACAATTTTACTGCAGGCCAGTGGAGTACAGGCCCCAAAAATTTGGCATTTACTGGACAAAAAAGAACAAGGGATTATGTGTCTGGAGGTATATTAGACGGTCAGTGGATAACAATTTTACTGTAGGCCAGTGGAGTACAGGCCCCAAACATTAGGCATTCACCGGACAGAAAAGAACAGGTGATTATGTGGCTGCAGGTATATTAGGCAGTCAGTGGATAACAATTGTACTGTAGGCCAGTGGCGTACAGGCCCCCAAAATTATGCATTCACTGGACAGAAAAGAACAAGTGATTATGTGTCACTACCAGAGCTTTGAGACGTTCTCACAGCTCTGTGTCTCCACCCCTGTGATGATGTCACTTAGAGTTTGGAGGTGTTCTCACTGTTCTGTTTCTCCGCCCCTGTGATGAGGTCTTTACTCCCAGCTGTCTCTCCTGCGTTTGATTTCCCTGCCTTTAAATCACCCCTCCTCCTATTGCAGGGCGTGGATTATATTTCTCTTTTCAGTTGTAGCTCTGCCTTGAGTATCTCCACTTCTTAAGCTACTAGTTCTCTGGACCTGTGTTCTGCTGCTGCAAGCACTCCGGATACTGCCAGCGGCCCTTGGATCCGTCTTCTCTGCGGCTGCAGCTACATCAGCTAAGTGTGCAGACTTTGTTGTGTACCTGGTGATTTCCTGACTGGATCTGAGGTGGCCACGGTTCCCTCCATATTCTGAGCAGGGCATCGGTGGCCGTGCCCCTTCCACTATTGTAGGGGTTACAGGGCTCATCAGTCTAAGGTACGCGGGCATGCCTCGTTCCACCATTTGGATCCGGGCATGTGCTTTAGCAGCATAGGGAGAGTGTTGAGGGTCTGACAGGGGTCACCCTTTCTCTTCCCTAGTTTGGGTCCGGTCAGTAGCTCTTCTTACTGTGTATGCTCTGGTTACCCTTAAACAGCCATGACATTATGTGGCTGGAGGTATATTAGGCGGTCAGTGGATAACAATTTTACTGCAGGGCAGTAAGTACAGGTCAGAAACATTAGGCATTCACCAGACAGAAAAGAACAGGTGATTATGTGGCTGCAGGTATATTAGACGGTCAGTGGATAACAATTGTACTGTAGGCCAGTGGCGTACAGGCCCCCAAAATTATGCATTCACTGGACAGAAAAGAACAAGTGATTATGTGGCTGGAGGTATATTAGGCGGTCAGTGGATAACAATTTTACTGCAGGGCAGTAAGTACAGGTCAGAAACATTAGGCATTCACCAGACAGAAAAGAACAAGTGATTATGTGGCTGGAGTTGAATTAGGCAGTCAGTGGATAACAATTGTACTGTAGGCCAGTGGAGTACAGGCACCCAAAATTATGCATTCACTGGACAGAAAAAAACAAGTGATTATGTGGCTGGAGGTAGATTAGGCGATCAACGTATAACAATTTTACTGTAGGCCAGTTAGATTACAGGCCCCAAAAATTATGCATTCACCGTACAGAAAAGATCAAGTGATTGTGTGGCTGGAGGTATATTAGACGGTCATTGGATAACAATTTTACTGTAGGCCAGTACAAATACATGTCAAATACATATTTTTAAAAGAACTAAAAATCCCCCCTCTTGAATAAACCCCAAATGATAATAGGTGAAATTCGATAACACTTGGTCGTCATAGGTGTTGAATTCCTCAGAAGCCCCAACAATTAGGCATTCACCGTACAGAAAAGATCAATTGAAGATTATGTGGCTGGAGGTATATTAGACGGTCATTGGATAACAATTTTACTGCAGGCCAGTGGAGTACAGGCCCCAAACATTAGGCATTCACCGGACAGAAAAGGCCTTTTATGCCGCTGTATTTACATAAGACAGGGACCATTCTTTGTTCTGGGTGGTGGCGAATATGTGTGGGCTGGCATGAGGAAATTCAATTAAACGTGGTCGTCACAGGTGTTGAATTCCTCTGAGATCCATGCCTCATTCATGTTTAGAAATGTGAGGTACAGGCCCCCAAAATTATGCATTCACCTGACAGAAAAGAACAAATGATTATGTGGCTGGAGGTATATTAGATAGTCAGTGGATAACAATTTTACTGCAGGCCAGTATAATCCCCAAAAATTAGGCATTTACCTGACAGAAAAGAACTTGTGATGATGTGGCTGGAGGTACAATAGGCGGTCACCGGCTAAAAATTTTACTGTAGGCCAGTACAGGCCCCAAAATTAGGCACTCACCTGACAGAAAAGAACTAGTGATTATGTGTCTGGAGGTACATTAGGCGGTCACTGGATAAAAATGTTACTGTAGGCCACTGGAGTAGAGGCCCCAAAAATTAGGCATTCACCAGACAGAAAAGGCCTTTTATGCCGCTGTATATACAGATGTAGCAGGGTTAGCACTCCAGCTCTTAACTCAAATTTCTTAACTCATCGCGTTATCTTGAGAGAAAAGCAATTGAAAAGCAATTGAAGGTGGTTGCTTAGATTAGATAACACAACTCAGAAATCTCAGAAAACAGGAGTGTTAACTCTACTCCATCCGTACATAAGACAAGGACCATTCTTTGTTTTGGGTGGTGGCGGACATTTGTGGGCTAACATGAGGAAATTCAATTACACGTGGTCGTCACAGGTGTTGAATTCCTCCGAGATCCATGTCTCATAAATTTTTTGAAATGTGAGGTAGTCCATACTGACATGAGCTAGGCGAGTGCGCTTATCGGTCACGATCCCCCCTGCAGCACTGAACTTACTTTCGGACAGGACACTCGACGAGAGGCAAGCCAAGAGTTCCATGGCAAATTGTGCCAGGTCTGGCCACAGGTCAAGCCTACACACCCAGTAGTCCACGGGTTCCTCGCTTCTTAGAGCATCCACATCGGCCGTTAACCCGATGTAGTTGGACACCTGTCAGTCTAGGTGTTCCCTGAGGCTGGATCCGGAGGGCGGCTCTCGATGGGTTGGCTGCAAGAATGATCTCATATCCGAAGTGACCAACACATCTTCAAACTGCCCTCTTCTTGCAGGCACGGTAGGATTATAACCCGCACCTGTTTCGCTGTGGGTGGAAATTCCTCTGCCAGTGCCTGCAACAGCAGAATGCAGCATCTCTCGCAGCAAGGCCTGGAAATGCTGTATTCTGACAGCTCTCTGTGATGCTGGTAACATATCCGCCATTTTGTGTTTGTACCGGGGGTTTAAGTACGTTGCCACCCAGTACGGGTCCTTGCCCTTTATACGAGGTTCCCTCTTCAAACACTGGAGCATGTAGGCCCCCTTTTACACTAAATCGGAAGCGGCGGAGCGCCCTGGCTCCTGCTAATCGGCCAGGAGAATGTCGTCCTCGGTCTCATCCCCCCAGCCACGGACAACACCAGGGATCCCCGAAAAGTTTAAAGTCCCCCTCAAAGCCTGCTCTTCTTGCTCCTCCTCCTCCCCCCAGTCACCATCCTTCTCTGACTCCTCTTCAGACTCCTGCTGACTTGTCTCAGATGGAGTAGCCCCCTGGCAATTCATTTAGCATTGCGACTTCCTCATCTTCCAGCTCCTGCTCCTCGACAGCTTGATCAATGACATGATGCAATGCACACTTCATAAAGAAGGTGTAAGGTACGATGTCACTGATGGTGGTCCTGGCTGCGACCGTGCGACTGACCAGTTTGGTGATCTTATCAAATGGCCGCAGAAGTCTGCATACATCGCGCATGAGCAGCCACTGGCGTGGTGAAAAGAAACCAAGCTCACCAGAACCTGTCCTGCTGCAGAGTTCGTACAGGTAGTCGTCAACGGCATGTTGCTACTGGAGAAGCCTATCAAGCATATACAAGGTGGAATTCCAGCGCGTCGGGCTGTCACAAATCAGACGTCTGACGGGCAGGTGGTGTTGCCGCTGAACGTCAGCAAGGCGAGCCATGGCCGTGTAAGATCTTCTAAAATGGCCAGAGATTTGCCTGGCCTGCGCAAGACATCCAGGACCCCGGGGTATTTGGCAATGAATCGCTGCACGACTAAGTTCAGGATGTGTGCCATGCATGGCACGTGTGTCAATTTTCCCTGTTTCAGGGTGCTCAGCAGATTGGCCCCATTGTCCCTTACCACTTTACCAACTGTCAAATTGAGCGGGGTTAGCCACTGATCAACCTGTGACCACAGAGCTGAAAGCAGTGCAGGACAGGTGTGGCTCTTGGCTTCCAGACACAACAGCCGCAGCATGGCAACGTCTCACCTGGCACATCTAATAGGTTCTGGGGAACTTGGGGGGTGCAGCGGAAGAGGCGGTAGCAGTGGAAAAGGAGAAGTCAGCCGAGGAGGAGACGGAGGATGGAGTAGGACGAGGAGAAGAAGAGGCAGGCCTGCATGCAATCCATGGCGGTAACACCAATTCCACACAGGTGCCACGGGTTACATGCTTTACGGCCGTCATAAGGTTCACCCAGTGGGCAGTAAAAGTTATGTACCTTTTCTGCCCGTGTTTGCTAGACCACGTGTCTGTGGTCAGATGTATCTTGGCACCAACGCTGTGCCAGAGATTTATTCTATTGCCGCTGAATGTGGCCACGGAAACCTGCCTTATGCCAGAAGGACACGATGACGGCACGGTGGAAGGTGGAGTGGAGGACAAATGGGAAGAGAGAGAAAAAGAGGCAGGACGTGGAGCGCTGGGAGTGTGGCTTTGTGGGTTCTGACAGCGTTGCTCTCACTGCGCTCGGGGATGAGAGGCGAGGTGCCTTCTTAAGGCGGTCGTCCCTAGGTGAGTGTTGGGCTTACCGCAACTTATGCGTTGACAGCACAGGCTGCAGATGGCAACAGTATTGTCAGCAGATGACACGTTAAAAAAAGCCCACACCGCGGAGCCATGTGACGGCATCCTGGGAGCGCAAGATGTGACCGTGCATGGTGGATGGCTCGTTCCAGATAAATTTGCCTGTTTTTTGCCTCCTGTGCACTGAGAGTTCTGCCTGCTTCTCCTCCTTCTCTTCCCTATCTGCTGCTCCGTCTCTCCCTCTGAACTTCCCACCTCTTCCTTCCTTGTGGGCACCCACGTGACGTCCATCGACACGTCATCATCGTCACCTTCACCACCACTGACTAGAGATCTCGGAATAGGCAGCAACAGCGGGGACCACCCTCCTTGGGCTGATCGTCAGACCGTTGGGTGGCGGCCGTTGCTACCTCCTCTTCCTCATCCGATGCCAAGAATGGCTGTGCATCGTAAGGTCTGGGAATGGATTGGAAAATAATTCCTCTTACTCGAGTGGAGGGGCTATGGTGGTGGTGGTGATGGTGTCTTTGGGGGTGCACACAGCAGAGAGTGAGGAGGGTGCAGATAAAGAGGATGAGCAGGGTGCAGAAGCGGAAGGCTGAGTGAGCCACTCAACCAACTCTGGTGCGTTCTTTGATGTAATCGCTCGCACCTTCTCCAACTTCCCACTTAGGCTTTTGCCTATTGCACCTGCCCAACCCCTACCAACCCTGCGGAATGGCCTGCCTCTTCCTCTGCATGTCATTTTCTGCCAAAGTCCTTAAAGAAGAGCAGTATTTGTGGAAGCAGGTATATCACAGGCCTCAATCAGTACTTGGTGGAAGCTGGTATATCGCACACTCAATCAGTATTTTATGGAAGCAGGTATATAGAACTCCTTAATCAGTATTTTTTTGAAGCAGGTATATCGCACCCCTCAATCAGTATTTTGTGGAAACAGGTATATAGAACACCTGAATCAATATTTGGTGGAAGCAGGTATATGGCACCCCTCAATCAGTATTTTGTGGAAGCAGGTATATCAAACCACTAAATCAGTATTTTGTGGAAGCAGGTATATAGAACCCCTTAATCAGTATTTTGTAGAAACAGGTATATCCCACCCCTCAATAAGCATTTTGTGGAAACAGGCATATAGAACACCTGAATCAATATTTGGTTGAAGCAGGTATAATGCACACTTCAATCTGTATTTTGTGGAAGCAGGTATATCAAACCCCTCAATCAGTATTTTGTGGAAGCAGGTATATCGCAGGCCTCAGTCGATATTTGGTGGAAGCGGGTATATCCCACCCCTCAATCAGTATTTGGTGGAGGCAGGTACAGTATATAGAACCCCTTAATCAGTATTTTGTAGAAGCAGGTATATCCCACCCCTCAATAAGTATTTTGTGGAAACAGGTATATAGAACACCTGAATCAATATTTGGTGAAAGCAGGTATATCGCACCCCTCAATCAGTATTTTGTGGAAGCAGATATATTAAAACCCCTTAATCAGTATTTTGTGGAAGCAGGTATATCGCACCCCATAATCTGTATTTTGTGGAAGCGGGTATATCAAACTCCTTAATCAGTATTTTATGGAAGCATGTATATTGCACACCTCAATCTGTATTTTGTGGAAGCAGATATATCAAACCCCTTAATCAATATTTGGTGGAAGCACATATATTGCACCTCTCAATCAGTATTTTGCGGAAGCAGGTATATCGCACCTTTCAATCAGTATTTTGTGGAAACAGGTATATAGAACACCTGAATCAATATTTGGCGGAAGAAGGTGGATCACCCCTCAATCGGTATTTTGTGGAAGCAGGTATATCAAACACCTTAATCAGTATTTTGTGGAAGCAGGTATATCGCACCCCTCAATCAGTATTTTGTGGAAGCAAGTATATCGCACCCCTCAATCAGTATTTTGTGGAAGCAGGCATATAGAACCCCTTAATCAGTATTTTGTGGAAGAAGGTATATCCCACCCCTCAATCAGTATTTTGTGGAAACAGGTATCTAGAACACCTGAATCAATATTTGGTGTAAGCAGGTGTATCGCACCCCTCCATCAGTATTTTGTGGAAGCAGGAATATCAAACCCCTTAATCAGTATTTTGTGGAAGCAGGTATATCGCACCCCTCAATCAGTATTTTGTGAAAGCAGGTATATCGCACCCCTCAATCAGTATTTTGTGGAAACAGGTATATAGAAATCACAAATTTACCAAAAATTTTGAAAACTTTGCAATTTTCTAAATTTCAATTTCTCTGCTTTTAAAACAGAAAGTGATACCTCATAAAATATTTATTACTTAACATTCCCCACGTGTCTACTTTATGTTTGCATCATTTTGCAAATGTCATTTTATTTTTTGGGGATGTTAGAAGGCTTAGAATTTTAAGAAAATTTCCAAAACCCACTTTTAAAGGACCAGTTCAGATCTGAAGTCACTTTGTGGGGCTTACATAATAGAAACCCCCCATGATTTAACCAATTGTAGAAACTACACCCCTCAGGTTACTCAAAACTTATTTTACAAACTTTGTTAACCCTTTAGGTGTTCCACAAGAATTAAAGGAAAATGTAGATGAAATTTCAAAATTTCACTTTTTTGGCAGGTTATCCATTTTTTTCTTTAACACATCGTGGGCTAACAGCCAAGCAAAAATCAACATTTATTACCCTGATTCTGAGGTTTACAGAAACACCCCACATATGGTCATAAACTGATGCAAGGGCACACAGCAGGGCGCAGAATGAAAGGACTGCCGCATGGTTTTTGGAAGGCAGATTTTGCTGGACTCGTTTTTAGACATCATGTCCCATTTGAAGCCCCCCTGATGCACTCCTACAGTAGAAACTCCCAAAAGTGAACCCATTTTGGAAACTAGGGGATAAGGTGACAGTTTTATTGGTACTATTTTGGGGTAAATATGATTTTTAATCGCTCTATATTAAGTATGGCTGTTTTGGCACTGTTTTTATTTTTAATTTTTTACAATGTTCATCTGACAGGGTAGATCATGTGCTATTTTTATAGAGCAGGTTTTTACGGACGCGGTGATATCAAATATTTCTACTTTATTTGTTTGTTTCAGTTTTACATATTAAAGCATAAAAAAAAAAAAAAGGGTTTTGTGTCTCCATTTTCTGAACACCATTTATTTATTTATTTTCTGCCTATTGTCTTGTGCAGGGGCTCATTTTTTGCAGGAAGAGTTCACGTTTTTATTGGTACCATTTTTGCTTACATATGATTTTTGGATCAATCATTATTACACGTTATGAGGCAAAGTGAAAAATTGGTTGTTTTGCACAGTTTTTATTTATTTATTTTTAGAGCGTTCACCTGAGGGGTGATATTTTTATAGAGCAGGTCGTTACAGACGTGGCAATACCTAATATGCATACTTTTTCTTATTTATTTAAGTTTTACACAATAATAGCATTTTTGAAACATGTTTTAGTGTCTCCATAGTCTGAGAGCCATAGATTTTTTTATTTCTTGACTGATTGTCTTAGCTAGGGGCTCAATTTTTTCAGGATGAGATTACGGTTTAATTGGTTCTATTTTGGCGGGCATACGCCTTTTTGATCGCTTGGTGTTGCACTTTAAATGATGTTGGGTGACAAAAAATAGCTTTATTGGCACAGTTTTTGTTTTTTTTTAAATACGGTGTTAACTTGAGGAGTTAGATCATGTGATATTTTTATAGAGCAGGTTGTTATGAACACGGCGATATCTAACATATCAACTTTTTTATTTATTTCACTTTAACACAATAATAGCATTTTTTAAGCAAAAAAAGTCATATTTTAGTGTCTCCATTGTCTGAGAGTCTTAGGTAGGTTCTCATTTTTTGCAGGATGAGGTGACGTTTATATTGGTACTATTTTGAGGGGCATACACCTTTTTGATCGCTTGGTGTTACAATTTTTGTGGTGTAAGGTGACAAAATAGCTTTTTTTGGCACAGTTTTTTGTTTTGCTGTGTTCACCTGAGGGGTTAAGTCATGTGATATTTTTATAGAGCTGGTTGTTACGGACGCGGAAATACCTAATATGTATACTTGTATACTTTTTTTTATTTATTTCACTTAAACACAATAACTGCATTTTTGAAACCAAAAAAATGATGTTTTAGTGTCTCCATGCTCGTTCACCATGACGTAATAGTACGTCAAAATGCGGGAACGCACCTGCCGCTATGATGTACTATTACGTCATGTGTGGGGAAGGGGTTAAATAATGACTTTTTTGGACTAGTCCGTCTGTTGTTATTTTTTATCCATGGGTGAGGTAGGGTGCTACTTATATTCAAATGGTGCACCCTTATAATATGTGGGATAGTAACCTTCCCCCTATTTTACCTCCTATCCCCCGTCTTATTAGCTGGTATGAAGTGACACTTGTTTATGGTAAAATATAACTTTTTAATAGTCAAAAAATCCTCTTGTATGGTATAGTGGCTTTGCTATCTGTACCATAAATTCTATGCCCAATGTTTCTTTGTCCTTCCTCCTGTGTTATCAGTAAATCTATGATTTAACCGCTGACTTCCGGTCACGTGACTTCCGGTTTTCGGCATGTGGGTATTTAGAGCGACACTGACTGCATGTAGGTATGGACAGAGACCGGCCTTTCCATCTAGATAACCATCACTGCATCACCAATGTTCCTGTGCTGACTCAGAATGACCTAATTATCATACCCTCTCTAGGCCTGGCATTTCAGTTGGGATTAAGGGAAGTATAATACCATAATTTCACCCTCTCTCCTATGGTACATCAATAGTTACTTTGATTAGCCTTTCCTGTTATTCCAATTTTACTTATAAAGCCATATTCACACTATCAGTATCTAACTGGTCTGCGCTATACTTTAAAAGGGTCTTATTAGTATCTGCATTGTGGACATTGGGTGTGTGATGCAGATGCAATATATTTGGTCCGAAATGTGTGGGAATTGTTACTCTTTTTGGGCATCAGAATTACCATTATCATATGGGCATTATCACAATAGTTTAATTTGATTCACACACATATTATTGCCTCCATTTCTGTACTGTTTGATTTGTGGAGTGTTTTTGTTATATGTGGTCCCCTGATGAACTGACACCAGAGAACGGTTCAGAGAAACGCGTCGGGACAAAGTTTGCATTCCTGGAACATATGGCATGTGCTTCTTTTTTCCCACTGGTGATCATATTTGGACGCCACTGGTTTATTTGAGAGCATATATGTATTATGTGCGATTATTTATCTATGTTGTAATTTTATTATTTTCTGATACATGCATTGACCAATGACATTACTGTTCGACTGTAGTCACACTAGGTCTCTTCTCGGGTGGCGGTATCTATTCCTGGTCAGGGACATATAGGGCCTATTAGGAGGTTCCTGACACGGGTTCGCCTCTATCGGGGTGGCCATTCCATTTTTGCTAGACAGGGCTTGTCGTTTTATAGGGCAGGTGTGAGGGTTAGATATTTTTCATTTCCTTGTCCTGCCCAGCCTCATTGTTAATTGCTTTTTATGAGCACACATTGGGTGAGTTTTAATGATCATCAGTAAAGGTTACGTTTTACACTGTCAAAGGTACTCTGTGATTACATTATAATTAAGTTACACTAGTGACTACCTGACATCTGATGTCTATATCTACCAGAACTGTGATAATTTATGTCCTGCATTTGCCATTTTAAATATGAAGAAATAAAAGTTACAATTGTTATATTTTTGGAGTTTGATTTTACTTTTATGGATCTTACTCAAGTGACCCGAGTCCCAGGGCTCTTCGTGCAGTGATTGAAGATTTGTGAACTGACCTCCTCTACTGCTGCATTAATGAAGAGTGAGCTGTTTAGCTTATTTTTATTATTATTCAACTTATCACTTTTAGTGGCTTTAGGCTTCTTCTCAAATACATCGGACAACCCTTTTAAGTTTTCATTAACAATTCACCTATAATCACGAGCTGTGGAACTCATTGGCTTAGTCCTTTAAATGCCCTTTAAAAGGCATTAGAAATCTACTTTTAAAGAAACAGTGCACCCACTTACGTGGTGGGCCCAGGTGCAACAGTTATACGTATGGTATGTCTGCCCCTGCCTACATGGGAATGGTTAAGGAGGAGGTTGAACATACCAGAGAAGTGTAGAAGAAGGAAAGGGTAAGACCACGCAGGGAGAGAATAGATGGTCTCAAAGACATAGTAGAGTCTTCCAAGTAGGAGACAGAGGAGATGACATGTACAAAGATTGGAAGGTAGGAAGATCACATATATCTGTAGCATCAGTGTGTACAGAGGTAAGAGGAAGTCACATGCGGGCTGTGGCTGCAGAAGGGAAAAGCAGGACAAAGCAATAAAGGAACAAAGATGTGGTAGTCAAAAGACCTAGTGAAGTTTGCAGTATGGAGGGGAACACCCATTAGAGCCAAATCTGAAATCAGGAAAAGTTTGCTAACTGCATACCGTACCAAGTTGCCTGAAAAGCAACCGCTAACATATGTTGAAATAACTCTATAAGTAACAGGGTTCTACAGATTTGCTACATGACAGACTTTTAAAGGGAATTCACCTGATGAACTAATAACAAAGTTTAAAGGTTGTCTGTCAGAAGTTTTGACCATGCTAAACTGCTGACAGCACTATGTAGGCGCTGGGAGGAGAGGTACAAATAAACATTTTGTGGAGCTTTTCTCACCAGTAGTGTGAATATGACGTTTTATTCTGAAAGATTCTGCTCCTGCTAGTGACCAAGAGGCAAAGTTTCACTTTGACTTGCTTCCTATATTGCGCTGCTTCACATTCCCTCCCCTCTACTTTTAATGACAGCTGTGGGGGTCTCCTGGTTGGCTGGTACATCTATCGCTTAGATGGGAGGGCCTCTGAAGCAGCTCAATTTGCAGAACACATCACAGTGAAGCTCTGCCTCCTGGGCACTTGCAGGAGCAGAATCTAGCAGAAAAAAACCATCATGTTCTAACTACTCCTGATGAGAAAAAAATCCACAAAAGATATGTTTGTACTGCTCTCCCCAGCCCCTACCTAGTGCTGTCAACAATTTAACATAGTCAAAACGTCTGACAAACTCCCTTTAAACGTTGTTCTTCATTCAGGGATACTGCAAAGAAAAAGAGCTCAACAGGTGAGCTCCTGCTATCTAAGATATCAAAATTCAATAACTATAAGTAAGTGAAGCAAAGTAGAACTATGCAAAAAAAATAAAAAATTGAAAATGAAAGTACTGTAATAATACGTTATACATAAAGGGTGTGAAGTGGACCACATCGAGGGAAGATGTTGAAAGACAATTTCTTTCTTCAGCGATCCATGAACAATTGAACATCTAAAAATGACCATGCCAACTGGCATACACAGGAGACAGGGCTCCTGAGTAAAGATAAAAAATTGTTCATATTTTGGTTTTGTCCCTCACTACATCATTTCAATGACCCTTGGGACAATTCTTTTCCCTTCTTTAATGTTAACAATGCAGTTCTTCTAGAAAGGCGAATTCTTGCAAAAGTTCTAGTCAACCAGTAGCAAAAGGAATGGGACCACCTGTGTTTTCACCCTCTCTTTCCAAGGGCCACATAAAATGTACATCTTCTGCTTCTATGGTATGTATGCCCTTGTACTTAGCAATCCATATAACAGAGAAATAGAAGGCACTGAATTATGTGACGTTTCAGCAGCCCATCCATGTATCCACTGGAACCTGTCAACACCATACGGACCCCTCAACCACCTGCAGTACCTCATAGCTGTATTCCCCCTGTCCTAAATTATTTATTCGGCTATTTCATCTGATGGATACATTTTCTGCAAAACAACTTTATTCCCCCCACTCAACCTATGTAAATGTGCTGCTTGCAGTTAAAGGGGTTATCCAAAGACTAATGTAAAAAATTAAAATCAGACATCATATAGTACATGACAATCTCTTTCTATCAAAGCTAGAACCAGCCCTGTACCTCACATGGATCCAGAGATCTCCCCATTCATTGCTCTGCTAGATTTATATCAAGCTGGCAGCTCGGGGGAGTGTCTTTTCTGCTATAGCTAGGGGGGCATGTCCATGCTCTCCCTATCACAGCTCAGGGGGCGTGTCCATGCTATCCCTATCACAGCTCAGGAGGCAGTTGAAGGATAAAACTGAGCATGTGCGCCTTCTCAGTGAGCGGGTCAAAGAAATAAGAAGAAATAAACAGCAGGTAGAGCTATACAGATAAATGTTATTAAATAACTCAGCAGCTATGCTAAATTTTTAATTACATGCAATTAAAAAAGTATTCAGACCCAGGTGCTGGTTTGAAAACTGTAGAATATTTTTTGTGGGAAAACCCCTTTAAGGAAGCATTGGTTTTGATGCTCCAAGTCAAGCTTGCCTCTCCCCCTTCCTGCCTCTTCACTCTTGATGGAGGCCTCTGCCTTTTGTCATCAGGCGAGATCCCACGCATTTGCCGTCCTCTAGTTTTTGGTGCCCAGCTTCAGTGGTTTCAGAAGCTTACTGCACAGGAGCCGACTCCTAGTCCTGTGAGTGACATCTATGTGCGAGAGTGTTCCCTGGCGCATCCGCACCCAGGAGTTGGTGCCTGTGACATGAGCTTATAAAGGAAAGTACATTGCAGCTGGGCTCACTGTGCAGGCAGCGAAAATGATAGAAGACGGTGCATGCACAGGACCCCAGGTGTGGCAGTTTAAAGAGCACATCAAATGCTTGAAATAACTTCTTTATTAACTTAAACTTTTCTTCATATATAACACTGCCGTCTCCGCAGCAGATAGTCCATGTACATAACACGTGTTGAAAAGATATCACAAAATGGCGGTATGCATAAGATGGTGGTTCAACTGTTCAATCTTGTCATTCAATATAAAATAGTGGATATATTTCTCTCTTGAGTATCTGTACTCTCACTTCAAGTTATTTAAGCACTTTATGATCTCTCTGAGAGGTATATCTGAGGTCTAACTAATAGTTCACTTGCTGAATTTGGTCGCAATTTGCAATATGCAGTTAGCAGTAACTATTTGCAGATTGGTTGAGTATGATCTGGTATGGTTGTATGCAATTTGGATTGCA
Source organism: Bufo gargarizans (assembly GCF_014858855.1). Taxonomy (NCBI): domain Eukaryota; kingdom Metazoa; phylum Chordata; class Amphibia; order Anura; family Bufonidae; genus Bufo; species Bufo gargarizans. The sequence goes on from NC_058082.1 coordinate 34,015,089, forward strand.
ATATGGCATTTAAATGTTTGCAATTGTTTGTATGGTATTTGTAGTTTGCAATTGGTGGAACTGTAAGTAAACACATATAACTGGTTTAGTATACAGTTCTAATCACTATATTAACAGTAGGAACATTATATAACTGTTTTAAATACCTATTTTGGCCTCTCTGCTTCCATAAAACACATCTCTTAGTGGAGTGAATGTCTATTCAGCTTCTCTCCTCTGGTGTAAGGATTCTAGCAGCTCCTACTAGGGGAATTTCCCACACAGGCTGTGTGTTAGGCTGGCTGTGATTGGTCAAAACTCCTGCTATGTGCGAGGCTGGCTGTGATTGGTCTAGACTCCTGCCCAGCAACAACAGTTTAACTCTATGCTTTCTGTTGTTTCTGCTGTGTCATTGAGCTTACCTTACATTATATAATTAATCTTAAAGGCATATTATCTTTTCTGCTTCTGTGAACACAATATATAACAGTTATATGACATCCAAACATGAAGTCATTGTAAATAACTCTGCCCTTGTCTTTAACACACAAACATAGGATTTGTATTAAGGTTATTGGCAGGTTTAGCTGTATAAACATATAAGCTATATTAGCAACCTAGGACAGGTCTTAGCTGGCCAGTTACACCAGGCGCATCATGTCTAACAAAAAAAGACGAGATTGGCATCCATCAAGATTGAAAATTTGATTGAGATTTTCTTTCATTGTGTTTTCTTTCTTTTTTTTTTAACTTTTAAGAATGAATTCCCCTAATTTCCTGGGGTTTAATTTCCCCCTAAGCAGTCAGTCGAAATAAAAGATTAGAAAAATTATTGGGTTTAGGACAGGTGTCACATCCATCTGCTGATTTTTATTCTGGAGTGGAACATTCCTTTAACTCCTGATTGCGCTGTCACGGATGATTTTTCAATAAAAATTCTTTGGCTAAAGGGCAGTCTATAATGATACGCTGCTGCTTTCTTGCTGACAGCTACATGGTATAACAGAATCTCACAATAATGTTTTATTCAATTCTCTTAGGCCATTTTGACATATATCTGGCGCAGACCTGCAAGGGATGGGAGCCGTGGCTAGCACCATCCATCTGTGACCACCATATGTCAAAAAGCTTCTCAACCAGATGACATTTTTGTTTCTATAGGACTTAATTACAGTCCCCAGTTTCTGTAGGCTGAGCGGAGTTACAGATCTTTCCCTTTTTATTTGTCATCTAATTCGGTACGTGTCGATCAATATGAGAAATATGTAATACTAGTAGATAGCCTAGTAGACACTAGTAGATAGCCATCTGAGGACGGTGACTGTAATGGAAAATCCACTTAAGGGCAGAGTTCTTGTTCCAGAACAATGACTGCAATCTCTAGAATATAGAATTATCCACGAAAATTACTTAGTGGAATTAGAAATGATATTTCCAATATGCAAAATACCCAGGACAAACCAACGTGGAGGTCTCTTTGCCTGATTCACAGCTGGCCTACTTTCATAGCTTCCCGCAGCAGGAACCGCTTGGCACAGAAGCCATTAAGTATGGCCACCCTTGTGCTTGCTAGCACCCACATCACACTTTACATTCCTGTACGGCGGTGTGATGTGGGCGCTATATGGAGCAGTAGCCGCCCTCCCCTGACTTTGTACCACCTCACACTGTACATCCCTGAACAGCGCTTCCATGTGGGCACTGAATGCAGCAGGAGAGGTCGGCCACAGGTTAGTGAGTGAAGCAGGAGGAGCTGAGCCAAACACTCAGGTTAGTATAGCGGAAGCCGCTCTCCACTACACTGCTGAGTGCACGGCACAGTGGAGTGAGTTTGGATGAAATGGCTTCTTCTCGGCCCCCCCCCACTTGGTACCCCCCATATCATGCTGTATATTCCTGTACAGCGCTTCAATGTGGGTGTTGACTGTGAGTGTAGCAGGAGCCGCTGTCGGTTACACTGGTGAGTGGTGGGTGGCGCGGCATCGTGCTCCCTCAACCCCCACCACCCATCTGGTGAGTGCGGGCCACAGTGTCCTCTACAAAATATAAAAAATTAGGTGTCAAGTCTCCCTCTATCGGCACACATATATACTATATTTTCCAGACTATAACAACCCAAGGTTTAGACAACAATATTTTCTACTTATTAAACCTTTCCTGGTGGTTTAATGAAGTGGAGGGGTCAAGGTAAGTAACTTACCCACGGCACTGCTGCATACACACCTGAAAAACACAACTATTCTACTCAGCTGACATATACACACACAGCACTGCTATACACACCTACACATACAAGCACAAACTATTATTCTTATTAACCCCTTCACCCACCATGACGTACCAGTATGTCCCGGTGGTTGAGGTAATGTATAGAGCGGCCTGCTGCAGTGAGCCTGCTCCATATGCGGCGGGTGCTGGCTGTATCGCGCAGCAAGAACCCGGCCGCAATGACGGGGAATGGCGATCCCGCTGAACCCCGTCATTTAACCCCTCAGGTACCATGATCTACGCTGATCACGCCACCTGTGAGCCAAGGCACAGGATTGCGGTTCCCTCTGCCTTCCGATTTGAGCCCCCGCAGTGAAATCACCGGGTACCGGGCATTTGTGAAGCCATCCAGGAATGCCATGGTAACCTCCCTGCTGCAGTGTGCACTATGCACAGGGCAGCAGGGACAGTGTAAAGTCCTATACACCCTAATAGATCTATATTAAGGTGAATCGGACAAGGGATCAAAAGATCACAGGTTTTAGCTTCTTAAGGGGGTTAATAGTTATTAAATAAAAAGTTTTAAAAAAATATATATATATAAAAGCAACAAAATATTAAAAGTTTAAACCACACCTTTCCCTATTTTACAGATAAAAGTATATTAACAATAAACAAAAGTATATTAACAATAAAAAACTATAAAAAAATACCATATCAGGTATTGCCGCATCCGAAAAAGTCGAAACTATTTCAATATTTTCAAAAATTCCTGTGCGGTGAATGCCGTAACCGAAAAAAATAAAAAACACACAAATCAAAATTTTTTTAGTCACCAGCCCCCCCCCCCCAAAAAAAAATTGAATAACAGTGATAAAAAAGTCGTAAGTACCATAGAAATGGTACCAATAAAAACTACAGTTCGTCCCGCAAAAAACAAGCCTCATACAGCTATATGGATGGAAATATAAAAAAGTTATGGCAAAGAAAATTGAGATTTTTTTAAAAGGTATTTATTTTTTTAAACTACATACATTTTCACCATTCATAGCCAGCCTCATAGACAACCTGTCTGGGAATTCCCCTAGCAGGAGCTGCTGGAATCATTACTCACCAGAGAGAGGAGCTAAACAGACATACAATCCCAGTCAGAGTCCAGTTTTATGATAACAAGAGGCCAAAATAGGTATTTAAAACTGTTATATAATTTTCCTATTGTTAGTATTGTGTTTAGAACTGTATACTGAACCAGTTATATATGTGTTTACTTAGAGTTCCACCAATTGCAAATATAAATTGCAAGCTACAAATTGCAAGCATACAAATTAAATTGCAAACTAAAAATTTCACAATCCAAATTAAAATTCCATATTGCAATCCAAATTGCATACAACCATATCAGATCATACTCAACTAATCTGCAAATAGTTACTGCAAACTGAAAACCCAGTTTAGCCAGTAGAACTGTTAAATCTCAGCTATACCTCTCAGAGAGATCATAAAGTGCTTAAATAACTTAAAGTGACAGTATATATACTGAAGATAAAAATATATCCACCATTTTAGGTTGAATGACAAGATTGAACAGTTAAACCACCATCTTAATCATACCGTCATTTTGTGATATCTTTTCAACATGTGTTATGTACATGGACTATCTGCTGCAGAGGCAGCAGTGTTATATATGAAGAAAAGTTTAAGTTAATAAAGAAGTTATTCCAAGCATTTGGTGTGCTCTTTAAACCTATTGTTTCCATAGAACGGCGCTAGAGGAATTACAGAGTAGTAGACAGTCTGGTTAGACTAAAAGTCAGAGATACCAAAATTCTTCTAATGCCAAGCGCAAAAGGCACTTCATAGTGCTGCGCCTGCCACCCCGACACACGTACACTGCTCGCCCGTTCACTTCATACCGCTGATCGGTGTCAGACCCCCGCCGATCTGATGTTCAGGGTAGATCATCAATAGTAAAAGCCCAGAGAACCCCTTTAAGGGGTTAGAAGATTACATTTCTCTACACTTTCATCACAGTATTCTCTTACTAGTTCTGGGCCCTCCCACTGGGGACATAATCAAATATCATTTAGCTTCCAGTGATCAGAGTTTTCATCTCTTTTCACTGTACATTAGGACCTTTCATCATGGCGGTGTTCCTCCCTCTTTCCTGAATGATCATACAAATCAGTGTCAGACACAGAGAAGAGATACAGAAGGCTGTATGAGTGCTCTGCCGGATTATTAAAGGGGTTCTCCAGCAATTAAAAAAATTAAAATACTTAAATATTATTTTATAATAATTATATCCACAAATACCGTACCTTTCATTACTTAGAATGTCTTGTTTTGTCTAGGGAGCAATCATTAGGAGAAATAAAATGGACGCTGTCCTATCAGTACACACAAAACCTGTCCTAATCACACAGGAGGACAAGTTCCTTCACGACAATGAGCCATAGAGCTGCCTAATCCTCCTCTCTGCTCTGCTTGTCAGGAATCATGATCCTGAATACAGGTTAATCTCTGTGGGAATGGAGATGATGAGGAGACATGAGAGGAGGGTGAGGTGTGGCTAATGAGCAGCAGCAATTGTTTACAGTCTCCATTACCACAGTCTGTCCTGTCTGTCTTCTCTGTACTTCATGTCTCCTCATGAACTAAATTCCTCATCGATTCATCTTATCATCTGTATTCAGGATCATAATCCCTGACTAATAGAGAGATCGACCGCTATGCACGGCATCCCCGATCCTCCACTGCGCATGCTCCAGGCGGCGCATCATAATAGTGTCATATAACAGCGTCATAGCAACCATGTGCATGCACAGTATTCAATATTCCTCAACAATCCCCATCTTGGAAAAGGTAAAGCACAGGCGAAGTACAACTGCAACACAGCGTCCCCACCTGTGCAAAATACCATTCAAACCATAGCGAATCCATACTGTTCACACATAAAGCACACTGTTGCTTATAGGATCATCTGTGCCCAACCAAGGCTACCGTCAGGCACCAACGGTTGAATCACATACAGGGAACCATGTGCGGGAGGAGCCGAGCCACCAGCAATTCCACACATTGTTAACCCTGTTGATCCCGCAACATTATGAGGGATCTCCTCATCTCATCACACTCATACTTAAGGAATCTGAACAGCCGTATCCTCGAGTAAAAAATGCATGTAATAAATAAATCTGCGGTTGAAGTTGCGTTGATTGTGCATCACATCATCCATCAATCATGTAGTCCCTCACCACCACAATCTATATAGAGATGAAAAAAAGAAGAGAGAAAAAAAAAGGAAATGATTACTATAAATATATCCTCCATATATTATAATATAGTAGTTACATTACAACCTAACCGCAGGATAAAGACATAAACGAACATGTAGTTGGACCGGGCAAGCTAACTTCCAATTTCCAAATACTTATCCTAAATTGAAGTCTGCATTGAGACCATGCGGTAAATATCCACCATATTTCTTTTTTCTTTAATAATAAAACTCTATTACCCCCCCCCCCCCCTCCTGGGCATTGTTATAGAATCTATAAGCCAGCATTTGAGATCCCTTTCTTTGTGATTGAGATCAGCAAAATGTTTGGAAACAGGCAAATCCAATCTTTTTGTAGAATACTTAATCAATGGTTATTCATTCTAGATTTAAAATCCATAGAGGTTTCCCCGACATATAAGATATTACACGGACAAGATAATACATATATCACATGATCCGAAATGCATGTCAGGTGGAAACGAATCGAATAATTCACACCTGTAGATTGATGAGTAAATGTAATAGATTTGCACATATACTGTACCTACAATTGACACAGCCCAGACAGGGAAAACATCCGAATCTAGGCCGTGTCAAAGTAGACACTGCCTGTTTGAGAAGGCAGCGGCGCTCCAGCAGCGCCGCAGCCTTCTCACGGTTTACCGCCAGCCCGCTGACACCACGACTAGCATCAACTAGCGTGGGTGGGGCTAAGCTGTGTTCACTTGAATGGAGCTTAGCCGTGCCCATGCTAGTTGATACTAGTCGTGATGTCAGTGGGCCGGCGCTAAACAGTGAGAAGGCCGCGGCACTGCTGCGGCGCCGCTGCCTTATCAAATAGCTGATCGGCGGGGGTCCCGGGTGTCGGACCCCCGCCGATCAGAAGCTGATGATCTATCCAGAGGATAGATCATCAGTTAAATGAAAGTGCAGAACCCCTTCAAGTATGAGTGTGAAGAGACGAGGAGATCCCTCATAATGTTGCGGGATAAACAGGGTTAACAATGTGTGGAATTGCTGGTGGCTCGGCTCCTCCCGCACATGGTTCCCTGTATGTGATTCAACAGTTGGTGCCTGACGGTAGCCTTGGTTGGGCACAGATGATCCTATAAGCAACAGTGTGCTTTATGTGTGAACAGTGTAGATTCGCCATGGTTTGATTGGTATTTTGCACAGGTGGGGACGCTGTGTTGCAGTTGTACTTCGCCTGTGCTTTACCTTTTCCAAGATGGCGATTGTTGAGGAATATTGAATACTGCGCATTCGCATGGTTGTTGTGATACTAATATGATGCGCCGCCTGGAGCATGCGCAGTGGAGGATCGGGGACGCCGTGCATAGCGGTCGATCTGTAATAGGGTTGTGTAAGTTGCCTTGGCATGTGTTTTCACTTACGCGCACCATCATGTGTTCCTGCCTTTTCCAACGCACAGATGAATTGGAATAACTGTTTTTAACCATTTAATGTTGGGAGCAATTTTATAACACTTTATGTACACATTGATTGTATACTAATCATGTATTGATATTTACAATATAGTTTTTTTTTATATTGTACTAGGAATTTATTACACATGCTTTCTTGATAAATTATAATATTTTGATGTATTTATATTGCTGCACACGCCAGCATGGGTTAAAACACTTTTGATGTGATGCTGTCACTTACTCTCACTATATATATGTTCACATTGCTTGAGAAAGGCTTCATGTTGGAGCCAAAACGTCGCGTCACCAATGGGTGAATAAAAATATCACATTTTTACCGCAATTTTGGAGTGCTGCTCTATTTTTTCATTATATATTTGGGCAAGCTTTTCCCTTTGAGCTAGCACCCACCTCTTCTTTTTTTGGTTGGTGCTGGCATATTTGTATTTATATATATATATATTAGATTCCTTCTGGCACGATTTTAACCTATACGGTTCTATATGTATATACAGTACTCAGGGTTGCCACCTTTCCCAGCAAAACACACCGGCCTAGTTTAACCAAAGGGGGGGTGTTTGCGGAGGTGTGACTTAACAGAGCGTGGCACCCAGTATTAATAGTGTCCCTATTAATGCCACCAAATAATATTAATGCCTCCATTAGTGCCCCTAGAATTATTAATGCACCCCTTAGCCCCCAAAGAATGTATAATGCCCCCATTAGTGCCCTGGTAATAGTAATGCCTCCATTACTGCCCCCCAGAATTAATAGTGCCTCGATTAGTGCCCGCCCAAATTAATAATGCCCCCATTAGCACCCCACAGACTTAATAATGCCCCTATTAGTGACCCCCAGAATTAATAGTTCCCCCATTAGTAGTAATGCCCCCATTAGTGCCTCCCAGAATTAATAATGCCCCCATTAGCTCCCACCAGAATTAAAAGTGCCTCAATTAGAGCCCCCCAGTAATAGTAATGCCCCCATTGGTTCCCCTCAGTAATAGTAATGCCCCCATTAGTGCCCCCCTGTAATTGTAATGCCCCAAGAAGTGCCCCCAGTAATAGTAATGCCCTCAGTACTGCCCCAAAGTAATAGTAATGGCCCCTTCTCTTCTCTGTGCAAAAAAAAAAAAACTCACCTCATCCATTTGATGTCTTGCACGTCATTAGTAACAGTCCATATAGGAGTACAACCCGAACGTACAATTCGCCGAGCTTCCTCTGGGGGGTGTGAGGAAATGCGGCGAAACGTACGTCGGCGTTGTTCTGCCCCCCCCCCCCATACTTGGCTATACACTGTAACACCATGCATTGATAGACTGGGCACTGTTAATGGTGGGCGATTATTTACATATATGTATTAGGGATGGAATATCTGTGGGACATACATGGGGACCCAGTGATTGGGGGGTATCACTCTCTCAGCATCTCTCTGCATTGACCTTTTACTATTGTTATTTATTAGATGTATGTCTTAAATGTGACACAATAAAAATGTTTTTGTAATATATGTGTGGTATTTGTATTTTGGCTCAAAAGTGGAATTCAATCCGAATTTCAGGAAAAATTCGATTTGCACCGAATCCGAATTTCCTCACGCTTCGTGGTAGCGAATCGCATTTTCTCCTAAAATGGCTGCTGTAGGTGTTAGGACATGGAGCAAGGAACTCTGGGAACGAGGGATCACCCACAATGCCATGCATCAGCAGCCAGCCAGCCCTGTGATGTCACAGCCCTATAAATAGCCTCAGCCATCTTGGATTCTGCCATTTTCCAGTATACTTAGTGCAGGGAGAGACGTCAGCAGGCGCTAGGGACAGTGCTAGGAAAGACTTGAAAATGTATATTTTGCTCAATAGAAGTTCAGGGAAAGAGCATTAGAAGTGTAGGGAAAAGATAGGGAGGAATCATTACACAGTATTGAAGCAGAACAGGGTTCAGTAGGGTCCAAATTGCCATTATACAGCTCTGTAATTCCAGCAAACCTTTCTTGTTATTGGGGAGCAAGTGATATTTGATTCAGCCATTAACCAGGTTTATTACAAGTAAATATTTCTATGTCTTATTTGCCCTTGTGCGGTGCAGTCATATGTTCTAAAGCATTTTTGGCTTATATTAGTGGGAAAAAAGGACTTATTAGTAGAGTTGAGCGAACACCTGGATGTTCGGGTTCGAGAAGTTCGGCCGAACATCCCGGAAATGTTCGGGTTCGGGATCCGAACCCGATCCGAACTTCGTCCCGAACCCGAACCCCATTGAAGTCAATGGGGACCCGAACTTTTCGGCACTAAAAAGGCTGTAAAACAGCCCAGGAAAGAGCTAGAGGGCTGCAAAAGGCAGCAACATGTAGGTAAATCCCCTGCAAACAAATGTGGATAGGGAAATGAATTAAAATAAAAATTAAATAAATAAAAATTAACCAAAATCAATTGGAGAGAGGTCCCATAGCAGAGAATCTGGCTTCCCGTCACCCACCACTGGAACAGTCCATTCTCAGATATTTAGGCCCCGGCACCCAGGCAGAGGAGAGAGGTCCCGTAACAGACAATCTGGCTTCATGTCAGCAGAGAATTAGTCTGCATGTCATAGCAGAGAATGAGGCTTCACGTCAGCCACCACTGCAACAGTCCATTGGCATATATTTAGGCCCAGCACACACACAGGCAGAGGAGAGAGGTCCCGTAACAGACAATCTGGCTTCATGTCAGCAGAGAATCAGTCTGCATGTCATAGCAGAGAATGAGGCTTCACGTCAGCCACCACTGCAACAGTCCATTGGCATATATTTAGGCCCAGCACCCAGGCAGAGGAGGGAGGTCCCGTAACAGAGAATCTGTCTTCATGTCAGCAGAGAATTAGTCTGCATGTCATAGCAGAGAATGAGGCTTCACGTCAGCCACCACTGCAACAGTCCATTGGCATAAATTTAGGCCCAGCACCCAGGCAGAGGAGAGAGGTCCCGTAACAGAGAATCTGGCTTCATGTCAGCAGAGAATCAGTCTTCATATCATAGCAGAGAATCAGGCTTCACGTCACCCACCACTGTAAGAGTCAATTTTCATAAATTTAGGCCCAGAACCCAGGCAGAGGAGAAAGGTCCCGTAACAGACAATCTGGCTTCATGTCAGCAGAGAATCAGTCTTCATATCATAGCAGAGAATCAGGCTTCACGTCACCCACCACTGCAACAGTCCATTGGCATATATTTAGGCCTAGCACACAGGCAGAGCAGAGAGGTCCCGTAACAGACAATCTGGCTTCATGACAGCAGAGAATCAGTCTGCATGTCATAGCAGAGAATCAGGCTTCACGTCAGCCACCACTGCAACAGTCCATTGTCATAAATTTAGGCCCAGCACCCAGGCAGAGGAGAGAGGTCCCGTAACAGAGAATCTGGCTTCATGTCAGCAGAGAATCAGTCTTCATATCATAGCAGAGAATCAGGCTTCACGTCACCCACCACTGTAAGAGTCAATTTTCATAAATTTAGGCCCAGAACCCAGGCAGAGGAGAAAGGTCCCGTAACAGACAATCTGGCTTCATGTCAGCAGAGAATCAGTCTTCATATCATAGCAGAGAATCAGGCTTCACGTCACCCACCACTGCAACAGTCAATTTTCATAAATTTAGGCCCAGAACCCAGGCAGAGGAGAAAGGTCCCGTAACAGACAATCTGGCTTCATGTCAGCAGAGAATCAGTCTTCATATCATAGCAGAGAATCAGGCTTCACGTCACCCACCACTGCAACAGTCCATTGGCATATATTTAGGCCTAGCACACAGGCAGAGCAGAGAGGTCCCGTAACAGACAATCTGGCTTCATGACAGCAGAGAATCAGTCTGCATGTCATAGCAGAGAATCAGGCTTCACGTCAGCCACCACTGCAACAGTCCATTGTCATAAATTTAGGCCCAGCACCCAGGCAGAGGAGAGAGGTCCCGTAAAAGAGGATCTGGCTTCATGTCAGCAGAGAATCAGTCTGCATGTCATAGCAGAGAATGAGGCTTCACGTCACCCACCACTGCAACAGTCCATTGGCATATATTTAGGCCTAGCACACAGGCAGAGCAGAGAGGTCCCGTAACAGACAATCTGGCTTCATGTCAGCAGAGAATCAGTCTGCATGTCATAGCAGAGAATGAGGCTTCACGTCACCCACCACTGCAACAGTCCATTGGCATATATTTAGGCCTAGCACACAGGCAGAGCAGAGAGGTCCCGTAACAGACAATCTGGCTTCATGACAGCAGAGAATCAGTCTGCATGTCATAGCAGAGAATGAGGCTTCACGTCAGCCACCACTGCAACAGTCCATTGGCATATATTTAGGCCTAGCACACAGGCAGAGGAGAGGTTCATTCAACTTTGGGTAGCCTCGCAATATAATGGTAAAATGAAAATAAAAATAGGATTGAATGAGGAAGTGCCCTGGAGTCCAATAATATATGGTTATGGGGAGGTAGTTAATGTCTAATCTGGACAAGGGACGGACAGGTCCTGTGGGATCCATGCCTGGTTCATTTTTATGAACGTCAGCTTGTCCACATTGGCTGTAGACAGGCGGCTGCGTTTGTCTGTAATGACGCCCCCTGCCGTGCTGAATACACGTTCAGACAAAACGCTGGCTGCCGGGCAGGCCAGCACCTCCAAGGCATAAAAGGCTAGCTCTGGCCACGTGGACAATTTAGAGACCCAGAAGTTGAATGGGGCCGAACCATCAGTCAGTACGTGGAGGGGTGTGCACACGTACTGTTCCACCATGTTAGTGAAATGTTGCCTCCTGCTAACACGTTGCGTATCAGGTGGTGGTGCAGTTAGCTGTGGCGTGTTGACAAAAGTTTTCCACATCTCTGCCATGCTAACCCTGCCCTCAGAGGAGCTGGCCGTGACACAGCTGCCTTGGCGACCTCTTGCTCCTCCTCTGCCTTGGCCTTGGGCTTCCACTTGTTCCCCTGTGACATTTGGGAATGCTCTCAGTAGCGCGTCTACCAACGTGCGCTTGTACTCGCGCATCTTCCTATCACGCTCCAGTGCAGGAAGTAAGGTGGGCACATTGTCTTTGTAGCGTGGATCCAGCAGGGTGGCAACCCAGTAGTCCGCACAGGTTAAAATGTGGGCAACTCTGCTGTCGTTGCGCAGGCACTGCAGCATGTAGTCGCTCATGTGTGCCAGGCTGCCCAGGGATAAGGACAAGCTGTCCTCTGTGGGAGGCGTATCGTCATCGTCCTGCCTTTCCCCCCAGCCACGCACCAGTGATGGACCCGAGCTGCGTTGGGTGCCACCCCGCTGTGACCATGCTTCATCCTCATCCTCCTCCACCTCCTCCTCATCCTCGTCCTCCTCGTCCTCCAGTAGTGGGCCCTGGCTGGCCACATTTGTACCTGGCCTCTGCTGTTGCCAAAAACCTCCCTCTGAGTCACTTCGAAGAGACTGGCCTGAAAGTGCTAAAAATGACCCCTCTTCCTCCTCCTCCTCCTCCTCCTCCTCCTGGGCCACCTCCTCTTCCATCATCGCCCTAAGTGTTTTCTCAAGGAGACATAGAAGTGGTATTGTAACGCTGATAACGGTGTCATCGCCACTGGCCATGTTGGTGGAGTACTCGAAACAGCGCAACAGGGCACACAGGTCTCGCATGGAGGCCCAGTCATTGGTGGTGAAGTGGTGCTGTTCTGTAGTGCGACTGACCCGTGCGTGCTGCAGCTGAAACTCCACTATGGCCTGCTGCTGCTCGCACAGTCTGTCCAGCATGTGCAAGGTGGAGTTCCACCTGGTGGGCACGTCGCATATGAGGCGGTGAGCGGGAAGGCCGAAGTTACGCTGTAGCGCAGACAGGCGAGCAGCAGCAGGATGTGAACGCCGGAAGCGCGAACAGACGGCCCGCACTTTATGCAGCAGCTCTGACATGTCGGGGTAGTTGTGAATGAACTTCTGCACCACCAAATTCAGCACATGCGCCAAGCAAGGGATGTGCGTCAAATTGGCTAGTCCCAGAGCTGCAACGAGATTTCGCCCATTATCACACACCACCAGGCCGGGCTTGAGGCTCACCGGCAGCAACCACTCGTCGGTCTGTTGTTCTATACCCCGCCACAACTCCTGTGCGGTGTGGGGCCTGTCCCCCAAACATATGAGTTTCAGAATGGCCTGCTGACGTTTACCCCGGGCTGTGCTGAAGTTGGTGGTGAAGGTGTGTGGCTGACTGGATGAGCAGGTGGAAGAAGAGGAGGAGGAAGCCGAGAAGGAGGAGGTGGCAACAGGAGGCAAAGAATGTTGCCCTGCGATCCTTGGCGGCGGAAGGACGTGCGCCAAACAGCTCTCCGCCTGGGGCCCAGCTGCCACTACATTTACCCAGTGTGCAGTTAGGGAGATATAGCGTCCCTGGCCGTGCTTACTGGTCCACGTATCTGTGGTTAGGTGGACCTTGCCACAGATGGCGTTGCGCAGTGCACACTTGATTTTATCGGATACTTGGTTGTGCAGGGAAGGCACGGCTCTCTTGGAGAAGTAGTGCCGGCTGGGAACAACATACTGTGGGACAGCAAGCGACATGAGCTGTTTGAAGCTGTCTGTGTCCACCAGCCTGAATGACAGCATTTCATAGGCCAGTAGTTTAGAAATGCTGGCATTCAGGGCCAGGGATCGAGGGTGGCTAGGTGGGAATTTACGCTTTCTCTCAAATGTTTGTGAGATGGAGAGCTGAACGCTGGCGTGTGACATGGTTGAGACGCTTGGTGACGGAGGTGGTGGTGGTGGTGTTGGTGGTACATCCCCTGTTTGCTGGGCGGCAGGTGCCAACGTTCCTCCAGAGGCGGAGGAAGAGGCCGAGGCGGCAGCAGCAGAATAGGCCGAGGCGGCAGCAGCAGAAGAGGTAGCAGGGGGAGCCTGAGTGACTTCCTTGGTTTTAAGGTGTTTACTCCACTGCAGTTCATGCTTTGCATGCAGGTGCCTGGTCATGCAGGTTGTGCTCAGGTTCAGAACGTTAATGCCTCGCTTCAGGCTCTGATGGCACAGCGTGCAAACCACTCGGGTCTTGTCGTCAGCACATTGTTTGAAGAAGTGCCATGCCAGGGAACTCCTTGAAGCTGCCTTTGGGGTGCTCGGTCCCAGATGGCGGCGGTCAGTAGCAGGCGGAGTCTCTTGGCGGCGGGTGTTCTGCTTTTGCCCACTGCTCCCTCTTTTGCTACGCTGTTGGCTCGGTCTCACCACTGCCTCTTCCTCCGAACTGTGAAAGTCAGTGGCACGACCTTCATTCCATGTGGGGTCTAGGACCTCATCGTCCCCTGCATCGTCTTCCACCCAGTCTTGATCCCTGACCTCCTGTTCAGTCTGCACACTGCAGAAAGACGCAGCAGTTGGCACCTGTGTTTCGTCATCATCAGAGACATGCTGAGGTGGTATTCCCATGTCCTCATCATCAGGAAACATAAGTGGTTGTGCGTCAGTGCATTCTATGTCTTTCACCGCTGGGGAAGGGCTAGGTGGATGCCCTTGGGAAACCCTGCCAGCGGAGTCTTCAAACAGCATAAGAGACTGCTGCATAACTTGAGGCTGAGACAGTTTCCCTGGTATGCATGGGGGTGATGTGACAGACTGATGGGGTTGGTTTTCAGGCGCCATCTGTGCGCTTTCTGCAGAAGACTGGGTGGGAGATAATGTGAACGTGCTGGATCCACTGTCGGCCACCCAATTGACTAATGCCTGTACCTGCTCAGGCCTTACCATCCTTAGAACGGCATTGGGCCCCACCATATATCGCTGTAAATTCTGGCGGCTACTGGGACCTGAGGTAGTTGGTACACTAGGACGTGTGGATGTGGCAGAACGGCCACGTCCTCTCCCAGCACCAGAGGGTCCACTAACACCACCACGACCATGTCCACGTCCGCGTCCCTTACTAGATGTTTTTCTCATTGTTATGGTTCACCACAACAACAAATATATTATTTGGCCCAATGTATTGTATTCAAATTCAGCGGGATATAAATTTGAGGCCTAGTATTTAGGCGCTGGGTGACCGGTATGGATTTAGTGACAGAATTAGACTTGGAAATGCACAGAAGCGTGTGTGTGAAGTTATTCTGAATGACCCAATGTGCACCTTGAATATTATATACCCTTTTTGGGATAGATTTCAAATAGCTCTGATATAGCAGGAACCACTAAATTATGAAATTGCTAAATTGGGAATTGTACTTCAACCCAGAACAAAAAATGTGCTTTGACGGGCACTAAATAACTTTCCCAGCTACAACAGGACAGCGGTAACGAGAGATTTAGAGGGATTTAAATTTGAGGCCTAGTATTTAGGCGCTGGGTGACAGGTATGGGTTTAGTGACAGAATTAGACTTGGAAATACACAGTAGCGGGTGTGTGTGAAGTTATTCTGAATGACCCAATGTGCACCTTCAATATTATATACCCTTTTTGGGATAGATTTCAAATAGCTCTGATATAGCAGGAACCACTAAATTATGAAATTGCTAAATTGGGAATTGTACTTCAACCCAGAACAAAAAATGTGCTTTGACGGACACTAAATATCTTGCCCAGCAACAACAGTACAGCGGTAACGAGAGATTTAGCGGGATATAAATTTGAGGCCTAGTATTTAGGCGCTGGGTCACCGGTATGGATTTAGTGACAGAATTAGACTTGGAAATGCACAGAAGCGTGTGTGTGAAGTTATTCTGAATGACCCTATGTGCACCTTCAATATTATATACCCTTTTAGGGATAGATTTCAAATAGCTCTGATATAGCAGAAACCACTAAATTATGAAATTGCTAAATTGGGAATTGTACTTCAACCCAGAACAAAAAATGTGCTTTGACGGACACTAAATATCTTGCCCAGCAACAACAGTACAGCGGTGGGTAACGAGAGATTTAGAGGGATTTAAATTTGAGGCCTAGTATTTAGGCGCTGGGTAGAGTTGAGCGAACACCTGGATGTTCGGGTTCGAGAAGTTCGGCCGAACATCCCGGAAATGTTCGGGTTCGGGATCCGAACCCGATCCGAACTTCGTCCCGAACCCGAACCCCATTGAAGTCAATGGGGACCCGAACTTTTCGGCACTAAAAAGGCTGTAAAACAGCCCAGGAAAGAGCTAGAGGGCTGCAAAAGGCAGCAACATGTAGGTAAATCCCCTGCAAACAAATGTGGATAGGGAAATTAATTAAAATAAAAATTAAATAAATAAAAATTAACCAAAATCAATTGGAGAGAGGTTCCATAGCAGAGAATCTGGCTTCCCGTCACCCACCACTGGAACAGTCCATTCTCAGATATTTAGGCCCCGGCACCCAGGCAGAGGAGAGAGGTCCCGTAACAGAGAATCTGTCTTCATGTCAGCAGAGAATTAGTCTGCATGTCATAGCAGAGAATGAGGCTTCACGTCAGCCACCACTGCAACAGTCCATTGGCATATATTTAGGCCCAGCACCCAGGCAGAGGAGAGAGGTCCCGTAACAGACAATCTGGCTTCATGTCAGCAGAGAATCAGTCTGCATGTCATAGCAGAGAATCAGGCTTCACGTCACCCACCACTGCAACAGTCCATTGTCATAAATTTAGGCCCAGCACTAGTGTTGAGCGGCATGTCCCATATTCGAATTCGCGAAATTTTGTGAATATTCGAAAGAATATTCGTAAAATATTCGCGATTATTCAAATTCGTTATTATTTCGCATATGCGATAATTCGAATTTTCGCATCGCATAATACATATATTTTATGCAAAATTCACATGTGCGCTAATGAAATCGCCTTACGAAGATTCGCAACTCAATTCAATCACTAATGTATGAATGCAATGCCCTTTGCCTCTGTTCTGGGACAAGTGTAGATATTCGCATGTGCGCTAATAAAATCGCCTTACGAAGATTCGCACCTCAATCACTTTCTAGGGAATGTGAGACTTTTGGGAATCAATCGAGATACAGTGGGGGGTGATGACAGTAGTTGACAGAGTACAGATCAATGTAATCTGTAAGGTGGAAAGTAAAATAAAAAATACGAATTTTCGTTAATTTTACGAAGTTCTACGTATTCGCGAATATGGTGCTATACTATATGAATGCACAGGCCTTTGCCTCTCTGTTCTGGGGACAAGTGTAGATATTTGCATTTGCGTTAATAAAATCGCCTTACGAAGATTCGCAGCTCAATTCAATCACTAATGTATGAATGCAAAGCCCTTTGCCTCTGTTCTGGGACAAGTGTAGATATTCGCATGTGCGCTAATAAAATCGCCTTACGAAGATTCGCAACTCAATTCACTAATGTATGAATGCAAAGCCCTTTGCCTCTGTTCTGGGACGTGCCGATATTCGCATGTGCGCTAATAAAATCGCCTTACGAAGATTCGCGCCTCAATCACTTTCTAGGCAATGTGAGTAAGATCTGAGCTGTTGGACCTTTGGGAAACAATCAATTATATGTGTACTGTAATTTTGTGGGGGGGGGGAAAAAAACAAAAAACGAATATTCGTTTTTACGAATATATAGCACTATATTCGAAATATTCGCGAAATCGCGAAGTTGCGATATTCGCGAAAAAAATTTGCTTTTCGAATATTCGCGCTCAACACTACCCAGCACCCAGGCAGAGGAGAGAGGTCCCGTAACAGACAATCTGGCTTCATGTCAGCAGAGAATCAGTCTGCATGTCATAGCAGAGAATGAGGCTTCACGTCAGCCACCACTGCAACAGTCCATTGGCATATATTTAGGCCCAGCACCCAGGCAGAGGAGGGAGGTCCCGTAACAGAGAATCTGTCTTCATGTCAGCAGAGAATTAGTCTGCATGTCATAGCAGAGAATGAGGCTTCACGTCAGCCACCACTGCAACAGTCCATTGGCATATATTTAGGCCCAGCACACACACAGGCAGAGGAGAGAGGTCCCGTAACAGAGAATCTGGCTTCATGTCAGCAGAGAATCAGTCTGCATGTCATAGCAGAGAATGAGGCTTCACGTCACCCACCACTGCAACAGTCCATTGGCATATATTTAGGCCTAGCACACAGGCAGAGCAGAGAGGTCCCGTAACAGACAATCTGGCTTCATGTCAGCAGAGAATCAGTCTGCATGTCATAGCAGAGAATGAGGCTTCACGTCACCCACCACTGCAACAGTCCATTGGCATATATTTAGGCCTAGCACACAGGCAGAGCAGAGAGGTCCCGTAACAGACAATCTGGCTTCATGACAGCAGAGAATTAGTCTGCATGTCATAGCAGAGAATGAGGCTTCACGTCAGCCACCACTGCAACAGTCCATTGGCATATATTTAGGCCCAGCACCCAGGCAGAGGAGAGAGGTCCCGTAACAGACAATCTGGCTTCATGTCAGCAGAGAATTAGTCTGCATGTCATAGCAGAGAATCAGGCTTCACGTCAGCCACCACTGCAACAGTCCATTGTCATAAATTTAGGCCCAGCACCCAGGCAGAGGAGAGAGGTCCCGTAACAGACAATCTGGCTTCATGTCAGCAGAGAATTAGTCTGCATGTCATAGCAGAGAATGAGGCTTCACGTCAGCCACCACTGCAACAGTCCATTGGCATATATTTAGGCCTAGCACACAGGCAGAGCAGAGAGGTCCCGTAACAGACAATCTGGCTTCATGACAGCAGAGAATCAGTCTGCATGTCATAGCAGAGAATCAGGCTTCACGTCAGCCACCACTGCAACAGTCCATTGTCATAAATTTAGGCCCAGCACCCAGGCAGAGGAGAGAGGTCCCGTAACAGAGAATCTGGCTTCATGTCAGCAGAGAATCAGTCTTCATATCATAGCAGAGAATCAGGCTTCACGTCACCCACCACTGTAAGAGTCAATTTCATAAATTTAGGCCCAGAACCCAGGCAGAGGAGAAAGGTCCCGTAACAGACAATCTGGCTTCATGTCAGCAGAGAATCAGTCTTCATATCATAGCCTAGAATCAGGCTTCACGTCACCCACCACTGTAAGAGTCAATTTTCATAAATTTAGGCCCAGAACCCAGGCAGAGGAGAAAGGTCCCGTAACAGACAATCTGGCTTCATGTCAGCAGAGAATCAGTCTTCATATCATAGCAGAGAATCAGGCTTCACGTCAGCCACCACTGCAACAGTCCATTGGCATATATTTAGGCCCAGCACCCAGGCAGAGGAGAGAGCTCCCGTAACAGAGGATCTGGCTTCATGTCAGCAGAGAATCAGTCTGCATGTCATAGCAGAGAATGAGGCTTCACGTCACCCACCACTGCAACAGTCCATTGGCATATATTTAGGCCTAGCACACAGGCAGAGCAGAGAGGTCCCGTAACAGACAATCTGGCTTCATGTCAGCAGAGAATCAGTCTGCATGTCATAGCAGAGAATGAGGCTTCACGTCACCCACCACTGCAACAGTCCATTGGCATATATTTAGGCCTAGCACACAGGCAGAGCAGAGAGGTCCCGTAACAGACGATCTGGCTTCATGTCAGCAGAGAATCAGTCTGCATGTCATAGCAGAGAATCAGGCTTCACGTCAGCCACCACTGCAACAGTCCATGGTCATAAATTTAGGCCCAGCACCCAGGCAGAGGAGAGAGGTCCCGTAACAGACAATCTGGCTTCATGTCAGCAGAGAATTAGTCTGCATGTCATAGCAGAGAATCAGGCTTCATGTCAGCCACCACTGCAACAGTCCATTGGCATATATTTAGGCCTAGCACACAGGCAGAGGAGAGGTTCATTCAACTTTGGGTAGCATCGCAATATAATGGTAAAATGAAAATAAAAATAGGATTGAATGAGGAAGTGCCCTGGAGTGCAATAATATATGGTTATGGGGAGGTAGTTAATGTCTAATCTGGACAAGGGACGGACAGGTCCTGTGGGATCCATGCCTGGTTCATTTTTATGAACGTCAGCTTGTCCACATTGGCTGTAGACAGGCGGCTGCGTTTGTCTGTAATGACGCCCCCTGCCGTGCTGAATACACGTTCAGACAAAACGCTGGCTGCCGGGCAGGCCAGCACCTCCAAGGCATAAAAGGCTAGCTCTGGCCACGTGGACAATTTAGAGACCCAGAAGTTGAATGGGGCCGAACCATCAGTCAGTACGTGGAGGGGTGTGCACACGTACTGTTCCACCATGTTAGTGAAATGTTGCCTCCTGCTAACACGTTGCGTATCAGGTGGTGGTGCAGTTAGCTGTGGCGTGTTGACAAAAGTTTTCCACATCTCTGCCATGCTAACCCTGCCCTCAGAGGAGCTGGCCGTGACACAGCTGCCTTGGCGACCTCTTGCTCCTCCTCTGCCTTGGCCTTGGGCTTCCACTTGTTCCCCTGTGACATTTGGGAATGCTCTCAGTAGCGCGTCTACCAACGTGCGCTTGTACTCGCGCATCTTCCTATCACGCTCCAGTGCAGGAAGTAAGGTGGGCACATTGTCTTTGTAGCGTGGATCCAGCAGGGTGGCAACCCAGTAGTCCGCACAGGTTAAAATGTGGGCAACTCTGCTGTCGTTGCGCAGGCACTGCAGCATGTAGTCGCTCATGTGTGCCAGGCTGCCCAGGGTAAGGACAAGCTGTCCTCTGTGGGAGGCGTATCGTCATCGTCCTGCCTTTCCCCCCAGCCACGCACCAGTGATGGACCCGAGCTGCGTTGGGTGCCACCCCGCTGTGACCATGCTTCATCCTCATCCTCCTCCACCTCCTCCTCATCCTCGTCCTCCTCGTCCTCCAGTAGTGGGCCCTGGCTGGCCACATTTGTACCTGGCCTCTGCTGTTGCAAAAAACCTCCCTCTGAGTCACTTCGAAGAGACTGGCCTGAAAGTGCTAAAAATGACCCCTCTTCCTCATCCTCCTCCTCCTCCTCCTGGGCCACCTCCTGTTCCATCATCGCCCTAAGTGTTTTCTCAAGGAGACATAGAAGTGGTATTGTAACGCTGATAACGGTGTCATCGCCACTGGCCATGTTGGTGGAGTACTCGAAACAGCGCAACAGGGCACACAGGTCTCGCATGGAGGCCCAGTCATTGGTGGTGAAGTGGTGCTGTTCTGTAGTGCGACTGACCCGTGCGTGCTGCAGCTGAAACTCCACTATGGCCTGCTGCTGCTCGCACAGTCTGTCCAGCATGTGCAAGGTGGAGTTCCACCTGGTGGGCACGTCGCATATGAGGCGGTGAGCGGGAAGGCCGAAGTTACGCTGTAGCGCAGACAGGCGAGCAGCGGCAGGATGTGAACGCCGGAAGCGCGAACAGACGGCCCGCACTTTATGCAGCAGCTCTGACATGTCGGGGTAGTTGTGAATGAACTTCTGCACCACCAAATTCAGCACATGCGCCAAGCAAGGGATGTGCGTCAAATTGGCTAGTCCCAGAGCTGCAACGAGATTTCGCCCATTATCACACACCACCAGGCCGGGCTTGAGGCTCACCGGCAGCAACCACTCGTCGGTCTGTTGTTCAATACCCCGCCACAACTCCTGTGCGGTGTGGGGCCTGTCCCCCAAACATATGAGTTTCAGAATGGCCTGCTGACGTTTACCCCGGGCTGTGCTGAAGTTGGTGGTGAAGGTGTGTGGCTGACTGGATGAGCAGGTGGAAGAAGAGGAGGAGGAAGCCGAGAAGGAGGAGGTGGCAACAGGAGGCAAAGAATGTTGCCCTGCGATCCTTGGCGGCGGCAGGACGTGCGCCAAACAGCTCTCCGCCTGGGGCCCAGCTGCCACTACATTTACCCAGTGTGCAGTTAGGGAGATATAGCGTCCCTGGCCGTGCTTACTGGTCCACGTATCTGTGGTTAGGTGGACCTTGCTACAGATGGCGTTGCGCAGTGCACACTTGATTTTATCGGATACTTGGTTGTGCAGGGAAGGCACGGCTCTCTTGGAGAAGTAGTGCCGGCTGGGAACAACATACTGTGGGACAGCAAGCGACATGAGCTGTTTGAAGCTGTCTGTGTCCACCAGCCTAAATGACAGCATTTCATAGGCCAGTAGTTTAGAAATGCTGGCATTCAGGGCCAGGGATCGAGGGTGGCTAGGTGGGAATTTACGCTTTCTATCAAATGTTTGTGAGATGGAGAGCTGAACGCTGGCGTGTGACATGGTTGAGACGCTTGGTGACGGAGGTGGTGGTGGTGGTGTTGGTGGTACATCCCCTGTTTGCTGGGCGGCAGGTGCCAACGTTCCTCCAGAGGCGGAGGAAGAGGCCGAGGCGGCAGCAGCAGAATAGGCCGAGGCGGCAGCAGCAGAAGAGGTAGCAGGGGGAGCCTGAGTGACTTCCTTGGTTTTAAGGTGTTTACTCCACTGCAGTTCATGCTTTGCATGCAGGTGCCTGGTCATGCAGGTTGTGCTCAGGTTCAGAACGTTAATGCCTCGCTTCAGGCTCTGATGGCACAGCGTGCAAACCACTCGGGTCTTGTCGTCAGCACATTGTTTGAAGAAGTGCCATGCCAGGGAACTCCTTGAAGCTGCCTTTGGGGTGCTCGGTCCCAGATGGCGGCGGTCAGTAGCAGGCGGAGTCTCTTGGCGGCGGGTGTTCTGCTTTTGCCCACTGCTCCCTCTTTTGCTACGCTGTTGGCTCGGTCTCACCACTGCCTCTTCCTCCGAACTGTGAAAGTCAGTGGCACGACCTTCATTCCATGTGGGGTCTAGGACCTCATCGTCCCCTGCATCGTCTTCCACCCAGTCTTGATCCCTGACCTCCTGTTCAGTCTGCACACTGCAGAAAGACGCAGCAGTTGGCACCTGTGTTTCGTCATCATCAGAGACATGCTGAGGTGGTATTCCCATGTCCTCATCATCAGGAAACATAAGTGGTTGTGCGTCAGTGCATTCTATGTCTTTCACCGCTGGGGAAGGGCTAGGTGGATGCCCTTGGGAAACCCTGCCAGCGGAGTCTTCAAACAGCATAAGAGACTGCTGCATAACTTGAGGCTGAGACAGTTTCCCTGGTATGCATGGGGGTGATGTGACAGACTGATGGGGTTGGTTTTCAGGCGCCATCTGTGCGCTTTCTGCAGAAGACTGGGTGGGAGATAATGTGAACGTGCTGGATCCACTGTCGGCCACCCAATTGACTAATGCCTGTACCTGCTCAGGCCTTACCATCCTTAGAACGGCATTGGGCCCCACCATATATCGCTGTAAATTCTGG
This sequence comes from Bufo gargarizans, assembly GCF_014858855.1. Lineage (NCBI taxonomy): Eukaryota > Metazoa > Chordata > Amphibia > Anura > Bufonidae > Bufo > Bufo gargarizans. The sequence continues at coordinate 34,038,110 of NC_058082.1, forward strand.
CGGCTACTGGGACCTGAGGTAGTTGGTACACTAGGACGTGTGGATGTGGCAGAACGGCCACGTCCTCTCCCAGCACCAGAGGGTCCACTAACACCACCACGACCATGTCCACGTCCGCGTCCCTTACTAGATGTTTTTCTCATTGTTATGGTTCACCACAACAACAAATATATTATTTGGCCCAATGTATTGTATTCAAATTCAGCGGGATATAAATTTGAGGCCTAGTATTTAGGCGCTGGGTGACCGGTATGGATTTAGTGACAGAATTAGACTTGGAAATGCACAGAAGCGTGTGTGTGAAGTTATTCTGAATGACCCTATGTGCACCTTCAATATTATATACCCTTTTAGGGATAGATTTCAAATAGCTCTGATATAGCAGAAACCACTAAATTATGAAATTGCTAAATTGGGAATTGTACTTCAACCCAGAACAAAAAATGTGCTTTGACGGACACTAAATATCTTGCCCAGCAACAACAGTACACCGGTGGGTAACGAGAGATTTAGAGGGATTTAAATTTGAGGCCTAGTATTTAGGCGCTGGGTCACCGGTATGGATTTAGTGACAGAATTAGACTTGGAAATGCACAGAAGCGTGTGTGTGAAGTTATTCTGAATGACCCTATGTGCACCTTCAATATTATATACCCTTTTAGGGATAGATTTCAAATAGCTCTGATATAGCAGAAACCACTAAATTATGAAATTGCTAAATTGGGAATTGTACTTCAACCCAGAACAAAAAATGTGCTTTGACGGACACTAAATATCTTGCCCAGCAACAACAGTACACCGGTGGGTAACGAGAGATTTAGAGGGATTTAAATTTGAGGCCTAGTATTTAGGCGCTGGGTCACCGGTATGGATTTAGTGACAGAATTAGACTTGGAAATGCACAGAAGCGTGTGTGTGAAGTTATTCTGAATGACCCTATGTGCACCTTCAATATTATATACCCTTTTAGGGATAGATTTCAAATAGCTCTGATATAGCAGAAACCACTAAATTATGAAATTGCTAAATTGGGAATTGTACTTCAACCCAGAACAAAAAATGTGCTTTGACGGACACTAAATATCTTGCCCAGCAACAACAGTACACCGGTGGGTAACGAGAGATTTAGAGGGAATTAAATTTGAGGCCTAGTATTTAGGCGCTGGGTCACCGGTATGGATTTAGTGACAGAATTAGACTTGGAAATACACAGTAGCGGGTGTGTGTGAAGTTATTCTGAATGACCCTATGTGCACCTTCAATATTATATACCCTTTTAGGGATAGATTTCAAATAGCTCTGATATAGCAGAAACCACTAAATTATGAAATTGCTAAATTGGGAATTGTACTTCAACCCAGAACAAAAAATGTGCTTTGACGGACACTAAATATCTTGCCCAGCAACAACAGTACAGTGGTGGGTAACGAGAGATTTAGAGGGATTTAAATTTGAGGCCTAGTATTTAGGCGCTGGGTCACCGGTATGGATTTAGTGACAGAATTAGACTTGGAAATGCACAGAAGCGTGTGTGTGAAGTTATTCTGAATGACCCTATGTGCACCTTCAATATTATATACCCTTTTAGGGATAGATTTCAAATAGCTCTGATATAGCAGAAACCACTAAATTATGAAATTGCTAAATTGGGAATTGTACTTCAACCCAGAACAAAAAATGTGCTTTGACGGACACTAAATATCTTGCCCAGCAACAACAGTACACCGGTGGGTAACGAGAGATTTAGAGGGATTTAAATTTGAGGCCTAGTATTTAGGCGCTGGGTCACCGGTATGGATTTAGTGACAGAATTAGACTTGGAAATGCACAGAAGCGTGTGTGTGAAGTTATTCTGAATGACCCTATGTGCACCTTCAATATTATATACCCTTTTAGGGATAGATTTCAAATAGCTCTGATATAGCAGAAACCACTAAATTATGAAATTGCTAAATTGGGAATTGTACTTCAACCCAGAACAAAAAATGTGCTTTGACGGACACTAAATATCTTGCCCAGCAACAACAGTACAGCGGTGGGTAACGAGAGATTTAGAGGGAATTAAATTTGAGGCCTAGTATTTAGGCGCTGGGTCACCGGTATGGATTTAGTGACAGAATTAGACTTGGAAATACACAGTAGCGGGTGTGTGTGAAGTTACTCTGAATGACCCTATGTGCACCTTCAATATTATATACCCTTTTTGGGATAGATTTCAAAGAGCTCTGATATAGCAGGAACCACTAAATTATGAAATTGCTAAATTGAGAATTGTATTTCAACCCAGAACAAGAAATGTGCTTGAACGGACACTAAATAACTCGCCCAGCTACAGCACTAGGGACAGATTTAGCTGGATATAAATTTGAGGCCTAGTATTTAGGCGCTGGGTGACCGGTATGGATTTAGTGACAGAATTAGACTGGGATATGGCCAAAAAATGAACAGACTATTGCTGGTTAAATGCACTTGGTGTGACAGCTTCACCCTGATGTAGGCTTTAGCCAAAAAACAACCACACCATTGAGGGTTAAATGCACTTGGTGACAGGCGCAGCTTGCCCCTGATTTTGTATATGGCCAAAAAATGAACAGACTATTGCTGGTTAAATGCACTTGGTGTGACAGCTTCACCCTGATGTAGGCTTTAGCCAAAAAACAACCACACCATTGAGGGTTAAATGCACTTGGTGACAGGCGCAGCTTGCCCCTGATTTTGTATATGGCCAAAAAATGAACAGACTATTGCTGGTTAAATGCACTTGGTGTGACAGCTTCACCCTGATGTAGGCTTTAGCCAAAAAACAACCACACCATTGAGGGTTAAATGCACTTGGTGACAGGCGCAGCTTGCCCCTGATTTTGTATATGGCCAAAAAATGAACAGACTATTGCTGGTTAAATGCACTTGGTGTGACAGCTTCACCCTGATGTAGGCTTTAGCCAAAAAACAACCACACCATTGAGGGTTAAATGCACTTGGTCGCAGCTTGTGCTGGCGCACCACAAGACACAAAATGGCCGCCGATCACCCCAGAAAAATGAGACTGACAAACGGTCTGTGCAGCCTAAAAACAGTGAGCAATTGAGGATCAGCAGCTCAATGATCCACAGCTGCAGATCGATCAGTTAATCAAGTCCTTTGGAGGAGTTAATCTGCCTAATCTCGCCCTACTGTCGCAGCCGCAACCTCTCCCTACGCTAATCAGAGCAGAGTGACGGGCGGCGCTATGTGACTCCAGCTTAAATAGAGGCTGGGTCACATGGTGCTCTGGCCAATCACAGCCATGCCAATAGTAGGCATGGCTGTGATGGCCTCTTGGGGCAAGTAGTATGACGCTTGTTGATTGGCTGCTTTGCAGCCTTTCAAAAAGCGCCAAGAAAGCGTCACAAAAGCGCGAAGAAAGCGACGAACACCGAACCCGAACCCGGACTTTTACGAAAATGTCCGGGTTCGGGTCCGTGTCACGGACACCCCAAAATTCGGTACGAACCCGAACTATACAGTTCGAGTTCGCTCATCCCTAGCGCTGGGTCACCGGTATGGATTTAGTGACAGAATTAGACTTGGAAATGCACAGAAGCGTGTGTGTGAAGTTATTCTGAATGACCCTATGTGCACCTTCAATATTATATACCCTTTTAGGGATAGATTTCAAATAGCTCTGATATAGCAGAAACCACTAAATTATGAAATTGCTAAATTGGGAATTGTACTTCAACCCAGAACAAAAAATGTGCTTTGACGGACACTAAATATCTTGCCCAGCAACAACAGTACAGCGGTGGGTAACGAGAGATTTAGAGGGATTTAAATTTGAGGCCTAGTATTTAGGCGCTGGGTCACCGGTATGGATTTAGTGACAGAATTAGACTTGGAAATGCACAGAAGCGTGTGTGTGAAGTTATTCTGAATGACCCTATGTGCACCTTCAATATTATATACCCTTTTAGGGATAGATTTCAAATAGCTCTGATATAGCAGAAACCACTAAATTATGAAATTGCTAAATTGGGAATTGTACTTCAACCCAGAACAAAAAATGTGCTTTGACGGACACTAAATATCTTGCCCAGCAACAACAGTACAGCGGTAACGAGAGATTTAGAGGGATTTAAATTTGAGGCCTAGTATTTAGGCGCTGGGTCACCGGTATGGATTTAGTGACAGAATTAGACTTGGAAATGCACAGAAGCGTGTGTGTGAAGTTATTCTGAATGACCCTATGTGCACCTTCAATATTATATACCCTTTTAGGGATAGATTTCAAATAGCTCTGATATAGCAGAAACCACTAAATTATGAAATTGCTAAATTGGGAATTGTACTTCAACCCAGAACAAAAAATGTGCTTTGACGGACACTAAATATCTTGCCCAGCAACAACAGTACAGCGGTGGGTAACGAGAGATTTAGAGGGATTTAAATTTGAGGCCTAGTATTTAGGCGCTGGGTCACCGGTATGGATTTAGTGACAGAATTAGACTTGGAAATGCACAGAAGCGTGTGTGTGAAGTTATTCTGAATGACCCTATGTGCACCTTCAATATTATATACCCTTTTAGGGATAGATTTCAAATAGCTCTGATATAGCAGAAACCACTAAATTATGAAATTGCTAAATTGGGAATTGTACTTCAACCCAGAACAAAAAATGTGCTTTGACGGACACTAAATATCTTGCCCAGCAACAACAGTACAGCGGTGGGTAACGAGAGATTTAGAGGGATTTAAATTTGAGGCCTAGTATTTAGGCGCTGGGTCACCGGTATGGATTTAGTGACAGAATTAGACTTGGAAATGCACAGAAGCGTGTGTGTGAAGTTATTCTGAATGACCCTATGTGCACCTTCAATATTATATACCCTTTTAGGGATAGATTTCAAATAGCTCTGATATAGCAGAAACCACTAAATTATGAAATTGCTAAATTGGGAATTGTACTTCAACCCAGAACAAAAAATGTGCTTTGACGGACACTAAATATCTTGCCCAGCAACAACAGTACAGCGGTGGGTAACGAGAGATTTAGAGGGATTTAAATTTGAGGCCTAGTATTTAGGCGCTGGGTCACCGGTATGGATTTAGTGACAGAATTAGACTTGGAAATGCACAGAAGCGTGTGTGTGAAGTTATTCTGAATGACCATATGTGCACCTTCAATATTATATACCCTTTTAGGGATAGATTTCAAATAGCTCTGATATAGCAGAAACCACTAAATTATGAAATTGCTAAATTGGGAATTGTACTTCAACCCAGAACAAAAAATGTGCTTTGACGGACACTAAATATCTTGCCCAGCAACAACAGTACAGCGGTGGGTAACGAGAGATTTAGAGGGATTTAAATTTGAGGCCTAGTATTTAGGCGCTGGGTGACAGGTATGGGTTTAGTGACAGAATTAGACTTGGAAATACACAGTAGCGGGTGTGTGTGAAGTTATTCTGAATGACCCAATGTGCACCTTCAATATTATATACCCTTTTTGGGATAGATTTCAAATAGCTCTGATATAGCAGGAACCACTAAATTATGAAATTGCTAAATTGGGAATTGTATTTCAACCCAGAACAAGAAATGTGCTTGAACGGACACTAAATAACTCGCCCAGCTACAGCACTAGGGACAGATTTAGCTGGATATAAATTTGAGGCCTAGTATTTAGGCGCTGGGTGACCGGTATGGATTTAGTGACAGAATTAGACTGGGATATGGCCAAAAAATAAACAGACTATTGCTGGTTAAATGCACTTGGTGTGACAGCTTCACCCTGATGTAGGCTTTAGCCAAAAAACAACCACACCATTGAGGGTTAAATGCACTTGGTGACAGGCGCAGCTTGCCCCTGATTTTGTATATGGCCAAAAAATGAACAGACTATTGCTGGTTAAATGCACTTGGTGTGACAGCTTCACCCTGATGTAGGCTTTAGCCAAAAAACAACCACACCATTGAGGGTTAAATGCACTTGGTGACAGGCGCAGCTTGCCCCTGATTTTGTATATGGCCAAAAAATGAACAGACTATTGCTGGTTAAATGCACTTGGTGTGACAGCTTCACCCTGATGTAGGCTTTAGCCAAAAAACAACCACACCATTGAGGGTTAAATGCACTTGGTGACAGGCGCAGCTTGCCCCTGATTTTGTATATGGCCAAAAAATGAACAGACTATTGCTGGTTAAATGCACTTGGTGTGACAGCTTCACCCTGATGTAGGCTTTAGCCAAAAAACAACCACACCATTGAGGGTTAAATGCACTTGGTCGCAGCTTGTGCTGGCGCACCACAAGACACAAAATGGCCGCCGATCACCCCAGAAAAATGAGACTGACAAACGGTCTGTGCAGCCTAAAAACAGTGAGCAATTGAGGAGTTAATCTGCCTAATCTCGCCCTACTGTCGCAGCCGCAACCTCTCCCTACGCTAATCAGAGCAGAGTGACGGGCGGCGCTATGTGACTCCAGCTTAAATAGAGGCTGGGTCACATGGTGCTCTGGCCAATCACAGCCATGCCAATAGTAGGCATGGCTGTGATGGCCTCTTGGGGCAAGTAGTATGACGCTTGTTGATTGGCTGCTTTGCAGCCTTTCAAAAAGCGCCAAGAAAGCGTCACAAAAGCGCCAAGAAAGCGACGAACACCGAACCCGAACCCGGACTTTTACGAAAATGTCCGGGTTCGGGTCCGTGTCACGGACACCCCAAAATTCGGTACGAACCCGAACTATACAGTTCGAGTTCGCTCATCCCTACTTATTAGCCGTTGTAATGGTGAAGTGAGAAAATTACAGCCCTTTTTGGCGTGTATTAATGGCAAAAATATATATATTATTTGACGTTCAGCAGTGCAGTTATGTTCTAAAGCCCTTTTTGGCGTCAGTGGCAAAAAATATATATTATTAGCCGTTCAGCAGTGCAGTTATATGTTCTAAAGCCTTTTTTGGCGTGTATTAGTGGGGAAAAAAAGGGCTTATTAGCCGTTGTGTGGTGAAGTGTGAAAATTACAGACTGTTTTGGGGTGTATTCATTTCCTTTTTATTTATTTATTTGATCTAACAGTATGTCAGACAAAGAGGTGCCAGGCCCTGCACAAGGGAGTGGCAGATGCCTAAATGTTTCTGACGCAGGCACAGGTCGCAGCAGAGTAAGGGGCCGTGGCAGCAGGGGTCACTTTGAGAGGCCTGAGCTCCCGGTGTCATCTAGCGGTCGTGTCTTGACCAGCAACCCAGCGGTTCTTGAATGTTTGAATCAGTCATCCACTTCGTCCCAAGTGACATCAGACACCCCCAGCCAAGATAAGAAGAAAAGAGACCAGCACTCGCTTGTTTAGATAATCTTGCTGTGATTTATTGTCACATTCCAGTGACGCGTTTCGGCATACAAGCTGCCTTTGTCAAACTGCACCTATTTAAATAAACCGCCAAACCTCAGACCTTGCATGAGGTAGTCATGGCAACCAGCAGAAGTTTGTGCCTGTTGCCGCCACGTCGCGGTTGGGGGACACTATCAGTGATCAGTAAGCGTAATTGAGCAACTGTATGTCTATGTAAGTGAAAATGGTGAGGAATGGGAAACATCAGGTTTCCTTTCCGTATGTTGGACTTGTGTTTTGAAAACCTGTCCTTCATCCTCATAGACATACAGTTCCTCCATTACTCTTCCAGATCATTGATAGTGTCCCCCAACCGCGACGTGGCGGCGACAGGCACAAACTTCTGCTTAAAAGAGAGGCTTATTGGACTCATCGTCTCCAGACACTGGAACCCAGAGGACTAAACCGGGACTCTGCATCAAATAGCTTTTTATAAATGCTTTTGAATTAATGACGTGAAATGAATTAATGACTACATACCGGTAAGATGGAAGTCCTCTATGAACTATAATGATTCTCACTATGCCACTGACTTTTGTTATTCAACAAACTCCCCCCCTCCTTTACCCCTCCCCTTTTGCTTCTCCTTCTGTTTACTGTTTGTTTAATTGGTTGCCATGACTACCCCATGCATGGTCTGAGGTTTGGCGGGTTATTTAAATAGGTGCTGTTTCACTGTTTGGTTACAGTTTGACAAAGGCAGCTTGTATGCCGAAACGCGTCACCGGAATGTGACAATAAATCACAGCAAGATTATCTAATCAAGCGAGTGCTGGTCTCTTTTCTTATCTACACGGGACGCCGGCCCTGAGACACGTGCACCGCAACTCCACTTCACCGCAGTGCCAATTGATATACTGTATTACCCCCAGCCAAGAGTCGGTGGGTTTGTCAGACACAACCCTTAGTTGGCATGGCCCAAGAGCAGGCTGCCTCTGTCTCCTCATCCTAAACCGTGTCCTCAGCCTCCACTGCAGGGACAATTCACAGTGCCCCTCCAGCATACCACATATGCAGGGCACAGCGGTGTCACGCTATTCTGCACTTAGTTTGCCTGGGCGAACAGAGTCACACAGAACAGGAACTGCTCAATGTCCTTCATTAAGAAATCGAATCCTGACTTTCTCCACGACAACTCAAAATCGGAACCATGGTGACCGACAACGGAAAGAACATGGTGTCGGCGCTGCATCAAGGAGGGGTGAGCCAATGCGCACTGCATGGCACACATAGAAACATAGAATGTGTCGGCAGATAAGAACCATTTGGCCCATCTAGTCTGCCCAATATACTGAATACTATGGATAGCCCCTGGCCCTATCTTATATGAAGGATGGCCTTATGCCTATCCCATGCATGCTTAAACTGCTTCACTGTCATTGCAGCTACCACTTCTGCAGGAAGGCTATTCCATGCATCCACTACTCTCTCAGTAAAGTAATACTTCCTGATGTCACTTTTAAACCTTTGCTCCTCTAATTTAAAACTATGTCCTCTTGTAGCAGTTTTTCTTCTTTTAAATATTCTCTCCTCTTTTTACCTTGTTGATTCCCTTTATGTATTTAAAAGTTTCTATCATATCCCCTCTGTCTCGTCTTTCTTCCAAGCTATACATGTTAAGGTCCTTTAATCTTTCCTGGTAAGTTTTATCCTGCAATCCATGTACCAGTTTAGTAGCTCTTCTCTGAACTCTCTCCAAAGTATCGATATTCTTCTGGAGTGAGCACAATACTCCAAATGAGGTCTCACTAGTGCTCTGTAGAGCGGCATGAGCACCTCCCTCTGTCTACTGGTAATGCCTCTCCCTATACACCCAAGCATTCTGCTAGCATTTCCTGCTGCTCTATGACATTGTCTGCCTACCTTTAAGTCTTCAGAAATAATGACCCCTAAATCCCTTTCCTCAGATACTGAGGTTAGGACTGTATCACAGATTTTATATTCTGCTCTTGGGTTTTTATGCCCCAAGTGCATTATATTGCACTTATCAACATTAAATTCATGTCCTGGAACAGATGCTGGTAAATCTGGCTCGTCAAGGGACTGGAAACGTGGCGCTTAGATCTCACTGCCACATGAGACTTGTGGGGGCTGAACTGGAGGAGGAGGAGGACATTGGAGCACAAGCAATGTGCAGTAAAATGGGTGGTTTTTCTACACAGGTGACAGGAGAGGAGGAGCAGGAGCAGCCAGAGGAGCTACAGGGAAATGAGGAAGACGAGGCAGAGGACCCAGACACACCTTGGCAGCATGCAGTGGATATGGAGGCAGGGAGTCCCTCCGAGTCACTTGCATAAATGGCCCGCTGCATGCTCACTTGCTTGGGTTGTGACAGCCGAATTGTCACCATTCAGCAGAGGGATGACTTCTGGGTCTCCACCTTGTTGGACCATCGCTACCGGTCCAAAATGGGGGCCTTTTTTACACCAGCTGAGAGGGAGGACAAACTGAACTACTATAGAGACATCCTATGTAGTCAGTTGGCCGCTGCCTATCTGCACCATTGGCCATCCTCTCCCCCCTGACCGGGGGGGCCATCTGTGCTCACGTTACTCTGCCATGGCTGTTGTGGCAGGATGGGGGGGAAGGAGCAGTTCCAGCAACATCAGCAGCAACTTGAGTCTAGAGTTGCTGATGAGTAGCTTTCTTCACCCGCCTAGTGAAGAAACTACTCACCAGCAGCAGCAGCTAGACTTGGAGCAGGACCTGAACCAGCAGGTGGTGGAATACTTGGACAGCACCCTGCCACCCCACATTGAAGATCCACTGGACTACTGGGCAGCTAAACTGGATTTGTGGCCGCAACTGTCAGAGTTTGCCCTGGAAAAGCTGTCCTGCCTGGCCAGTAGTGTGGCATCAGAGAGAGTGTTTAGTGTGGCAGGGGCCATAGTTACCCCAAGAAGAACTCGCCTGTCCACCTAAAATGTGGAGACACTGACCTTTGTCAAGATGAATCAGGCGTGGATCAGCCCGAATTTCCACCCACCAATGCCTGATGCATCAGACTAAATCCTCCATGGAGCCACACCAACACTTTGACAAAGGAGACTGTTTTTTTCTGGCTACCTGCCACAGCTACTATTCTTATGCTGCCACCCGCCTGATGCCACACATCTGATGCCAAGTGCTCCTTCTTTCACCCACCATCTTCAGCTGGTACTGGTATTGCCACCCACCTCCCCCCTCTGTCGCCGGGTCACTCTGTGGTCTCCTGATGCTGATGCCACCTCCACACTATGTCACCTTACCACTCTGGTCTCCTGATACTGCTGCTACCTCAACACTATGTCACCTTGCCACTCTGTGGTCTCCTAATGCTGCTGCCACCTCCACACTTCGTCATTGTGCCACTCTGTGGCCTCCTCCTGATGCTGCTGCCACCTCCACACTAAGTCATTGTGCCACTCTGTGGTCTCCTGATGCTGCTGCCACCTCCACACTATGTCATCTTGCCACTCTGTGGTCTCCTGATGCTACTGCCACCTCCACACTATTTCATTGTGCCACTCTGTAACATCCTGATGCTGCTGCTACCATCTCCAAACTGTCATTGTGCCACTCTGTGGCCTCCTCTTTTGATACTGCTGCTGCCGCCACCTCCACACTCTATCATAGTGCCACTCTGTGGCTTCCTGATGCTGCTTCCACCTCCACACTGTCATTGTGCCACTCTGTGGCCTCCTCCTGATGCTGCTGCCACCTCCACACCATGTCATTGGGCCACTTTGTGGTCTACTCATGCTGCTTCCATCTCACCACTATGTCACCACTATGTCATAGGGCCACTCTGTGGACTTCTGATGCTGTTCCCACCCTCCCCACTTTATGACTGGCCACTTTTTTGCCTTTCGGCCTGGCTGACATCATCATTTATTTGACCCTTCTTCTGATCTGTCAGAAGGAAGGAAAAATGAGACTGTCTATGTAACAGCTGTAAGGCCTGCACGAGATGGTTGCATCAGAATTGGCTTATGATTTGGAAGCCAAAAGCAGGAGTCGGTAAAAAACACAGAAGACATGAAAATATTCCATTCAGGTGTCATCTCCGTTTTGGATCCACTCCATGTTTTTTTGGGCTTTAGCAATATTGACGGATTACTGACCAAATGCTGACCGTGTAAAGGCGGATGCTCAACAGACAGGATCCGTTTTTTGGGGGTTATTGTTCTGACGGATCAGAGGAAGGGCAAAATAATCAGTGACATCAACACAAACTTACTGCTGACACCCTTTCCACTCTGTTGGGGGCGCTCTACTTGTATAAGCGTTTAATAGAACAGGTTCTGTAGACATCTATGTGGAATCAGCTGACGACGGTGTAAAAGGAGTGTGCTTCTTCTTGACGCTAACATTGACCTGTAAGGCTGAATTCACACTTGAGTTATTTGGTCAGTTTTGGCCCCATAACTGCCCAAATAAATGGAAGTGATTGCAGGTGGCTAAGTGAGGTTTGAAGCAGAGGTCCCTGAAATTCAAGTACTTGCAATTTGGTACTGCCCTTTTTTTTTTCTCTGCTCAGTTAAGGGGAGTGACTTGTGCTTACAGGTGCTATTAATTGCACCACTGAACTCTCCAGAGCTTGCTCTACCTGAGGCTTGCGGTTCTAAGTGGCTGCTGAATAAGTGGAGTTAAAGAACCAGAATTTAAGACAAGGAGCAAGAAACTAAGGTTTGAAAGATGTTTCTTGTGTGTTTTTGGCTTAATTCTAGCTAGTCCTCAAACTACAGCAGACAGGGTCTAAATCTTAATTTATATTTACTTTTCTTTCTTACTGTTCATCCCCATTTAAACATGTACTCCATGGACAATGCTACTAAGTGTGTGTCCTGTGCAATGTATGCATGCCTTGAAGAGCCTTTCCAGGGTCAATACATTTGCACTAGATGCAATCATGTTGCATATTTGAAAGCCCAGATCTTGGATCGAAATAAGCAGATGAAATACTTAGCGGCATTGCAAAAGAGAGAGAGGCTTAGACCTCACTGTGCAGGCATTGAATGGGGTAAGTGAAATGGAGGTGGGAGGAGGAGGGCAAGATCAGGACTATCAGATCAGCAGTTGGGTTAATGTAGGAAGAAGGGGTAGAGGCAAAAGTTCCAGGGAGGCTAATCCTGAGCTGGAACGCCCTAGTAAATATGCCTGTTTGGTTTATATTAGGGATAAAAGCCAAGGGCCAGCAACACTGCCCCAGGGCTTTTATCCAAGCAACCGGAAGGATGACCACTGCAGGAAGGATGGGAAAAGGAATGCAGCAAAGGTCAGACAGATGCTGGTGGTAGGGGACTCTATTATGAGAAGGACAGACAGGGTCATCTGTCGCCGAGACCATAAATGTCTTCCGAAAAGTGTGTTGTCTTCCGGGTGATCGGGTTCGGCATATTGCGGATCGGATTGGCAGAATGCTGGTTGGGGCTGGGGAAGACCCGGCGGTCATGGTACACATTGCCACCAATGACAAAGTCAGGGGAAGATGGAAGGTCCTTAGAAATTATTTTAAGGAACTAGGAGAGAAGCTCAAGTCCAGGACCTCCAAGGTAGTGTTTTCAGACATACTAAATAATGGGGAGGGTGCAACTACTCTGGGGGGGAAAATGGTTAGACGGCTGGAGGAGCTTTTAAACTAGGATCTGGGGGGAGAGTGGGAGGTCATACTAATAAGGGGGTAGATAGTGTAGATAGAGATTGGGATATAGGAGGGGACAGTGGGGATTTAATGGGGGCTGGAGTTAGCGGAGAAACTAGGGAGAAGACTGAGCATAACAATATACTTATGAAAAATGGAACTGCTGGTAACAAGAACATGTTGCATACAAAGATCAACCAAGGTAACCCAAAAATCCCAGATATTCATGTTACAGGTAATAGTAATTTAAAATGCATTTTCACAAATGCCAGAAGTCTAGCTAGCAAAATGGGGGAACTGGAGGCTATGGTACTAGAAGAACACATAGATGTAGTTGGTGTGGCTGAGACATGGTTGGACTCTTCACATGACTGGGCTGTTAATATTGAGGGTTTTACACTATTTAGGAAAGACAGGGTCAATAGAGAAGGTGGTGGTGTGTGCCTGTATGTGAGGGGTGATCTGAAGACAAGTGTGAAAGAGGCAATTGTGGGTGTGAATGGTGAGGATGTGGAAACCTTATGGGTGGAAGTTCAAAGGTATATAAACACAGAAAAAATATTACTTGGAGTAATCTATAGACCCCTAACATCATAGAGGAGATAGAAACACAACTGTATAACCAAATAGAGCGGGCTGCACAGGCTGGTACAGTGGTCATAATGGGAGATTTAACTTCCCAGACATTGACTGGGGACATGATTCTGCCTCAACTGCACAGGGGAGAAGATTCCTCAACTTGCTGCAGGACCACTTTATGGGCCAATTTGTAGAAGCTCCCACTAGGGGTGATTCTCTGTTGGATCTGGGAATCTCTAATGATGCAGAGCTTGTTGGAAATGTTACTGTTTGAGAAACATTAGGTAATAGTGACCACAATATAATTATATTCCCCCTAAACTATAAGAAGCAAACTCTGTCAAGCTGAGCAAAGACACTGAATTTCAAAAAGGCTAATTTCCCTGGGTTGAGGGCAGCATTTCAGGGCATAGCACAGCAAATGATTGATACTAGTGCTGTATAGCCTTGTTTTATCAAAAGAAATGCTGCAAATTGTACACAGTTGTCATATTAGAAGTATAGGAATGAGGATGTGCGATTCAGATTCTCTCTACATAATACATTTCAGGGCATAGACTGGGAGCAGCTACTGTCACAAAATAATACTGAGGATATATGGGAGAGCTTCAAATCCACATTGAGTAATTGCACTAAAAAGTGTATTCCTTTAGGTAACAAGTATAAACGGCTAACGGTAAACCCCCCAATGGCTTATAGCTACTGTAAAAAGGGCAATAAAAGACAAAAAAAAAGAGCATTTAAAAAAATACAAATCTGTGGGGTCAGCTGGAGCGTTTGACGATGACAAAGGGCTTAAAGGATAACTGTCACACTTAGACCCTAATTTCAGCTTTCATATATCTAGTTACTAATGATATGATATTCCAGAATCAGTTACTATTAGACTGACTTACCTCATATTTAATAAGATTCAGCCCTTAGCAACCAGTCTGCATAAAACTGCAATCTCACAATTCACTTAAGATGGCCGCCACTGCCCTCACCCTGAGGCTAATCCCGCCTGCCCTCACTAGCCAGTAACAATAGCCCCCCCAAAAGTGTCAGTAACCACAGCCCTCCCCCCTAAAGGGTTAATCTCCTGCAGCACAAAGGGGTCCTCTTACCACATGTTGCTTTCATTTATACACTGAGCAGATGGCAGATCTCCCTTCCCTGCTCTGCGCTGCTCCAACTCTGCATTCTCCAGCTCTGCTGAGTGAGGGAGCGTCTGCCAAGCGCAGGGACAGGGAGAAGTGCACACAGCCCAGGCACTGTTATCAGCTGCTGGGGAGGACCTGGCTTTAATCATTTACTTACAGTCCCTGCCTGTCAGTAATCTGACCTTGCACGCTGCGTGCTTCTGCGTCCTCCGTCCTTCAACACATAGACGGACCTGCCTAGCAACCAGATTTTAAGCAGAGGTAAAAATAGGCAGTACAGGGAACTAAACTGTGGAATTAAGGGGTAATTGAATACACAGTGAAAAGTTTGAATAGGGCCACCAAGGAGATATTAATCACCACAATCCAATACTCCCCCCAAAAAAAAAAAAATACGACAGTTATACTTTAATAAAAATCTGTAAAAAGGAGATAAAATTTGCAAAAATACAAAACGAACAGCAGGTAGTAAAAGAAAGCAAAACAAATCCCCAAAAATTCTTTAAATATATAAATGCTAAAAAACCTAGGTCTGAGCAGGTAGGCCCCCTAAATAATGGTAAAGGGGGGTAAGGGGGGGGGTAGTCACTGAAGATAAGGAAAAGGCAGAGTTACTAAATGTTTTTTTTAGCTCTTGTAAGAAGGAACAAGGAGCCGTCATTGACGGAAGATACGTGTCACCGAGGTTCCTGGCCTCGTTGAGGTAAGAACCGGATTTTCTTCCTGAAATGTCAGTTCTGTAGTGCAGTCTGACACTTCAGCTGTCAGAATGGCTGTAAAGCCAATCCGGGCCGGTTCTTATTGGGAGCAGCCAAAGAGCAGGGTGGGTGGCTGTTCCCCACGGTTCCAGGCCGGGTTTTGGCTGGAATATAAAAACCCAGCCAGCATGTTCAGGTGGTGTGGATTATCCTCCATGACAGAGGAGCTGAGGAGTCTGTGGTCTGAGACACTGAGGGATCTGTTTGTGTGAGCCATAGGCTGGGGAAACAGGCCACTAAAGACTGCTGCGGACTCTGGGTGAAAATCATCTGCTGACCAGGTGACGTCTTTTTGCACTGTGAACTTTGTGTGGTGTGAACAGGCACCAAGACTGAACACTTTCTTTTGGCTTGTTTTCTGGCTATGTGTGAATAAACACTGAACTTTGATTTAAACCTTGTTTTTTGCCTCTGTACTGCGTCCGCTTACCCTGCCTACCAAAGCGAATCCCCACATTTGGTGTCGGATGCGGGCAAACGCAGTGAGGCAGGCCTGAAGGCCGAAAAGTTTTTTTGTTATCCGGGCACAAGTGCATGTCCTACATTAAGCCGGCAAGGTTACGACCCGTATCCCCTGACAAAATGGAGGCGGTCGTGAAGGCCCTTGTGGAGGCTAACTTGCAGCAGCGGGAGGCTAACAAACAGCAACAAGAAACGAACCAGCTGCTATTGCAACATGTGATGGCGTTGCAGGCGTCAGGAGCGTCCCAGAATGTCCACGATGCCCGGAAAGCTGTCCGCGCGGCGATTCCGAAGATGACCCCCTCGGATGACGTCGAGACCTATCTGGCGGTCTTCGAAAAAGTGGCCGTGAGGGAAAAGTTACCCCGAGACCAGTGGGCTGAGGTCGTTGCTCCGTTCCTAGCGTCCGGTCCCCAGCAAGTATTGTTTGATCTCCCCGATGATCAGGCGGCCGACTACCCGACAGTAAAAGGTGAGATCCTGGCGAGACTCGGGGTGAATGTATTGGTCCGGGCCCAGAGGGTGCATCGGTGGGAATTTAACCCGGCTGAACCCGCTAGACCACAATATTATGATCTGCTGCACCGTTTGCAAAAATGGCTGCAGCCGGACATGTTGACTCCCACTGCTATGTTGGATCGGCTGTTGGCGGATGTGTTTTGGAGGGCTTTGCCGTACCCTCTCCAGCACTGGATCGGCCAGGTGTCTCCGAATAATGCCCTGGAGATGGTCGACCTGGTGGAGCGCTATGAGGCCACCAGAAATCTACAGGGGGGTTCTTTTGGGAGGGGGCCAGTCAAACCCCGGAAAACTCCGCCCCAGACCCGGCGGCCGGTGCCAGCTGGACCCGCCCGGGATGTACCCCCTGCCGACCTAAACCCGGTGGTCTGCTGGCGTTGTCAGGAGCCTGGACACATAAGGGCGGACTGTCCCCATCGGGGGGAACCCATGGACACCAACTATGGCTTCCGCCACTCATTATATGCCAGAATGTTGTGTGCCACAGGAACTTCAGAGACTATGGACAATAGCCACCTGTGCCAGGTGGAAGTGGGGGGCACTCTGGCGGTGGCTCTGCTGGATTCAGGGAGCCTGGTGTCCCTGGTAAGAGCTGCCCTGGTGCGGCCGGCTGAGTATACTGGCCGAAGAGTCGGCATAGTCTGCATACATGGGGACTTAAAGGAGTATCCCACCGCCCTGGTCTCTCTGTCAATGGTGGCCGGCAGGTGGATGCATGAGGTGGCCGTCGCCACAAAGCTACCATATGAATTGATCATTGGGAGAGACTTCCCCGGGTTCCCGGCACTCTGGCCGGATACGAAAGTTACCCGGGAGACAGATGTACCCCTAGCAGAGTGGCCGGACTCAGGGGGGAGGCCAGAACCTTGGGAACCGGAGTCAGAAGGACCAGCTGTAGGGGTGACCGCCACTTCGGTGGAAGAGGGGGAGACAACCCCGTTAAGTGTGATGGTGGGAGACGTAGAGGATTTGCCGCCGGGTCCTGAGCTGGCAGACCTCAATGTCTCTAGGGATAATTTCGGTACAGCACAACACCAGGATCCGACTCTATCTCGAGCCTGGGAAAATGTGGTAGTAGTTGAGGGTGAGCCGCAACAACCGGGGGCCGAATCTATGTTCCCCCGTTTTGTGGTTCAACAGGAGATGCTGTACCGGTTAAATAAACTACGGGGTGAACATATTGAACAGCTGGTGGTGCCCCAGGCATATCGCAAGCTCGTGTTGAAATTAGCCCACCAACATGTTCTTGGGGGACACCTGGGCCAGCAGAAAACGCAGGACCGGATTTTACAGCGGTTTTACTGGCCCAGTGTGTTCAGAGAGGTAGAAGAGTTTTGCAAGTCTTGCCCAACCTGCCAGATAACCAGCCCCCAGCCACATTTCCGTAGTCCTCTGGTCCCTCTCCCGATTATTGAGGTTCCCTTCGAGCGGATCGCTATGGATCTCATAGGCCCAGTACCGAAGTCAGCTAGAGGGCACCAGCACATCCTGGTCATCCTCGACTATGCCACGCGGTACCCGGAGGCGGTGCCCCTGCGTCATACGTCAGCCAAACTCATAGCTAAGGAGTTAATGGAAATGTTTTCTAGAGTGGGTCTGCCTAAGGAGGTTCTAACTGACCAAGGGACCCCGTTTATGTCCAAGGTCATGAGGGAACTCTGTAAGTTGCTCCAAATAAAACAGTTACGGACATCCGTGTATCATCCGCAAACGGATGGCCTGGTAGAGAGGTTTAACCAGACGCTAAAAAATATGTTGAAAAGAGCGGTGTCTAAGGATGGGAAGGACTGGGACCTTCTTCTGCCCTATCTCATGTTCGCAGTGCGAGAAGTGCCCCAGGCCTCTACCGGGTTCTCGCCCTTCGAACTGGTATACGGCAGACACCCTCGTGGTTTATTGGACGTCGCCAAAGAGGCGTGGGAACAACAAACCACACCGCACAAAAGTGTAGTTGAGTATGTCACCCAGATGCAGGGACGGATGGAAACAGTGTTACCTCTGGTTAGGGAGCATATGGAGGCAGCGCAGCGAGCCCAGAGTAGGGTCTATAATCGGCAGGCTCGGGTCCGAAACTTTAACCCGGGTGATCGGGTGTTGGTTCTGGTACCGACTGTTGATAGTAAGTTCCTAGCTAGGTGGCAGGGGCCCTACGAGGTACTAGAAAAAATTGGACCGGTAGATTACAAAGTACACCAGCCAGGGAGGCGAAAGCCGCAGCAGGTGTACCATGTGAATCTGCTCAAGCCGTGGAAGGAAAGGGAAACCTGTACGGAAGACAGCCCACGACCAGGGTTCCTAGGGGAAGCGCTTTCGGCCCCTCAGTCTGAAGCAGGGGAAGCGGCACAGTGAAAATTGCTGACAGCCTCTCCTCTAAACAGGCTCAGGAAGCCAGGGAGTTCATTAGTCGGAATACGGATGTGTTCTCAGACCTCCCTGGACGCACGTCCGTAGTCCGGCATGACATTGTCACTGAGCCTCAGGCGAAAGTCCGGTTAAAACCGTACCGGGTACCCGAGGCTCGGCGACAAGCCATCACGGAGGAAGTTCAGCTAATGCTCCAGCTGGGTGTCATCGAGGAGTCAAAAAGTGAGTGGGCCAGTCCGATAGTATTAATACCCAAGCCAGACGGGACGTTGCGGTTCTGTAATGACTTCCGCAAACTTAATGAGGTGTCCAAGTTTGACGCGTATCCCATGCCCCGAGTGGATGAGCTTATTGAAAAGTTGGGCCAAGCCCGGTATTTTTCTGTGTTGGACCTCACCAAAGGGTACTGGCAGGTACCCTTGACGGAGGCTGCCAAAGAAAAAACGGCTTTCGTCACGCCAGAGGGGCTGTATCAGTACAAGGTATTACCCTTTGGTCTACATGGCGCTCCCGCCACGTTTCAAAGGTTAATGGACATTGTACTCCGTCCACATCGTCGGTACGCTTCGGCGTACCTGGACGATATCGTTGTCCATAGCACCGACTGGGAAAGTCACTTACCTAAAGTACAGGCTGTAGTGGACTCCCTTAGGAAAGCTGGCTTAACCGCTAACCCGAAAAAGTGCTCAATAGGGTTAGAAGAGACCAAGTACCTGGGGTATGTCATTGGGCGCGGAATGATCAAACCTCAGGTGAACAAAATTGAGGCAATTAGGAATTGGCCCCAGACCTGTCACTACTCGGCAAGTAAAGTCGTTTCTGGGTATGGTGGGGTACTATATGAGGTTTGTCCCCAATTTTGCTACAGTCGCTGCACCATTGACAGGCCTTTTGAAGGGACGCAAGTCAGTGACGGTCCACTGGAATGAGCAGGCGGAAAAGGCTTTCTCCGCTTTGAAGTCGGCCCTGTGTGGGTCCCCGGTTTTGGTGACACCCGACTTCAAAAGGGAGTTTATAGTGCAGACCGATGCCTCAGAGGTAGGTCTCGGTGCTGTACTATCTCAAGATATTGACGGGGAGGAGCATCCCGTTGTCTTCCTCAGCCGGAAGCTCACCCCAGCTGAGACTAGGTACAGTATAGTGGAGAGAGAGTGCCTGGCCATCAAGTGGGCACTCGAGTCTCTCCGCTACTACCTTTTGGGGAGAAGGTTCCGTCTGGTGACCGACCACTCCCCCCTGAAATGGATGAGCCAGGCCAAGGAGAGGAATGCTCGAGTCACCAGGTGGTTCTTATCTTTGCAAAATTTTAAGTTTTCCGTGGAACACAGGGCAGGCAGGTTACAAGGAAACGCGGATGCCCTGTCCCGCGTACACTGTCTGGCAAGTGTTCACCCCCTCAGGGTTGAACAAAGGGGGGAGGTATGTAAGAAGGAACAAGGAGCCGTCATTGACGGAAGATACGTGTCACCGAGGTTCCTGGCCTCGTTGAGGTAAGAACCGGATTTTCTTCCTGAAATGTCAGTTCTGTAGTGCAGTCTGACACTTCAGCTGTCAGAATGGCTGTAAAGCCAATCCGGGCCGGTTCTTATTGGGAGCAGCCAAAGAGCAGGGTGGGTGGCTGTTCCCCACGGTTCCAGGCCGGGTTTTGGCTGAAATATAAAAACCCAGCCAGCATGTTCAGGTGGTGTGGATTATCCTCCATGACAGAGGAGCTGAGGAGTCTGTGGTCTGAGACACTGAGGGATCTGTTTGTGTGAGCCATAGGCTGGGGAAACAGGCCACTAAAGACTGCTGCGGACTCTGGGTGAAAATCATCTGCTGACCAGGTGACGTCTTTTTGCACTGTGAACTTTGTGTGGTGTGAACAGGCACCAAGACTGAACACTTTCTTTTGGCTTGTTTTCTGGCTATGTGTGAATAAACACTGAACTTTGATTTAAACCTTGTTTTTTGCCTCTGTACTGCGTCCGCTTACCCTGCCTACCAAAGCGAATCCCCACACTCTGTATATACAAAAGAAGAGAAAGGAGCTGATATCTGTGGTGCTTGGGTTGTTAGTACATCCAGTGATATACTCAATTGGCTAACTGTAGATATGGTCCAAGAGAAG
This sequence comes from Bufo gargarizans, assembly GCF_014858855.1. Taxonomy (NCBI): domain Eukaryota; kingdom Metazoa; phylum Chordata; class Amphibia; order Anura; family Bufonidae; genus Bufo; species Bufo gargarizans. The sequence continues at coordinate 34,059,040 of NC_058082.1, forward strand.
TGAAATAAGGTAAATGTGAACAAGGCTCCGGGTCCAGATGGATTACACCCAAGAGTACTTAAAGAGCTCAGTTCAGTCATTGCTGTGCCCCTGTTTATAATTTTTAAAGATTCTCTAGGGACTGGTACAGTGCCAAGTGATTGGCGCAAGGCAAACATGGTGCCCATATAAAAAAAAAGGATCTAGGTCCTTCACAGGTAATTATAGACCAGTTAGTTTAACTTCTGTTGTGGGAAAAATGTTTGAAGGAATCTTAAGGGACTATATACAGGAGTATGTGACTATAAATAATATTATAAGTGATAACCAACATGGGTTTACCAAGGACAGAAGTTGTCAGACTAACCTGATCTGTTTTTGTGAGGAGGGGAGTGGTAGCCTGGACAGAGGAGTGGCCGTGGATGTAGTGTTTCTGGATTTTGCAAAGGCTTTTGATACTGTCCCTCATACACGTTTAAAGGGAACCTGTCACCTCCAAAACACATTTTAAACTGACATCATTACCTTACAGTAGCCCCCAGTGTGTTCCTAATCATGTTTTTCTTTCCTCCACTGGTTGTTGAATGGTTTATAAAAACGCTGTTTTAATCTGTGGTTTCGCTTCGCAGCGAGAGGAAATCGGCTGGGTGAGTGCAAGAAATGGAGACGGGATCGCGCAGTGACAAGGAGCGATCGCGCATGCGCAAGACTTGCACGATCCCAGCCTCACAGCAGGATGTCAATCCCAGTGAAGGGAGGACGGTTAAGGGGCAGGCTTAGCTTGACTTGAAGCAAGGAGGCCGCTGTCCCCTTGACTTCAAGCTGACTGTGAGGATGGCGAAAAACACAGATTAAAAGAGTGTTTTTATAAAGTATACAACAACCAGTGGAGGAATGAAAAACAGGATTAGGAACACACTGGGGGCTACTGTAAGGTAATGATGTCAGTTTAAAATGTGTTTTGGTGACAGGTTCCCTTTAATAGGTAAAGTAAGGTCTATAGGCTTGGAAAGTATAGTTTGTAATTGGATTGAAAACTGTCTGAAGGACTGTGTCCAGAGAGTTGTGGTCAATGATTCCTATTCAGAATAGTCCCAGGTTATAAGTGGTGACCCCAAGGTTCAGTGCTGGGCCCTCTATTATTACATTTATTTATTAATGATATCGAGGACGGGATTAATAGCACCATATGTATTTTTGCAGATGATACTAAGCTATGTAGTACTGTACAGTCTATGGAAGATGTCCATATACTACAAGGTGACTTGACCACTCTGAGTGATTGGGCATCAACTTGGCCAATGAGGTTCAATGTGGATAAATGTAAAGTTCTGCATCTTGGTAGTAATAATCTCTGTGCTTCATATGTACTAGGTGATGCAGTACTGGGAGAGTCACTTATAGAGAAGGATTTTGTAGATGGTAGATTAAATTACAGCATACAATGTCAATCAGCTGCTTCTAAGGCCACCAGGATATTGTCATGTATTAAACGAGGCATGGACTCGCGGGGCAGGGATGCAATATTACCACTTTACAAAGCGTTGGTGCGGCCTCATCTGGAATATGCAGTTCATTTCTGGGCACCAGTCCATAGAAAAGACGCTCTGCAGAGCGACTAAACTGATAAGGGGTATGGAGGGTCTCGGTTATTAAGAAAGATTAAACTAATTGAACTTATTTAGTCTTGAGAAGAGATATCCCAGGGAGGACATGATTAACCTATACAAATATATGAATGGGCCGTACAAAACATACAGTGAAAAACTGTTCCATGTAAAATGCGCTCAAAAGACAAGGGGGCACTGCCTCCGACTAGAGAAGAAAAAGTTCAGTCTCCAGAAGCGTCAAAGCTTCTTTACTTTAAGAACTGTGAATCTGTGGAATAGACTTCCTCAGGACGTGGTCACAGCAGGAACAGTGGACAGTTTTAAAAAGGATTTAGATGAATTCTTAAAAGTAAATGACATTAATGCTTATGAAAACGTGTAGAAATTTGAGTCTCAATTCCTTCTGGGATTCGCTTCCCCACCTATCCCATGGTTGAACTTGATGGACATGTATTTTTTCAACCATATTAACTATGTAACTATGTACATTACAATTGAATGCTGAAGGTGTCAACAGCCAGACACCCTGTGATAAGCTTATCATCTGGGGAACACCAAGTTAAATTAACCTTAGGACAGGGCATAACTATAAGATTGGTATCGGTTCAACCCCCTCCGATCGCTGGAATGAGTTGCCAGAGTTCCCAAAGTGAATGGAATGGTGGTCAGGCACAGGGCCGTTTGAAGGAATTTGGGGGCCCCAAGCAAAATAGACATGGAGGCCCCCCCCCCTCCACACCTTACGCACGCAAAGTCTACAGGAACCACAGTATAGCCATACAGTTTAAGTTCACCCACACTTTATATAAATAAAAAAGGAGGTTTACAGTGCAAATACTGCTGTTGCATTTAATGTGCATGAAATTTGAACAGTGCCATCCACAGACCCCCCTCCCCTAAACAGTGCCATCCACAGATCTCCCCCTAAACAGTGCCATCCATAGATCCCCCCTAAACAGTGCCATCCACAGATCCCCCCTCCCCTAAACATTGCCATCCACAGATCTCCCCCCTAAACAGTGCCATCCACAGATCCCCCCCCTAAACAGTGCCATCCACAGACCCCCCTCTAAACAGTGCCATCCACAGATCCCCCCCTAAACAGTGCCATCCACAGATCCCCATCCCCTAAACAGTGCCATCCACAGATCTCCCCCCTAAACAGTGCCATCCACAGATCCCCCCCTAAACAGTGCCATCCACAGATCCCCCTAAACAGTGCCATCCACAGATCCCCCCTCCCCTAAACAGTGCCATCCACAGATCTCCCCCCTAAACAGTGCCATCCACAGATCCCCCCTAAACAGTGCCATCCACAGATCTCCCCCCTAAACAGTGCCATCCACAGATCCCACCTAAACAGTGCCATCCACAGATCCCCCCTCCCCTAAACAGTGCCATCCACAGATCTCCCCCTAAACAGTGCCATCCACAGATCCCCCCCTAAACAGTGCCATCCACAGATCTCCCCCCAAAACAGTGCCATCCACAGATCCCCCTTAAACAGTGCCATCCACAGATCCCCCCTAAACAGTGCCATCCACAGATCCCCCCTAAACAGTGCCATCCACAGATCCCTCCTCCCCTAACCAGTGCCATCCACAGATCCCCCCTCCCCTAAACAGTTCCATCAACAGATCCCCCCTCCCCTAAACAGTGCCATCCACAGATCCCCCCTAAACAGTGCAATCCACAGATCCCTCCTCCCCTAAACAGTGCCATCCACAGATCCCCCCTCCCCTAAACAGTGCCATCCAGTGATCCCCCTCCCCTAAACAGTGCCATCCACAGATCCCCCCCTAAACAGTGCCATCCACAGATCTCCCCCTAAACAGTGCCATCCACAGATCCCCCTTAAACAGTGCCATCCACAGACACCCCCCCTAAACAGTGCCATCCACAGATCCCCCCCTAAACAGTGCCATCCACAGATCCCCCCCTCCCCTAAACAGTGCCATCCGCAGATCCCCCCTAAACAGTGCCATCCACAGATCCCCCCCTAAACAGTGTCATCCACAGATCCCCCTCCCTAAACAGTGCCATCCACAGATCCCCCTTCCCCTAAACAGTGCCATCCAGAGATCCCCCTCCCCTAAACAGTGCCATCCACAGATCCCCCCCCTAAACAGTGTCATCCACAGATCCCCCTCCCCTAAACAGTGCCATCCACAGATCTCCCCCCTAAACAGTGCCATCCACAGATCCCCCCCCTAAACAGTGCCATCCACAGATCCCTCCTCCCCTAAACAGTGCCATCCACAGATCCCCCCTCCCCTAAACAGTGCCATCCAGAGATCCCCCTCCCCTAAACAGTGCCATCCACAGATCTCCCCCCTAAACAGTGCCATCCACAGATCCCCCCCTAAACAGTGCCATCCACAGATCTCCCCCCTAAAAGTATCATAAAATAAACACCATGCAATACAGTATATAGTGCATATAAAATAGATAAAAACCAATAATGGTAAAAGATATCTGTGTAACTGTCCCAATAGGATGTAGGGTACACTACCAGGTGGCCCTATGGGGTAGAGTTCCGTTGGTATCACTAACAACAATGTCAATATCAAATCTTCAAGTGATACATTCCATATAAAATAGATGTATGGTATGGCAATATATGATAGTTGGTACATTACCACTCAACTAGTAGGCGTTTGTTCGGCTTATTGATCTGCCGCCCGGACCTTCCATGGCGTCCCGTGTGGTCTTGCGGTCATAATGCGGCGTCCCACGTGACCCGGTGGCATCTCACGTGATCGGGTAGTGACCACGTGACCGGCATGTATAGGAAGTTAGGTAATCAACTGTGCGTTCCACAGTGCGCTCCAATGGGGAACAGTTTCTAAGGCATCCCCTGGTTTTCAACTTTAAGCTCCACAAAGAGGTGTGGACTGTGGTCCTGAGAATAGTCACAGACTGGCAGCAGTAGATGGCAGATATCAGGATGGAACAGACCAGAGAATAAGACGGAAGCATAGTCAGCAGATTTGTACCTATGACACCGGCTGACCTGTTACATGTGCCCTTGGCAGCTGAAGACATCTGTGTTGGTCCCATGTCTCTATGTGTCTGCATTGCTGAGAAACATGATGTATTAATATATGCAAATTAGTCTCTAGGAGCAACGGGGGTGTTGCCATTACACCTAGAGGCTCTGCTCTCTCTGCAACTGCTGCACCCTCTGCACTTTGATTGACAGGACCAGGTGTGAACTTTCACTGCCTGGCCCTGTCAATCAAAGTGGAGAGGGTGCAGCAGTTGCAGAGAGAGCAGAGCCTCTTGGTGTAATGACAACGCCCCTGTTGCTCCTAGAGCCTCATTTGCATATAGTAAAACATAATCTTTCTCAGCAATGCGGGCACATATGGGCATGGGACCAACACAGATGCCTTCAGCTGCCAAGTGCACATGTAACAGGTCAGCCAGTGTCATAGGGACAAAACTGCTGACAGATGCATCTTAAGCTTTGTTCACATTACCGCTCTGTTGGAGACTGCATCATGTTTGATGGCATTAATTGTGCTCCATCGATCTATAACATAAATTGACGTCACACAGCTAGTTTAACCAAAGCCTTATAAATGGTTTTGTACAATAAAAGCTCTTACTAACTTACTGTAGGTACCACATCCAATCCTACAGACATTGCAGGCCAGTCCTCTTTGTTTCCTCCTAGACCAGTACGGGGTCGTGTGTTATACCAAAAGGCAGAATTGAAATTTGCTATTAAAGGGGTTTTCCCACTTAAAATATTCTATATTTTTAAAACCAGCACCTGGATCTGAATACTTGTGTAATTAGATGTATTTAAGCATTTAGTATAGCCACTTAGTTATCCATAAAATGTACTTGTAGCACCGCCTGCTCTTTGTTCTTTTCCTTTTTTTCCTGTAACATTGCTGAGGTAGTCGCACATGCTCAATTCCATCTTTCAAATGTCACCAACTGTATATCTACTATTAGAGGCTATGACAGTTACGGGGAGAGAACTGCTGCAGAAAGGACACACTCTCTGAGCTTTGATAGGGAGATAGCTGAAGCAGAAAGGACATGCCCCTGAGCTGTCATAGGGAGAGAGCTGTAGCAAGCTCCTGAGAAAGGATACGCCCCCTGAACTGAAATAAATCTAGCAGAGCAATTATAGCAATGAATGAGGATCTCTGGATCCATGTGAGGTACAGGGCTGGTTCTAGCTTTGTTAGAAAGATATTGTCATGCACCATATGATGTCTTTCATTTTGTACATTAATCATGGGAAAACCCCTTTAATAATACTATAAAATGTTTTTTAAATTGCAGAGAGGAAACATGTGATTAACATAATCTGCTGAAATGTCTACAGACCTGTGGACATATGGTATACTGGATTAGGAGATAAAACGTGTCCATTTAACCTTAGTAAATGCCATCAATGTATCTGAGACGTACAGAATTTATATCATCTAAGCGTGGAGGCCTCATTAAAATATAAAATAAAAACCAAAATAATCACCAATAAGCAATCATTATACTCACGCTACTCTAACCCTAAAAGACTGATGGGCACAATTTATAGAGAGATACCACCTCTGGTTGTGGACACCACGAGTGCACCAAGTGCACATTTATTAAATGACAAATGGATAGGTCCTGTTTTAAGCAAAGCCCCAAAGATCACCTATACTAGAGCTGGAAATTTGGCGGGCAAAGTAACCCCTACAGTGAAAAGAAGAAAAAATGAGGTTCAGAGTAAAAACAATTGGTTGGCAACAAAAGGCTTTTTTAGGTGTGGCAGATGCGCCAATTGTAGGATTACTGCCTTCCCTAAAAAGACCACTCAAGGGGTGTCTGCATCCAACTCCTTCAGGTGGGATATACAGTAATGTTTGACATGTGACTTTACTTATATTTTATACATGCTTGAATGCAAATGCAGTAAGCAGTATATAGGGAGAACTAAAAGAACTCTCAAGAAGAGGGTAGCTGAGCATATGTCAAACATTAAGAAGAGTTTGGATACACACTCGTTGTCAAGACATTTCAAATTGATGCACAATTGTGATCCCACCGGTCTAAGATTTATGGCGATTGAGAAAGTCAGGGAATCTTGGAGAGGTGGGAATCATATAGTACATATGTCAAGACAAGAATCTCGAAGGATCTTCGAGTTTGACACAATTATCCCAAGGGGCTTAAATGCCGAAATGGAAGTCTTTGGATTTCTATGATTTTGGGGGAGTTGTCTGGTGGTTCCGAGACATCGGAGTCTGGTCGTTTATCAACATTCTGATCTCCCCTCCCTATCAGACAGCTCCCTTAGTATATACAATTTTCCTTCAATATAATTCTTCGATATAATTCATCGATCAATAGCCTTGATTTTTCCTCGATATTTTATTGATATTTCATCGATATTCCCTCGATAGTTCCTCGATATTCACTTGCATGAGTCTTTTGAGGAATGAAAGTGTACGATTGTTATAGATTGAGGGTACTATATGAGAAAATTGTGGGATATTTCCCTCTACCCTATATGCTGCGTATGCTATGTTGGGTTGCAATTAATCGATAACGGTACCGCATGTGTTTCCTTTGCGGCAGTACTTATAGTACATATTGTTGCGTAATTGGCTCTATTTTCTTCTATTTCTAATATATTTATAATTTTATCATTTTACCCATTTTATTTCGTTTTATGAAAGACACAAGTTTTTAGTTATGTGGATCTATTATGCTTCAAGGTTTGAGAATATACACCAATGTAGAGACTTTACTCCATTCTGGATTTTCATCAATGCAGAATAAAGTGGAGCATTATGGGAATATTAGCCCCTTTAAAAGAGTGTGGAAGCGCTCACTCAGTTGGCCACTGAGGAAGAGGTACAGCACCTCGAAACGCGTCTGGCGTAAGGAGTGAGCGTATGTCTCATTTATCCAGTAGAGACAATATTACCATATAAAGAAAGAATCGGAGACGTTCGAATCCAGGAAAAGCCGTCCCTTACCAGTGACGTCACTCCAGCTCCATTCGGTCTCCAGAGTAACCAGGTCACGTGGGACGCCACGTAGAGGTTTAGCACACCACGTGGGATGCCGCTGGTGTGCGGCCGCCTGGAACCAGCGCTGCTATAACGCAGTGAAGAAGGATAGGACCCAGCTCCTGTTTGGAGTGTATCTGTTCATTGTGCATCTCTAAGGCGCAGCGGTTGCGGCTATTCTGAAGTGATTAGTGACTGCTTATTGATATAATAGAAACACATATTGGATTATACCTGGAGTCTGAACTTATTGATGATACGGTCTTCTACAGTGCAATGGTCCTCTACAGTGTAACAGCGACCTGCATATAACATATTGGCAGGTTAAATTTACCATCTGGCTGATATCTGCTTATGCTGCACGACTTTAGAAGCAGCTCCATACTGGACAAAGAGAGGGAGTGTATAGCCAGTATATAGCCAGTATAGGATTCGCAGTGGTTTTGTTTGTTGTAGCATTTATGGTATATATATTGTTGCCATTTTTAGGATTTTAATAATTGTGTGGGTTTTAATAAATTACATCCACTTAGTGGATTTAGTACTCCCAATTGATTGTGCCCCTATATCTTTGTATATTGTTCACTTCCCTTTTGGCCTGAGGGTGGGCCTTTTTAGGTGAGCACCTTATCCATTTAAGGTGAGAGGTTGAGCCGCTGGTGTTTGTTTTATTTATTCCAAGAGTAAAAATAGTTACAAATAGGACCCTGGAATATTTGATATTGCACATACAGCTACAGGTGCATCTCAATAAATTAGCATAAGTTAATTTATTTCAGTAATTCAATTCAAAAAGTGAAACTCATATATCAAATAGATCCATTATACACAGAGCTCTTTCATATATTCTATAGCTCTATTACACACAAGAGTGATCTATTTCAAGCCTTAATTTCTTTTAATGTTGATGATTGTGGCTTACAGCTAATGAAATCCCAAAAGTCAGTATCTCAGAAAATTATAATATTATATAAGACCAATTTTAATTTATTTTTATTTTTTTTGCAATACAGAAATGTTGACCTCCTGAAAAGTCTGTCCAGTATATGACCTCAATACTTGGTCGGGGCTCCTTTTGCATGAATTGCTAGATCAATGCAGGGTTTTAAAGAGGCAATTAACCTGTGGCACTGTTGAGGTGTTATGGAAACCCAGGTTGCTTTGATAGCGACCTTCAGCTCGTCTAAATTGTTGATACTCTAATCTTCCTTTTGACAGTACTTATATTGGTACAGCAGTGTGTGGACCCACTGTATCACCAACCAGTTTTAATGTGTGCTAACTCTCAGGGCGTTAACCTGGCAGTCCCCTGGTATTTACCCTTTAACGCCTGTACAGGGTTCTGGACTTTGCTGTGGGGGAGCCACCAGGCTGCTACCTCCTGTGATAATCCCTGTGTTGTTGACGACTGAAAAAAGGGGGTCAAAGACACCAGTGTTCAGTACTGAGGGGTCAGGCGATAAGGGTAGTCTGAATAATAGCCGAGGTCAGAGCAGGCAGAGTACTAGTGTAACCTGATGTCACAACCAGACAGCTGAGAAGCTCTGACAGAAGCCTTTCAGAACCTCCTCCTTGAGTTTTCTTTGTTGTGGTATTCAGTTCCTCATCTCGTTAGCCTCTCTCAGCTGTCATGTAATTGGACTGATTGCATCCCTTTAAATTCCGCCCCATAATGCATTACTGGGCGGCTTATACTTCTTCCTGGAGTGTGTGTGCATACTGATCCTGTTTCCCAGTCTGCTACAAAGTTAAGTGCTGTACATTTATCTGTTATTTTCTGTTTGCTGGATCCCAGGTGACCCTGACTCCCTCCGTGTCTGGTGTAGGGAGCCGGTGGTCGTGTCCCCTCACTATTGTAGGGTGTTCAGGGGTTATATAGTCAAGGTACGTGGATATGCAACCATCCACCTTTGGGATCTTTGCATAGGCTGAGCAGCCAGGGAAAGTGCTAGGTCTTGTGCAGGGGTCTCCCTTTTGGTTCCTTAGCTTTGGATCCAGTGAGTCATATATGCATGTTGCTTTGTCTTGTTTCCTGTACACAGTCCGTGACATTATAAGCCGCCAAAACCGTCTCAAGTATGGATCCGGTTTCACTTTTGGCTGAACGCCTTCAGGGTCTTTCATTGGAGGTAGCTGATCTCCGCAGGACTTTTTCTCAGCTTCAAGTGACCGGTTCAGCTGGCGTTCATGGAGTTTGTTCTGAGCCTAAGATCTCGCTCCCGGATACGTTTTCCAGGGGTAGTGAGAATTTTGTGCGTTTTAGAGAGGCTTCCAAACTCCATTTTCGCATTCTTCCCCATTCCTCTTGTGATGAGGAACGGAGGGTGGGGATCATTATATCGCTGCTCAGGGGTAACGCTCAGTCCTGGGCCTTTTCGCTGCCGGAGGGGGCACGGCCCCTTCGTTCAGTGGATGAATTCTTTTTAGCCCTGGGTCAGATATATGATGATCCGGATCGTATTGCTCTGGCTGAGTCTAGACTACGTCTATTATGCCAGGGTAAACAATCCGCAGAGCTATACTGCTCAGAATTTCGGAGATGGGCAGCTGATACTGGTTGGAATGATGCTGCACTCCGAAGTCAATTTTGCCATGGTCTTTCAGAGGGATTGAAAGATGCATTTGCCTTTCATGAAAGGCCTATTTCCTTGGACTCTGCTATGTCTCAGGCCGTTCGTATTGACAGGCGTCTTAGAGAGAGAGGAGAGATCTCTCCTTCCTGTCATACTCAGTCCCAGGACAGTGCAGCGGTCCCATTCTGTGCGCAGGGGTCTCAGTTGCTGTCAGCCCCTTCTGAGCAGGAGCCCATGCAGCTGGGGTTGATTGCTTCTGACAATAGAAGATTCAGCCCGCATGGGAGGGTTTGTTTTTGTTGTGGAGGTATAAATCATTTGGCAAATGTTTGTCCCTCTAGGAGATTCAGGCAGTTCTCTGGGAGTAATAAAGAAACAAAAAGAGAAAAAAATCTTTTAAAAATGTTCCGTCTGTTACTATTGGCAGGGTTGAGGCGGAAATTGAAGGTTTTCCGTTTGCTTGTAGTTCCCGTTTTGTCCTGCCTGCTAGGGTGGCGCTAGAGAGCAAGAGCATTTTTTGTGAGATTTTTGTGGATAGTGGAGCAGCTGTCAATCTCATTGATAATCAATTTGCAATAACTCATGGTTTCCAGGTGTGCACTTTGGGAAAGGATATTCCTGTTTTTGCTATTGATTCCGCTCCACTTTCTCCGAAATTATTAAAGGGCATAGTTCACAATATCCGTTTAATTGTGAGTGATGCTCATGTTGAGGATGTGTCATGTTTCGTCCTTAGCGGTTTGCCTACTCCTCTAGTGTTGGGGCTACCCTGGCTCACTAAACATAACCCCACCATTGATTGGCAAGCGAGGCAAATAAATGGTTGGAGTGACTTTTGCAGAGAGAATTGCCTCACGACATCTGTTTCTGAGGTTGCTACTAAGACTGTACCATCTTTTCTCTCTGAATTTTCGGATGTCTTCTCTGAGAGTGGAGTTCAGGATTTGCCTCCGCACAGGGAGTACGATTGCCCTATTAATATCATCCCAGGCGCCAAGCTGCCTAAATCTCGTTTATACAATCTTTCCCAACCTGAAAGGATCGCTATGCGTGCTTATATCTCTGAGAGTCTGAGAAAAGGACACATACGACCCTCGAAGTCACCTGTTGCCGCTAGTTTTTTCTTTGTTAAGAAAAAAGATGGTTCTTTAAGACCTTGTCTGGATTTCAGGGAGCTGAACAGTATCACTATTCGTGACCCTTATCCGCTTCCTCCGATCCCGGACCTGTTTAACCAGGTTGTTGGGGCTAAAGTATTTTCCAAATTAGATCTAAGAGGGGCATACAACCTGGTCAGGGTCAGAGAAGGAGACGAATGGAAGACGGCCTTCAATACCCCTGAGGCCCATTTTGAAAATTTGGTTATGCCTTTTGGTTTGATGAATGCCCCAGCCGTTTTTCAGCATTTCGTGAACAGCATTTTTTATCATTTGATGGGAAAATTTGTATTAGTGTATTTGGATGACATTTTGATTTTTTCTCCTGATTTCAAAACTCATGAGGAACATTTACGTCAGGTCTTGTTCATCCTGCGGGAGAATAAATTAAATGCGAAACTGGAAAAATGTGTGTTTGCGGTTCCAGAAATTCAATTTCTGGGGTTTCTTCTCTCCGCTTCTGGTTTTCGCATGGACCCCGAGAAGGTCCGCGCTGTGCTTGAGTGGGAGCTTCCTGAGAATCAGAAGGCGCTGATGCGTTTTTTGGGCTTTGCCAATTATTACAGGAAGTTTATTTTGAATTATTCCTCTATTGTTAAGCCACTCACTGATATGACCAGAAAGGGGGTAGATTTTTCTTCTTGGTCGGTAGAGGCGCGTAAGGCTTTTTCTAATATCAAGGAGAGTTTTGCTTCCGCTCCCATCTTGGTGCAACCTGATATTTCTTTACCCTTCATAGTTGAGGTTGATGCTTCTGAGGTGGGTGTGGGTGCGGTCTTGTCTCAGGGTTCCTCTCCTGCCAAATGGCGACCGTGTGCCTTTTTCTTGAAAAAACTCTCCTCCGCAGAGAGAAATTACGATGTGGGAGATAAGGAATTGTTGGCCATCAAGTTGGCTTTTGAGGAATGGTGCCATTGGCTAGAGGGAGCCAGACACCCTATTACCGTGTTTACTGACCATAAAAAACTGGCCTACTTGGAGTCAGCCAAGCGTCTGAACCCGAGACAGGCCAGATGGTCTTTGTTCTTTTCAAGATTGAATTTTGTTGTCACGTTCCGCCCTGGGGTTAATAATGTGAAGGCAGATGCCCTGTCACGTTGTTTTCCAGGAGGCAGGAATTTTGAAGACCCGGGTCCCATTTTGGCCGAAGGTGTGGTGGCTTCTCCTTTTTTTCTGAATTGGAGGCAGAGGTGCAGGCAGCCCAGTCAGATGCTCCTGATCTTTGTCCTCCTAGGAGGTTGTTTGTGCCTCTCGCTTTAAGACACAAGATTTTTAAGTAACACCACGATACGGTCCTTGCTGGGCACCCGGGGGCAAGAGCCACACTGGATCTCATCGCTCGGAGATTCTGGTGGCCTGCGCTTCGTAAGTCGGTTGAGGGTTTTGTGGCAGCCTGCGAGACTTGCGCTCGTGCCAAAGTCCCTCATTCACGGCCATCACGTCCTCTCCTCCCCTTACCCATTCCTTCCCGTCCTTGGACACATCTGTCCATGGACTTCATAACGGACCTGCCTCGTTCCTCGGGGAAGACTGTGATTCTGGTGGTGGTGGACCGTTTTAGCAAAATGGTGCATTTCATCCCTTTTCCTGGTTTGCCCAATGCTAAGACGCTGGCGCAGGCATTTATTGATCACATTGTCAAATTGCACGGTATTCCTTCAGACATAGTCTCTGATAGGGGCACGCAGTTTGTTTCCAGATTCTGGAAGACTTTCTGTTCTCGCTTGGGGGTTCGGTTGTCATTCTCTTCTGCTTTCCACCCGCAGTCGAATGGCCAGACGGAGCGCGTCAATCAGAATCTGGAGACATATCTGCGCTGTTTTGTGGCGGAGAATCAGGAGGATTGGTGTTCTTTTTTGTCCCTTGCTGAGTTTGCTTTAAATAACCGTCGTCAGGAGTCCTCTGATAAGTCACCATTTTTTGGTGCATATGGGTTTCATCCGCAGTTTGGGACTTTCTCGGGAGAGGGGTCTTCTGGTTTACCTGATGAGGACAGATTCTCCTCGTCTTTGTCATCTATTTGGCAAAAGATTCAGGATAATCTAAAGAGCATGAGTGAGAGATATAAGCGTGTGGCAGATAAGAGACGTGTGCTTGGTCCGGACCTGAATGTTGGTGATCTGGTGTGGTTGTCTACCAAGAATATCAAATTGAAGGTTCCCTCCTGGAAGTTGGGTCCTAGGTTTATTGGGCCTTACAAAATCCCGTCTCTCATCAATCCTGTTGCCTACCGTCTTGATCTTCCTCAGACTTGGAAGATCCATAATGTTTTTCATAAGTCCTTATTGAAACCTTATGTTCAACCCATTGTACCCTCGCCTTTGCCTCCTCCTCCGATTATGGTTGATGGGAATCTTGAATTTCAGGTCTCTAGGATTGTGGATTCTCGTCTTGTCCGCGGTTCTCTCCAGTACCTTGTTCATTGGGAGGGTTATGGTCCTGAGGAGAGGCTGTGGGTCCCAGTGACGGACATTAAGGCCTCTCGTCTCATCAGGGCTTTCCATAGGTCCCATCCTGAGAAGGTGGGCTCTGAGTGTCCGGAGTCCACTCGTAGAGGGAGGAGTACTGTCACAACCAGACAGCTGAGAAGCTCTGACAGAAGCCTTTCAGAACCTCCTCCTTGAGTTTTCTTTGTTGTGGTATTCAGTTCCTCATCTCGTTAGCCTCTCTCAGCTGTCATGTAGTTGGACTGATTGCATCCCTTTAAATTCCGCCCCATAATGCATTACTGGGCGGCTTATACTTCTTCCTGGAGTGTGTGTGCATGCTGATCCTGTTTCCCAGTCTGCTACAAAGTTAAGTGCTGTACATTTATCTGTTATTTTTAGTTTGCTGGATCCCAGGTGACCCTGACTCCCTCCGTGTCTGGTGTAGGGAGCCGGTGGTCGTGTCCCCTCACTATTGTAGGGTGTTCAGGGGTTATATAGTCAAGGTACGTGGATATGCAACCATCCACCTTTGGGATCTTTGCATAGGCTGAGCCAGGGAAAGTGCTAGGTCTTGTGCAGGGGTCTCCCTTTTGGTTCCTTAGCTTTGGATCCAGTGAGTCATATATGCATGTTGCTTTGTCTTGTTTCCTGTACACCGTCCGTGACACCTGAAGACAAGCCAAAGGTCCTGGGTCAGGCAGCTAAGGAGCAACACAAAGAACAGGCAAAGGTCAGAGAAGGTGGCGTGGAGTCAGAGTTGGTTATCAGGCAGTTCAGCACATGGTTAATCAGACAACTTCGCTGGTATACTAGGCACTAGAAACCTAAAGCTCAGACAACCTTGCAATGGGGAAGGTGCCTTAGATACCCCGGGATGGCCAGCCATAGGCTGGGAAAAGATTTGGATGTGTGCAGAGTGGCCCTTAAGAGGCCTGGAGAGCATAGGGCACCAAGAGATCCCAGAAAGAGGCAATGAATGCAGGCCGCAGCCTGCCAAAGAGACTACATGCACCAGCGGCCGAGATCTCCGCCGGCTAGGAGAAAATCGGGCCGCTGAGGAAGGGGCTTGATCCCCGAAACGCGTACGGTTTATGACAGCACAGGACTCCACTATGGAATGTTGAGGTGCCAACAGCATCGGGCATCCTACCCCTCGGACCCCCTGTGAAACGACATCTGATATAAAGATCAACATACGGTCCGGACTCTAGGACCCAGCGCATCACCAGCCTTTCACAGAGCAGTGTGTAATACGTGAGACATAGCTGGGTCACGTGGGACGCCACATTTGAGACCTGCGAACCGCTGAGTTTAAGCAGCTGCTGCTGGATGAGCCCACAGGAACAGAAGAGGGGTAAAGTACTCTGCCCTATGGGGCTTATTTGAAAATATTATACTAGTGATTCCTATTGCATGCAGACGCCTGAACGGGTGATCTAGTGCGGACAATCATAAGTGACTCAAGCGCCACCAGGCGATTATATTCAGCGTGGACATTTACGATTGACACCGACCTGGCGATGATACATGGTCAAAGGGCTGACTGAATATTATTACCTGGACATATGTACACATTTATGTTTTATATTATATGTATGTAGATTTTATGAGTTTTATGCCAACATATTAGTTGTATGTGAATAAATTAGGATTATTGATATCCTGCCTCAAATGTGGTCAGATATTACTTTATTTAAAGACCAATGTAGTCTGAAACAAATCTCGCTGTTATCCTACAGGGTATGTCAATTCGTTTTTGGAGATTTCAGGGATATATTGTTACATAACTAGGCATATTTGTCATTTTTGAGTCTAAGAAATTTGACTCCTGTGAAAGCCTTCATATAGCAATTTGAATCCCCTTGCACTGCACACTCTTTTTATTCCTGTCCTCTATTGTGTGCACAAGGTTAAGACCCTGAGAGTTTGATCAATATATTCCAAATATGCCAGCTGGATGTCAAATTATATTCAAAGTATTCTGCTCATTGATGAATATGAGACTTCGAGACATTCTCGGAGCTTATTACATTGGATCATTAATCCATCACTAATAATTAAATTAATTTTCAAATTAAGTTTAACCAAAAACAGGAGAACATGAAGAATGAAGCCGATAACTTACAGGCTAAATCTGGCTGCAACATGCAGATAGATGGAAGAGAGTGGAACAGTCATTAAAATTACAAATTATACTCCATTATGGAAGAAGTACTTGTCAAGTTGGGCAAATGCCAGGTACAGATTACAAAATTTAGACCTTTTTTAAATAGCTCATGGTTGTCAATGCTTGTGGCGGTTGTACAACTTTAAACTTTTTTTTTTAACAAACCTCACCAAGTGCCCAGATGCATGGTGGTGGCCATACTGCCACTGGGTTCCAGGTTCATTGCTCCACGGTCGCCTCTGCAGGTCCCAGGTGTCTGGGAATCAACAACCTGTGTACACAGTTTTCACATATCTGCTGCAGCCAATCACTGGTTATAGAGGTGACCTTTCACCCATGTGGCACATGACTTAGTGAAGTAACTCATGGGTGACAGGTCACCTCTGGGTCACCCAGCAACAGGGACCAGGAAAGTATGATTACCAACAGCCATGCAATCTCATTCATGGAGGGCCAATGGGAGACAGAGGAAGTTCGCTCCCTATGTAACCACTTACATGCTGCAGGCGCTATTGCCTGGTGCATTTAAGGACTTAAATGGCCCAGATTGATGGTTCTGCAAGTTCAGGCCGTTGGAGCAGGACAGTGGTTCTCAGATGAGAGCTGATCCCTCGCTCTCCACTGCACGGGAGGCTGGGCTGCTGTAAAACAACAGAGTCCCAGCCTAAGGTTCCTTAGTGACTCTCTAGTACCATCTATAAGTAGCGATACTGTAAGTTCATGTCTGAATATATAAAGAGTCTTGAAATATGACTATATCAGGATAACCAGAAACCTCCATCTTTCGGAATTCTTGTACATCATGAGTTGGAGGGGTACTGGCTCTCTGGGTAAGATGCCTTTTATGCAGATCTTTCCTTTATCAAATCATTTTGTCATTTTCTCTCCAAAACTTATTGCTGTATTACACTGGACGAGGGTTGGCCAGACCATCGCTAACAAATGTTCGTAAAAGTGCTGATGATTACCCAATGAACGAGCACTGGTTCTTATGCTACCATAAAAGTGTCTTCCCAAACATGAACAGAAAACAGAGTGGAATGACTATACGAGTAATATACAAAGGACTAACAGATATGATATAGGCCTCATGCACACGAACATTGTTTGGTTGAAAAATGCGGCTCGGATGCGGACCCGTTAACTTCAATGGGGCTGCAAAAGAAGCGGACAGCACTCTGTTCCGTGGCTCCCCTAACAAAAAAACAATGTCCTATTCTTTTCCCTTTTTGCAGACAAGGATAGGCATTTCTATTATTGGCGGCCCATTCCGTTCCGCAAAATTGCACATGGACAGCAATTTGAGAAACACAAAACACATCACGGTCGTGTGTAGGAGGCCATAGAGATAGAAGGTGAGAAAGAAGATCATGCTTCATATGTAAATGGGTGACAAAAAATAGATTCCAAAATGGATGACTATAGTATAACTTCTCCCCCAGTCATGAAAAGTTTTTAGTTTTTTTTACTAAGTCTAATTTCTGCAGACTAAAGCAAATCAACTCTAAACGGATCAAATTAATTGTGGATTTCCAAAGAATTTGGATTCTAGTGTCGGAGGAATCGCTCAAAATGACAGCTACCATTTTACAAGAAGTCATAGAGGAAGGCATCTGTCAGGAACTTACCGAGCCACATTCCAGCACTGGCAGCTCTCCGTCTGGCAGTTGCCACTCTGATCAGTTCTGGGGGAGATCTGAAATGATTCATGTGTCACGCTTATGGCTATTCCAGGAGGTTCGCTAAGCAGACCAGCCAAGCTCCAGCTGATTGCTCTATCAGTGAGTTTGAGAGCCGGGCCAGTCAGGTCCTGGCTTAGCATCAAATCCCGGAGCTAGGAGGGGGTTTAAGGCAGGCACCTACTGCTTGTCACTGCCTGTTCTCTGTGGTCAGAACAGTGCTGCATTTCTGTTAGACTTTCCTGTGTATTGACCTTGACTTGTTTCAAGATTAACTCCCTGTCAGGATCACAACTTAGACTCAGGATGTGAACTTAAAGGGTCACCTAAATTTTAACATCAACCTCCCACTCTGCTACTTTGAGCCACAGGACTACTTTAAATCTTCCCCCTTTAGCTATCTGACATCTATATGTAAGTAATACTAGCTGCCACAACTTGTCATATTAAACGGACAAGACGCCTTAAACTAGGTAACTCACAATTACCCACTCCAACCCACTACTCTCTCTAGCATTCACATGGTTACTATGCCAATATATGTAACACTTCTTCTGAGGTCGTGAAATCATTTAAAACACAAGAAGGTTCTTATTAAAGTAAAGTTTTAATAACAAAAGGACAGTGCGTACAAAAAATATAGTTATCACAAGGTAAAAAAAAAAATACAGTGCACAAATAACAGTTAGGGTCCATTCACACGTCCGTTTTTTCTTTCCTGATCTGTTCCGTTTTTTCAGGAACAGATCTGGACCAGATCTGGACCCATTTATTTTCAATGGGTCCTGAAAAAAAACGGACAGCACAATGTCAGATTTTTTTCAGGACCCATTGAAAATGAATGGGTCCAGATCTGGTCCAGATCTGTTCCTGAAAAAACGGAACAGATCAGGAAAGAAAAAACGGACGTGTGAATGGACCCTTAAATAAATAAAAGGGATAAAAGAAACAAAACTTAATACCTTACAAGACAGTAGAAGTTCGGTTGCCTGGAGGTAGCAGGAAAGTCGTCCAGTTCATCAAACGAGTTGTCCCCCAAAGAAATGACAACTTGCTACAGTGACACAAAGCATAAAAAGGTCTGTAGTCCCCCTGCCTGTGGTGTCAGGACTGAGGCTAGTAAGTATGCTGATGGCCTTTTATGACCAAGTTTTCTGAGATCAGCGCTTGGTTTAGAATCTGTCCTAAGATACATTTTACTGTGGGTATCATAGCGATGTCATACCACTTTCATCCACCCCGTCATAATGAACAGCACCATCTATTGGTTTCATAGTCTTATGATAATACTATTACTCTTGTCATAAGACTATAAAACCAATAGATGGTGCTGGTCATGAGTAGTGCAGATCGCAAATTTTCCATGCAAATGGTTTTTCAGCTGAAAAACAAGGCAGATTCTGCTCATTTGCATGTCTTTCCATATGCCCATGTTTATGCAAATGAGTTTTTACATTACAAAACTGTATAGAAAGGTTATTGAATATTATGTTTGGACAATCAGAAAACGTTTTCTCCCTGTTGATATTGATCTAGGGGCGCAGGTCCACCCAAGCCATCCAACAGATCTGAAGTAACTTTGAGGCTTACTGGTTCTCAGTCAGATGAGAGCTGGTTTGGAATGTCTCATAGTGCCCAAGGCTGCCATTGTAAGGTATGCTGACTAAGTCTGACATCTCAGCAAAGAAGGGCCGGCACTCACTAGTCCTGTGACGCGTTTCGACACTCGCAGGTGTCTTTGTCAAACAGTAATGAACACATTACAAACCACCCTTAAATAACCAAATCCCTCATCAAAGTGTGCATATCACATTTGATGTCATAAGACCTCCCAAGCAAAGATTGATCAGAGCACTGAATCAATGCAGGCTTTGAAAAACACTCCAAAGTGATGAGCAGGCAATGGGCCCCTATCCAGAGGAAGGGGGGAGTATACTTATTTAAAATATAACTTTTAATGTATTCTAGAAGTAACAGATTAAAAAGACTCACTAAACAGTAAAGACATACATACACGGAAAGGACCAACTTAATGGTACCCTGCTGGTTTAGATAAAAAATTCTGCTCCGTCAATGAAGACGCGAACAGTCTTACCAGACCCTTGGTAGATGATGGGTGAGGTTCCTTGATGACAGGAGGCAGGAAACACTGGGTGTATGCCAGGCGGGAAAGAGGTGCTTCTGCTGTGTAGTCGGGTAGATCAGACAGTAGGAATGGTCCTATATAACCCTATCAAGGTGAAGGGGCTATTATGCTACTACCTGTCTACACAGAGCACTCGCCTTGGAAAAGGCGACCCCGTCCGGTAGCCTGTCCCTATAGTGGACCTGTATTTTAGAGCTACAAAGAATATACCAGTGATAGATGGATGATGATACTTCCAGTGGTCTCCCGACGTGGCATGTTTCTGTCTGTGACTTCTTCAGGGGAACGACTGCAGGAGGTAACAGTGTAGCCGCAGGTTTCTGACCTTAGGCTAATTGGACACTGGGGAAAAGGAACAAGCTGTAAAGGCCTGTATTCTGCTTAACCCAGGATGGGATGCAGTGTGGCGCAGGAGGGGTAGTCCTGTGCAAGACGGTCTGGGGGATATAGTAATCCCAAACACATGGAACCCTTATGGTTGGGGGTAACAGTATAGTAGACCAGCCGCCGGTCTAGTAGATAAAATCGTTGATGTGTTAAGCGTGCTCGCACCTGAATCCAATGCAAATATTATGTCTAATAGGTCAGCACGGCAGGTAAGTTTTCTTGGTCCTCCCGTCATAGAATTAGCATCCCATAAAATATCAGCAAAGAAGGGCCGGCACTCACTAGCAGTTATCTTCAATAATTCTGTTTATTGTCACAAAGTGCTGTGACGCGTTTCGACACTCGCAGGTGTCTTTGTCAAACAGTAATGAACACATTACAAACCACCCTTAAATAACCAAATCCCTCATCAAGGTGTGCATATCACACGATCGTGATGTCATAAGACACACACCCCCAAACATATAGACACATAATGCAAACAATTATTGCAAACATTAGTTCTCAATCATATTTTTTTCGATTTCGATTTAATTTAAAGATTTTTTTCAGATTTCAATTACATTTTTGTGTAGGTAGTATGGACAGGTTTTTGAGATATATTCATATATGTTTCTCTATAGGTGAAATGATGCGAAATTACGCTGTATACTAAGAATGAAACAGGAGAAGATCTTGTCCATGATGAGAACTGTTTGCAACAATAGTTTGAATTGTGTGTCTATATGTGATATGATCATGTGATATGCACACCTTGATGAGGGTTTTGATTATTTAAAGGTGGTTTGTAATGTGTTCATTACTGTTTGACAAAGACACCTGCGAGTGTCGAAACGCGTCACAGGACTATGTGACAATAAACAGAAGATAACTGCTAGTGAGTGCCGGCCCTTCTTTGCTGATATTTCATGGGATGCCAATCCTAGGACGCGAGCACCACGAAAACCTACCTGCAGTGTGAACCTATTGGACATAATATAAGCCTGTCATTTGTTTAATGGATAGATTGATGGCTTGCATATACCTGGCTTTTGGCATATAGCCTTTATGTGGTTGTTTATTGTATGTCATAGATAATAGGAGTCCAAGACGCATCCAGATATCCTCTCAATGCTGTTTCCAAACCATTTTGATAGGGTTTCTATCAATTTCTAACCTTTTTTTTGTGAACCAGACACCCTCTTCTCTTCCGAGCAGGGGGTGCCTGTGGTTCTCACCTTGACTTCCATTGTGCTCGGGTGCTTGGTAGAACACACAAGCATACCGATGTGTTCGGCCACAGCACCCGAGCACTTTGGTGCTCGATCAACACTAGTGGCAACGAATCACATTTTTTCCTAAAATCGCTGCTGCACATGTGAGGACATGGAGCAAGGAACTCTGGGAACGCTGGATCACCCACAATGCCATGCATGCAGCCAATCAGCAGCCAGCCAGCCCTGTGATGTCACAGCCCTATAAATAGCCTCAGCCATCTTGGATTCTGCCATTTTACAAGTGTACTTATTGGACAGAGAGACGTCAGCAGGCGCTAGGGACAGTGCTAGGAAAGAATTCATTTTCTTA
Organism: Bufo gargarizans; assembly: GCF_014858855.1. NCBI lineage: Eukaryota > Metazoa > Chordata > Amphibia > Anura > Bufonidae > Bufo > Bufo gargarizans. The sequence goes on from NC_058082.1 coordinate 34,080,753, forward strand.
AAAAAAAAACGATTTACAAGTTCAGGGAAAGATTAATCAAGGTGTAGGGAAAGCAGCAGCAACTAATATAGTATTGGATGCCGGAAAGGCCTATATTAGAGGGATTTTTTTTATAAAATACACAATAAGTTATAAGAAAGGAATAAAGAAAAAAATAACGGACTTGGAACAAGAAGCAGAAAAATATGAAAACATTTTTATCGAAAACCCCACAGACAGTTGTTATTAAGAGTGGATAGAGAAGGTTGGTAAATTGGAAGATGAGTGGCTCCTATTGGCGGAACAACAAAAAGAAAATTATGTGAGGGATAACTACATATACGCCCATATACCCGGAAAAAAACTAGCGGCACTGGTGGCGACGCAGATTTTTTTTTTATATATCCATAGCCTATTAGATAAAACAGGACACAAAATTACGGAACAAGCTGCTAAAATTGAATTGATTAGAGAATACTTTGAAGATATGTACAGTAGCAGGATAAAAAAGAATGTGGGGCAAATACAACAGTTTCTGGAGGAAATAAATATTACTAGGTTAACAATAGACCAACAAGGGAATTTGGAAGCCCATTTAAAGGCCTTGGAAGTGGAAAACATATTATCCAGGATTGCAAAAAATAAGACCCCAGAAATAGATTGCATCCCGTTCGAGGTTTACGCCCAATATAAAGAGATACTAATACCAAAATTATTGATTATGTGGAACGACTAGATGAAGAGGGGAAAATTGCCAGACTCACTGAGAGAAGCCTTAATCACATTAATTCTAAAATCAGGTAAAGATCCAACTCTGCCGGATTCCTACCGACATATTTCATTGATTAACACGGATAATAAAATACTGGCTGGGATCCCGGCAGCTAGACTTAAAAGTGTGGTTCCTGGGCTTGTTCATGAGGATCAGAGGGGATTTATGTCAGGTAAAACTACAACTGATAATATTATGCGCTATTTGAACCTACAAACTGTGGTGAAAGGCTGATTGTCACTATAGATGCCTCAAAGGCATTTGATACGATAGAGTAGCCTTTTCTAATTATAACATTGAAGAAGATGGGCTTCGGGACAATTTTATTTCATGGGTAAGATTGTTATACACGGAAATAACAGCAAAAGTGATAATAAATGGGGAATATTCTGATAAAATACACATAGGTAGGGGGGTGAGACAGAGATGCCCACTTTCCCCGCTACTTTTTGCTATAGCCATGGAGCCGTTAGCTGATATGATTAGGCAAGATAAAGAAATTGTAGGGTTTAGATACGGTGAATATGAAGAAAAGATTGCTCTATATGCAGATGACATCATGTTATTTGTAGGCTCACATGGATCACTTATGAAAATTTTCCAGGTATTTGATCAATACGGCAAACATGCGGGTTTAAATATAAACTGGTCTAAATCGACCTGCGTCCCCATTGATCCTCTGAACAATTTTCACCAGGACCACTGGAAATTAAGAGCACTGAGGAACCCATTAAATATCTGGGTATTCAAATAACTCCAAACCCCAATGGATATGTTAAATTGAATGTGATTCCTGAAATACAAGAGATTAGGAAAAAAATTGAGGTATGGAAAAAGATTATATGTCTTGATGGCAGGTCGTATATCTTTGGTAAAAATGTGCCTACTACCCTCCCTGAATTATATTCTATGGAACGCACCTGTAATAATTCTCCAAAAAATATTTAAAATACTAGCCAGTCTCTTAATGGACCTGTTATGGCGAGGGGAAAAAACAAGGATAAAAGCAGAAATATTGTGTTTTCATGAGAAGAAGGGTGGATTATCAGTGCCAGACCTGGAGCTCTACTTTATATCTGGACATCTAAAAAACATGATAACGTGGAGCAATACGCAAAGATATAAGGTTATGATTGAAGGGATAAATCCTAGGTTAAAAGAACTGTACTATCTTCCAAATAATAAAAGCGGGTATTCTGACTCAACAGGGTAGTAGATACCGCTATTTCAGCTGATGGACAGAGTTTGGAGGCAGGCAAGAGCATTATGGAATCAGTCCGGATTCCATGCCGACACTTTGTTGTGGGAGAATATCCAACTCTTAGAACTCAAGCTAATTGAACAGAAAATATGGTGGAAACATGGAGTCTATAAATTAGGGCAAGTATGGAGACAGAGGGATGCAAGACTATATGAAAATCTTAAAAAGGAGCATGGATTCTGTAATATAGACCTGAGGTTCTATTACCTACAATAAAATAATGCACTACGAGCATTGCTAGGAAAAGATATACAAATTGACACTTTCCCAAAGCCGTTAGTAAATATCTCTAAATTGACACCAGGGGGAAGATTAGTATCTAAAATATATCAATGCTTATTACAGCAAAAGACTAGGAAGAGAGCTTAATGTATAAATGGAAAGATGCTATAAGCCCTCAGCGAGAAAAGTTTTGGGATACGGCTATACAAGAAGAAAAATCGGATTTCAAAGAACCTTTCATATAGGATTACCCAATTCAATATACTATATTGTTTATATTATTCCCCAAGGATACTAATGAAGTGCTACAAACCTAAAATCTTTAGTTGTCCAAAATGTGGGGAAGTTGGGGTGGACGACGTCCATATACTTTGGTTATGTATAAAAATCCAAGAGATTTGGGCAAAGGTAAACGATAGAATAGAACAATTTCATAGGATTAAAATCCCCAAGAAAATTGAGATATGTATATTGGGGGTGATCGAAAAAAACGACCCCCCCCCCCCCCAACATCGAGAAATAATATCCAAACTTATGTTTCAAGCAAGGAAGTGCATTCTCCGACATTGGGGAGATAGTGCTGTACCCACAGTCAGGGAATGGGAGAGGATTACCATAACCTCACTTGTCATAGAAGAATTTCACCTGGCAAATACTAAGAAAAAACTGAAATTTACTAGAATATGGCAGAAATGGTTAATAAAGTGATCTCCATATGTGAAGACGGCATGAGGTGCGCTGGTGCTGCGGGGGAGCTGGAGAGAGAGAGAGGAGGTACCGTTTTTTTTTTTCTACCATGCGGGAAAAGAGGCGGGGTGGAGGGAGGGGGGGTAATAAAAAATGTTTTTTTAAATTACAATTACAATGTTATGAAATTAAAAGATTGGTAGAATTAATTGTATTATGGAAAAGAAAACAAAATAAAGAAATATAAAAAAAAAAAAGTGTAGGGAAAGCATAGGGAGGAATCATTCCACAGCATTTATGTAGAACAGGGTTCAGTAGGGCAGGTTATAGTCTGGGTAATGGGAACAATCCTATTACACCTTGCTGCACCGACTGGGGATCCAGATTGCCATTATACAGCTCTGTAATTCCCGCAAACCGTTCTTATTATCGAGGTGCAAGTGCTGTTTGATACAGCCATTAACAGGGTTTATTACAAATAAATATTTCTACATCTTATTTGCCCTTGTGCGGTGCAGTTATATGTTCTAAAGCATTTTTTGGCTTGTATTAGTGGGAAAAAAGGGCTTCTTAGTCGTTGTGTGATGAAGTGCGAAAATTACAGACCTTTTTGGCGTGTATTAGTGGCACAAAAAAAAAAATTATTTGCCGTTCAGCAGTGCAGTTATATGTTCTAGAGCCTTTTGTGGAGTGTATAAGTTGAAAAAAGAAAAATATATTTGCCGTTCAGCGATGCAGGTATATATTGTAAAGCCTTTTGTGTCGCGTATACGTAAGTGGAAAAAAATAAGGGCCTACCTGCCGTTCAGCGGTGCAGTTATATGTTCTAAAGACCTTTCTGTCGTGTATTAGTGCAAAAGAAAAATATATTTGCCTTTCAGTGGTGCAGTTATATGTTCTAAAGCCTTTTGTGGAGTGTATAAATGGAAAAAAGAAAAATATATTTGCCGTTCAGCAGTGAAGTTATATTTTCTAAAGCCCTTTTTTGCGTGTATTAAAGTGGCACAAAAAAAGTATTTGCTGTTGTTTGGTGAAGTGAGAAAATTACAGACTTTTTTAGGGTGTTTTAATTTCCTATTTATTTATTTATTTGATCTAACAATATGTCAGACAGAAAAGTGCCAGGCCCTGCATAGGGGAGTGGCAGAGGCCTAAATGTTTCTGGCGCAGGCACAGGTCGCAGCAGAGTAAAGGGGCATGGCAGCAGGAGTCACAGCGAGAGGCCTGAGCTCCCGGTGTCATCTAGCAGTCGTGTCTTGACCAGCAACCTAGCGGTTCTTGAATGGTTGACTCGGTCATCCACTTCGTCCCAAGTGACATCAGACACCCCCCGCCAAGAGTAGGTGGGTTCGTCAGACACAACCCTTAGTTGGCATGGCCCGGGAGCAGGCTCTGTGCCCTCACCTGTCCTCAACCTGCCTCTGTCCTTTTCTGTTCCCTCAGCAGGAGAAGTATTATATGCTGTGGGCTCAGCCCCACTATACAGCAAGGACAAGCTACTAGAGGACAGTCAGCAGCTACTGGCCAGCCAAGATGTGGAGCTTGCTCTGGTAGGCGGGCAAGTAGTGATGAGGAGAGTGGCGTAGGAGCTGGTGTTTCAAATGGTGAGGCTCCTGACCCAGAGACCGTTGAGGAGGACAGTACTCGATGATGATAATGATGATGTAGCTGTTAGCACTTGGGAGCCTGGTGAATTAGGGGCTTAATCATCATCGGAAGAATAGTGTGGCAGCTTACCCGTGAGGCAGCGGCAGAGCAAGCAAGTCGCTAGCGTGGTCGGGAGTCAGCAGGGTAGCAGCAGTGGGAGGTTGGTAGCCAAACGTGCCCGGGGTAGACCACACGCTTCCCAGGAGCCTACCTGTCCGAAAAGTAGTGGTATACGGGTTCACGGAAGCAGCGGCGGTAGCAGTCAGTCAGTGCGTAGTGTTGGGGGTAAAATCAGTTGCTCGCCGGTGTGGCAGTTTTTTGATAAGCCGGAGAAGGTGAACATGGCCATATGTAGAATCTGTGGGCAGAGGGTGAAGCGTGGCCAGGGTTCCAATGTGGGTCAACATATGCAGCGTCACCATAAAGTGCCTGGGAGAACCGTGTCTCTGATGTGGTGGTCCAGCCTGCTGCAGCAGCCGCTGCATCACCCAGTGGCACGCACACGGTTTTAGGCAGTAAAGGCTCCACCACCTCATCTGAAGGTCTGTCTTTCCCATCATCTGTTGGTCCTGATGCTCCTGCTCATCCTCCTACTCCTCGTCAGTCATTCTATCAGCAATCGATCACCAAATCCATTGCCAAGAGACAACAGTATGCGAGCACTCATCCAACAGTGCAGAAGCTCAATGTGCTCCTGTCCAAGTTGCTGGTGCTGCAGTCCCTCCCTCTCCAAGTGGTGGACTCTGCACCTTTCAGACAACTGATGGCTTGTAACGAGCCGAGGTGGAGAGTCCCAAACCGTAATTTCTTTGCCAAAAACGCAGTACCAGCCCTGCACACACATATAGAACAAAAGGTGGGCCAGTTCTTGAGCCTGTCGGTGTCTGCCAAAGTGCACGGCAGTGCCGACGTGTGAAGCTATAACTGCAGTCAGGGACCATACATGTCCTTTACAGCCCACTGGGTGAATGTGGTTCCTGCACAGCCACACCAGCAACTTGGCCAGGTGACGCCGATTCCGCCTCTACGTTCTCAGGCCGTTGGTCCTGCGACAATGTCCGCCTCTGCCTCCTCATCCTCCACCGTATCCTCAGCCTCCACTGCAGGGACAATTCACAGTGCCCCTCCAGCATACCACATGTGCAGGGCACAGCGGTGTCACTCTGATCTGCACCTCGTTTGCCTGGGCGAACGGAGTCACACAGGGGACGAACTGCTCCATGTCCTTCATCAAGATATCGAATCCTGGCTTTCTCCGCGACAACTCAAAATCGGAACCATGGTGACCGACAACGGAAAGAAAACATGGTGTCGGCACTGCGTAAAGAGGGCTGAGCCATGCGTCCTGCATGGCACACATGTTCAATCTGGTTGTCAAGCGATTTCTGAAGTCTTCTACCCATCTGCAAGAGATCCTAAAAATGGCCAGGAAACTTTGCATGCACTTCAGCCACTCATACACTGCAAAGCACACCCTGCTTGAGCTGCAGCGGCAGAACGGCATCCCCCAACATAGGCTGATATGCGACGTTTCCACCCATTGGAATTCCACCCTCCATATGTTGGACCGACTATACGAACAGAGAAAGGTCATAAACGATTTCTTGATGATCCAAGCGGACAGGAGTACTCCTCTGTGTAACTTGTCAGCCAGTGGTAGCTCATGCGTGACACCTGCCGTTTGCTCAGTCCCTTTGAGGAGGCCATGTTATTTGTTAGTCGCCAGGACTACGGGATGAACAACGTCATTCCACTGCTTCATGTCCTGGAACAGATGCTGGTAAATCTGGCTGGTAAGGGAACTGGAGACGTGGCACCTAGATCTCACGGCCACATGAGCCCTGCGGGATGAACTTGAGGAGGAGGAGGACATTGGAGCACAAGCGATGTGTAGCAAAATGGGTTTTTACACAAAAGTGACAGGAGAGAAGGAGCAGGAGCAGCCAGAGGAGCTACAGGGCGATGAGGAAGACGAAGCAGGGAACCCGGACACACCGTGGCAGTAAGCAGTGGAGATGGAGGCAGGGAGTCCCTCCAAGTCACTTGCACAAATAGCCCGATGCATGCTCACTTGCTTGCGTAGTGACAGACGAATTGTTACCATTCGGCAGAGGGATGACTTCTGGCTCTCCACCTTGTTGGACCCTGGCTACTGGTACAAAATGGGGGCCTTTTTTACACCCGCTGAGAGGGAGGACAAACTGAACTACTATAGAGACATCCTATGTAGTGAGTTGGCCGCTATTTGCCCCATCGTCCATCCTCTCCCCCCTGACCAGGGCGGCCCTCTGCGCTCACGTTCCTCTGCCATTGCTGCAGTGGCAAAGTGGGGGGGGGGGGGTAGGAGTAATTCCAGCTCCATCAGCAGCAACTTGAGTCTAGAGTCGCTGATGAGAAGCTTTCTTCACCTGCCTAGTGAAGAAACAACTCACCAGCAGCAGAAGCTAGACCTGGAGCATGACCTGAACCAGCAGGTGGTGGCATACTTGGACAGCACCCTGCCATCCCACATTGAAGATCCGCTGGACTACTGGGCATCTCAACTGGATTTGTGGCCGCAACTAGCAGAGTTTGCCCTGGAAAAGCTGTCCTGCCTGGCCAGTAGTGTGGCATCAGAGCGAGTGTTTAGTGCGGCGGGGGCCATAATTATCCCAAGAAGAACTCGCCTGTCCACCCAAAATGTGGAGATACTGACCTTTGTCAAAATGAATCAGGCGTGGATCAGCGAGGATTTCCACCCACCAATGCCTAAAGCATCAGACTAGATGATCCATGGTGCCACACCAACACTTTGACAAAAGAGACCGGTTTCTTCTGGCTACCTGCCTACTATTCTGATGCTGCCATCAGCCTGATGACACACATCTAATGCCAAGAGCTCCTTCTTTCACCCATCATCTTCAGCTGGTACTTGTATTGCCACTCACCTATCCACTCTGTCACTGGGTCACTCTGTGGTCTGATGCCGCTGCCAACTCCTCACTATGTCAGCTTGCCAGTCTGTGGTATCCTGATGCTGCTGCAATGAGCAGGACCGTGGTATGGTTAGGCAGACGCCAAATTATGCAGTGGTCTGGATATGGGTATATAAGTCTATAGTTTTTGTTTGTGACACCAATTGCAGCGTGAGCAGGGTACAGTCTCAGGGCCCTTCAAGGTGTTGCAACTCACGTACCAGGTGAGGAAAGCCAAAGTGGGGTAATGTCTATGTGTAGCAGTAGTAATAGTGTCAACGGTGTCTCCTACCTTGGTACGGCTGGACTCCTGGATCCTGGCTCACTTGCAATAAATGAGTGTGTTGCTAGTAGGAGTAATTAAGGGATTTGGTAGCAGTAAATGAGATCCAGACTTGGGCTATAATTCAACTTGTCTTTACTTGAGGCAGCATTAATCCATACGAGATACAGCAATAGTCTTGGGTCCCAGCAGGTATTTGCAATGTATGGTAGGGATCAATATCTCTTCTGCTCCTATCATGTGCCTGGAGAATATGGCAGGAATCTGTCTTCTGCTTTGTCTATCTTCTGCTGTGTATGGGACTGACTAGCTGAGGAGGAATTTGGCTTCTCCTGGTCTCTGGATAGTTACTCACAGTTAGCTCACAGGGAATGGTTCTTCCTGGCATTCTGGAGGTAGCTGCTTGCTTGTCACCAGTTGAGGCTGAAGGCTGAGACTGGGAATGGTCTTTGGTCTCAACTGAGACAAGATCCTGGGTTGGGATCCCTAGAACTGGAAGCTCCTACCAGCACAGCATTCTCCTTGCAGGGGTGGCTGGCACACTAACACTAACTTCCTTTCCTCCCCATGAGACAGGACATGGGCCAGCCCACTTCTGCTCATAGGGGTGGAGCTAAACTGGAATAAACTATTCCAGTCTAGAAACACCAAACTGTCTAAGGTCCTGCTGACACATTGCTGCCACCTGCTGGTGTACATGGAAATTACAGAAAATACATGTAACAGGCTTAGAAAATGCACATTATTAAGGATGTGATGTTAAATTACACAGTATGACAATGCAAATACACTTGACAGGTTGTAGCGGGGTAAAAGAGTTTTTGTAACTGGGATGTTACACTGCCACCTCCTCACTCTGTCACTGGGTCACTCTGTGGTCTCCTGATGCTGCTGCCACCTCCACACTATGTCACCTTGCCACTCTGTGGTCTCCTGATGCTGCTGTCACTTCTACACTATGTCACCTTGCCACTCTGTGGTCTCCTGATGCTGCTGCCACCTCCACACTATGTCATCTTGCCACTCTGTGGTCTCCTGATGCTGCTGCCACCTCCACACTATGTCATCTTGCCACTCTGTGGTCTCCTAATGCTGATGCCACCTCCACACTATGTCACCTTGCCACTCTGTGGTCTCCTGATGCTGCCACCTCGACACTGTCATTCTGCCACTCTGTGGCCTCCTCATGATGCTGCTGCTGCTGCCACCGCCTCCACACTGACATTGTGCTGCTCTGTGGTCTCTTGATGCTGCCGCCACCTCCACACTGTCAATATGCCACTCTGTGGCCTCCTCTTCTGATACTGCCGCCACCTCCAGATTCTGTCATTGGGCAACTCTGTGGTCTCCTCATGCTGCTTCCACCTCACCACTATGTCATAGGACCACTCTGTGGACTTCTCATGCTGTTCCCACCCTCCCTACTTCATGACTGGGCCACTATTTTGCCTTTCGGCCTGGCTGACATCATCATTTATTTGACCCTTCTTGTGATCTGTCAGAAGGAAGGAAAAATTAGACACACAACGGATCCTGTCTGTGTAGCAGTTGTAAGGCCTGTATGGTCCCATCAGAATTGGCTTGTGATTTGGAAGCCAAAAGCAGGAGTGGGTACAAAACACAGAAGACATGCAAATATTCCATTCATGTTTCATCTCTGTTTTGAATCCACTCCAGTTTTTTGGCATTTGCAATACTGATTATTGACCAAATGCTGACCGAGTGAAGGCGGATGCTCAACAGACAGGATGTTTTTGGGGGTTATTGTTCTGACGGATCAGAGGAAGGGCAAAATTATCAGTGACATCAACACAAACTTACTGCTGACACCCTCTCCACTATGGTCAGGGGGCTCTACTTGTATAAGCGTTTAAAAGAACAGGTTCTGTAGACATCTATGTGGAATCAGCTGACGATGGTGTAAAAGGAGTGCACTTCTTCTTGGTTATAACATCGACCTGTAAGGCTGAGTTCATACTTGAGTTTTTTGGTCAGTTTTGGCCCCATGACTGCCCAAATAAGTGAAGTGTGCAGTGATTCTAAGGCTAGCTCTACACGACGACATTTGTCGCGCGACATTTTGTTGCACTAATGTCGCGCAACAATTTTTATAATAGCAGTCTATGGTGTCGCACTGCAACATGCAACATTCAGCGACTGCGACGCAACAGTCGAGATGGATTTTTCTACGACTGTTGTGTCGCAGTCGCAGCATGTTGCATGTTGTAGTGCGACACCATAGACTGCCATTATATAAATTGTCGCGCAACATTGGTGCAGCAAAATGTTGCGCTACAAATGTTGAAGTGTTGTTGTGCCCTATCTGTCGCGTGACTTAATGTCTTGCGACAAATGTCGTCGTGTAGACCTAGCCTAAGAGCGACGCCTGTCATCTGCATGTCATACTGACTCACAGTATTATTTCACTGCCACAGCAGACTCCCTATGCATGTTACTGCAAGGCACAGTGTTCTACAGTCTTGGCATCCAGGAAATAGCCATTTTTTAACATGACTCACCACAAATAAATTCGTATCGAACCAAATTTCTTTGAAAAATTTGGCAAACCGGCCAAATAAAATTTTTGAAAATTCGCTCATCGTCAGGTGACGTTCACACAGGTGATGCCGGTGGATGCCCTAGTTTCAATCCTGAGCAGCATATAGCCAGGTTATACTGTAAATTAGGTCCAGTATTTCTTTGATGTATCTTCATCTGTATGGTTTTTGATACATGACCCCCTACTGCTCTACTGCGTAATATATTTTCTGAGTAAAGTTCTGCTCCCCTGGTTTTGTTTAGACAGACCTTGTGTTCTGGTTTAGGGAATAAGGCATACATTTTATTGGCCAGCCACCCTCTCTACAGATTAGGCTTCTACTGATTCACCAGGGTTTGACTCCTCAGCTTGTTTCTGGAATAACCCCTTGTCTACTGTTTGGGGTTCTATTGGCTACCTTGGCTTTGACTGTGTTTGTTCTAGTCTCCTGTTACTCCTTGGCCTCTATTAGGTTTACTATCTGTGAATTCTCACCTATTTTCTGCTGACTTATTCCATAGATGTAAACTCAGACCATACCAGCCAAGTCCACTGGTCTTGTGGCAGGCTCTGGTAGACACCTTGGGGGTAGCCTTAGAACTACAAAGGAAAATAGGTTTCAGATTAAGAGTTTGCTGGCAGTGGTCCTGGATATTGACAATGTATTTATTTTTTACTTCTGTATTCATATTAGCATCAGCCACCAATTAGGCATAACTTTTGGACAATTTTTTTACACTTTTCTAGGCATATACTGTATGTTGCTGTCACTTTGACATTACTAATGCTGTCATGGCGTTAAAGAGCTTGACAGGAATTGGATACAGTCCTAGGAGAGCCCAGGCTGTCCTACGCAACTTTTTAGAGCATTTGGAACACTTTCAATTTGGCTCAAAGTTATTTGGACCCAAATGAAATCTGATGATTGATTCGAGTGAAACTGACCCAAAACTAATTTCAAGAAGTTGGCTTATCTCTACTGTAGACCGCATTAGCACTACGCTAGAAGCATATCATGCCTACACAAAAAATAATATCTAAATAGCTTGTAATAAGAGAAAATATAAGAGAAAATCAGCTAATGGAGCCATTGGATCTTAATTAGTGTCATAACTGTGTTAAATGCTTTCAAGTTTCTACTAATTTTGTTAGACTGTTAACAGCCTGGTACTTGTCCTGTTGTGAGTGAATTAGAACTTAAATAAGTAATTATAGGACAATTTAGCTTTTGCCATCGTTAGCCGGAGAGCATCGGAATTGTAATCAATTTCAAAACCTTGAAATTAGAATTATATTGCTGTTTGCTGCTTCCATGTAGATATCTCGCTGCTCAGTACATCAGCAGTGAAATATACCCAAATTGTATTGAAATAGAGCAAACATTGAGCTGTATATCATTAACAGAAAACAACAACTGCGGCCCATTGATTTAGGTGGTGAGTCTGATGGCACTGCCATGCAATTGCAACGACAGGACTAGGTACTGGAACTGGAGTAGTGATGTCATAGAGAAGCAGGTGAAGCTGCACCTTTCATTCATTCATCCCAACTTCTAAATTTATAAAAATATAAAGTTACACTGATGAGACTTTCAGGCTCCATATCTCACCATCCACCACAGCTTCGAACGTGAGACTACAATTATTTTATAGACAATCATCTTGGCTACCTCATAGCATATAATTATTTATGCAGATTCTTGCCATGTAACTGCATTGTTACTGTTTTGCTCCTGGTGATGGAACAATCTTTGTCTTCTTGTATACACTACGTGCAGAATTATTAGGCAAATGAGTATTTTGACCACATCATCCTCTTTATGCATGTTGTCTTACTCCAAGCTGTATATGCTCGAAAGCCTACAACCAATTAAGCATATTAGGTGATGTGCATCTCTGTAATGAGAAGGGGTGTGGTCTAATGACATCAACACCCTATATCAGGTGTGCATAATTATTAGGCAACTTCCTTTCCTTTGGCAAAATGGGTCAAAAGAAGGACTTGACAGGCTCAGAAAAGTCAAAAATAGTGAGATATCTTGCAGAGGGATGCAGCACTCTTAAAATTGCAAAGCTTCTGAAGCGTGATCATCGAACAGTCAAGCGTTTCATTCAAAATAGTCAACAGGGTCGCAAGAAGCGTGTGGAAAAACCAAGGCGCAAAATAACTGCCCATGAACTGAGAAAAGTCAAGCGTGCAGCTGCCAAGATGCCACTTGCCACCAGTTTGGCCATATTTCAGAGCTGCAACATCACTGGAGTGCCCAAAAGCACAAGGTGTGCAATACTCAGAGACATGGCCAAGGTAAGAAAGGCTGAAAGACGACCACCACTGAACAAGACACACAAGCTGAAACGTCAAGACTGGGCCAAGAAATATCTCAAGACTGATTTTTCTAAGGTTTTATGGACTGATGAAATGAGAGTGAGTCTTGATGGGCCAGATGGATGGGCCCGTGGCTGGATTGGTAAAGGGCAGAGAGCTCCAGTCCGACTCAGACGCCAGCAAGGTGGAGGTGGAGTACTGGTTTGGGCTGGTATCATCAAAGATGAGCTTGTGGGGCCTTTTCGGGTTGAGGATGGAGTCAAGCTCAACTCCCAGTCCTACTGCCAGTTTCTGGAAGACACCTTCTTCAAGCAGTGGTACAGGAAGAAGTCTGCAAGGTAAGAAAAACATGATTTTCATGCAGGACAATGCTCCATCACACGCGTCCAAGTACTCCACAGCGTGGCTGGCAAGAAAGGGTATAAAAGAAGAAAATCTAATGACATGGCCTCCTTGTTCACCTGATCTGAACCCCATTGAGAACCTGTGGTCCATCATCAAATGTGAGATTTACATGGAGGGAAAACAGTACACCTCTCTGAACAGTGTCTGGGAGGCTGTGGTTGCTGCTGCACGCAATGTTGATGGTGAACAGATCAAAAGACTGACAGAATCCATGGATGGCAGGCTTTTGAGTGTCCTTGCAAAGAAAGGTGGCTATATTGGTCACTGATTTGTTTTTGTTTTGTTTTTGAATGTCAGAAATGTATATTTGTGAATGTTGAGATGTTATATTGGTTTCACTGGTAAAAATAAATAATTGAAATGGGTATATATTTGTTTTTTGTTAAGTTGTCTAATAATTATGTACAGTAATAGTCACCTGCACACACAGATATCCCCCTAAAATAGCTAAAACTAAAAACAAACTAAAAACTACTTCCAAAAATATTCAGCTTTGATATTAATGAGTTTTTTGGGTTCATTGATACCCTATGTATCACTGGGGCTATGTGTGATGAACTATTTTGTATGCAGGGGAGGAAATGGATGGGGCATGTGCAGAGCTAATTGCAATGCATCCTGGGAGATGCAGGTGCTGGATGAGCTTTTGTCCCCTAACAGAAAGGGAAGAAAGTCCTTCAAATTAATGAGTGAAATAGTTTTAAATTCATGGGATAATCCCTTTAAAACATAGCATAAGGAAATGGGAAAAACTATTTTCTTCCTGTTTCAGACCCTTTTTTTTCCAGAATAAGACCTACAAAATTAATATATCTCAATTTCAAATAATAAGAGAACCCCATGTGTCCTGCAAAATAAGAGACAAAACATTTTGCAGCAGACTGAGAAGCAATAAAAAAAATAACGAATACAATTTGGAACGCAGAATTTCAAAAGGTGAAGCTTTGCCGTGGTTATGAAGGCCCTGGTCATGAAAGGTTTAACGTAATTATAATAAACCAGCGACAGAACTGAAGCATGGCTGTAGTGCGTCCCAAAACGGCACCCATATGCGTTATTACTGCAAATTGCCATCACTGAAGCACCGATGTATAATGTGTCTATACTCTTACAGCTCTCGTTCCAGACTTCTATATTGATTTGGGTGATTTGGTATTCATTAGTTCTCAAGAAAAGTTATCCCCATCGCACTCCACAACTGTCACTGTCACACTTCTAAGCTCCGCTCCAGCCCACTGAGCATCAGCTACATGGGTCCCATAAGCTCCACTCTCAGCAGTACAACCTGGGCACTTCTGTAGCTGCTCTACACTTGGTCAGGTCTTCCTCTCCTTGGGTTCCTGTGCAGCTAAACTGGCCGCACAAATGGATTACAGTATTTTTTTTTCCAGCCAACTGCATGTGGTCAGCAGGGAGGCCTTGTGATCTAAGGGGCCCCAAGCATTAGCATGGTTTGTGTGGTTGTAAAGTCCACCACTGATTTTGAGGCTACTGTAGATCATCACTGTCATATCAGTGAGGGTCTGACTCCTGAAATCCCACCGATCAGCCAAAAGGAAAAGGCTATGGGGGTCATTTATGTACCTGAAATACGTCTATATTAGATTTTTCGCAATCTGCAACTTTTCCCCGTTCACGCCAGTTCTAAAAAAGTGGGCGAGGAAGGGGACAGGGTGGTAGGCCCGTCTCATTTATCATTTTTTATGCCTGTTTCAGGCTTAGAAAATGGTCTAAATGTAAGACACCTGGGAAGCTGTCTTAAATTTAGAAACGGTGTTGGATTCGCCAAAGTTATGAGGAGTCGTGCGCCTCTTCATAACTCCGGTGGATCCAACACCAGGTATAGGGTTTTATTAAAAACGGCGTCTAAAATGCAGATCTTAATAAATGATCCTCTTAGATCATAGAAACAATAATAATTGTTATTATAATAATAATCTTTTGTAAATTTTTTATCCTATTTTATTATTATAATTTTTTTATTATTTCTTTTATTATTATACTGGTGAAAATACATATTTTCTGGAGATGACAGATGTAACTTTCCATGACATTTCCGCACTGCAGGAGGATAAATAAGGGACTTTTGGACATAACAAATCAGCTGTCAGCTAGAGGTGACACAGAGAGCCGTCAAGCCCGTGGAGAAAGAGCTTCATAAATGTTTTTATATATAGTTTGATTTTGACACTTGAAGCCACAAGATATTGGTGTCATAAAAGCTGCCTTCAGCTCCGTTAGTGGATCACACGGCCTCATATTTCAGCGGATGCTGGAACAATTTTTAAAAAGCCGTTGGGTAAACAATTTAAGCAGCTAAAATAGAAATATGTCTGAAATAAAAAAAAACTATAGCGCCAATGATAACAACGAGGCTATAAACACACATCCGAACAATGGGCTGTAATTATACTATAAAAAAATAGGCTTTCAGAAACGGAATGGAAAAGATTGTCCTTGTGGACACTCCAGAGAGTTTCTGAAACACTCATCAGGTGCATGCTATATGGGCAATATTGGTGAGAAGTTAGTTTTGTTTTTTTTAACCTTTTTTAGATAAAGCTACGAATAGGTAAAAATAAATACAAAAACTCTCCACCACGCTTCATCTTAACACGTTCTCATCTCCAGGTCATCTCCTGTGCTGCACCTATACTCTGGAATTATGGTATTTACCTCAAACCATTAGAATAAAGGGGTTCTCCAGGATATTGATATTGATGGACTATCCACAGACTCCTGGCATTCCCACTGATCAGCTGTACGAAGAGGCCGTGGTGCTCTGTGACCGCTTGGGCCTCTTCAGTTAATTTGAATCACACGGCCTAGCAGTGGCGTAGCGTGGGTTGCCAGCACCCGGGACAAGCCATTTATTGCGCCCCCCAACTTGTAGACACGCCCCTTTTTACAAATAATGTAGTCCTATGTAACATTACAGATAACACAGTGATAACTCTCTGAGTAGAAGTAATGTAGTAGATGGGTGTGAGGCCCCAGAATTCAGAACATGCACAGTGTGAACTGGTCTGGGGGTAGGATGCCGCGGGGTGGGCCATATTCTCAATCCACCCCCCAACACTACTGTGAAACAGATATGTGGATGGATATTATTATATACAGGAGAATACAGCAGCACATACCTCATCCATCCAGTGACATCTCCTGTGATGTAGACTTTCCTCAACGTCTTCATTTGGCTGAAAGATACCTTCTTGTCACTTCTCGTCTCTTTTCACAGAAAACATTTTTAGATTTCTCACTTTAATAAAATCCTGTACTATCATTATACACAGGGGGCTATTATATATACTAATAATACAGAGGGGCCATTATATATACTAATAATACACATGGACCATTATACAGTGGGATGCGAAAGTTTGGGCAACCTTGTTAATGGTCATGATTTTCCTGTATAAATCGTTGGTTGTTACGATAAAAAATGTCAGTAAAATATATCATATAGGAGACACACACAGTGATATTTGAGAAGTGAAATGAAGTTTATTGGACTTACAGAAAGTGTGCTATAATTGTTTAAACAAAATTAGGCAGGTGCATACATTTGGGCACTGTTGTTGTCATTTTATTGATTCCAAAACCTTTAGAACTAATTATTGGAACTCAAATTGGCTTGGTAAGCTCAGTGACCCCTGACCTACATACACAGGTGAATCCAATTATGAGAAAGAGTATTTAAGGGGGTCAATTGTAAGTTTCCCTCCTTTTAATTTTCTCTGAAGAGTAGCAACATGGGGGTCTCGGATAGACAGAAGTGACGAATGGTGAGAACAGTCAGAGTCACCCCACAGACCAGCACCAAAGACCTACAACATCATCTTGCTGCAGATGGAGTCACTGTGCATCGTCCAACCATTCGGCGCACTTTACACAAGGAGATGCTGTATGCAAGAGTGATGCAGAGGAAGCCTTTTCTCCGCCCACAGCACAAAAAGTGCCACTTGAGGTGGGCTAAAGCACATTTGGACAAGCCAGCTTCATTTTGGAATAAGGTGCTGTGAACTGATGAAACTAAAATTGAGTTATTTGGCCATAACAAGGGGCGTTATGCATGGAGGAAAAAGAACACAGCATTCCAAGAAAAACACCTGCTACCTACAGTAAAATATGGTGGTGGTTCCATCATGCTGTGGGGCTGTGTGGCCAGTGCAGGGACTGGGAATCTTGTCAAAGTTGAGGGACGCATGGATTCCACGCAGTATCAGCAGATTCTGGAGACCAATGTCCAGGAATCAGTGATAAGGCTGAAGCTGTGCCGGGGCTGGATCTACAACAAGACAACGACCCTAAAAACTGCTCAAAATCCACTAAGGCATTTATGCAGAGGAACAAGTACAACGTTCTGGAATGGCCATCTCGGTCCCCAGACCTGAATATAATTGAAAATCTGTGGTTTGACTTAAAGAGAGCTGTCCATGCTCGGAAGCCATCAAACCTGAATGAACTAAAGATGTTTTGTAAAGAGGAATGGTCCAAAATACCTTCAACCAGAATCCAGACTCTCATTGGAACCTACAGGAAGCGTTTAGAGGCTGTAATTTCTGCAGAAGGAGGATCTACTAAATATTGATTTCACTTTTTTGTGGTGCCCAAACTTATGCACCTGCCTAATTTTGTTTAAACAATTATAGCACACTTTCTGTAAATCCAATAAACTTCATTTCACTTCTCAAATATCACTGTGTGTGTGTCTCCTATATGATATATTTAACTGACATTTTTTATCTTAACAACCAACGATTTATACAGGAAAATCATGACGATTAACAAGGTTGCCCAAACGTTCGCATCCCACTGTATATACTAAGAATACAGAGGGAGCCATATTATATTATATTATAATAATACAGAGGGAGCCATTATATATACTAATAATACAGAGGGAGCCATTATATATACTAATAATACAGAGGGGCCATTATATATACTAATAATACAGAGGGGCCATTATATATACTAATAATACAGAGGGGCCATTATACATCCTAAGAATACAGAGGGAGCCATTATATATTATAATACAGAGGTGGCCATTATATATTCTAATAGTACAGAGGGGCCATTATATACTATAATACAGAGCGGCCATTATTCTGTATACTATAATAATACAGAGGGGCCATTATATACTATAATACAGAGGTGGTCATTATATATCCTAATAGTACAGAGGGGCATTATATACTATAATACAGAGCGGTCATTATTCTGTATACTATAATAATACAGAGGGGCCATTATATATACTAATAATAAAGAGGGGCCATTATATATCCTAATAATACAGAGGGGCCATTATATATACAAATAATACAGATAGACCATTATATATACTAATAATACAGAGGGGCCATTATATACAGTGGGGGAAATAATTATTTGACCCCTCACTGATTTTGTAAGTTTGTCCAATGACAAAGAAATGAAAAGTCTCAGAACAGTATCATTTCAATGGTAGGTTTATTGTAACAGTGGCAGATAGCACATCAAAAGGAAAATCGAAAAAATAACTTTAAATAAAAGATAGCAACTGATTTGCATTTCATTGAGTGAAATAAGTATTTGAACCCCTACCAACCATTAAGAGTTCTGGCTCCCACAGAGTGGTTAGACACTTCTACTCAATTAGTCACCCTCATTAAGGACACCTGTCTTAACTAGTCACCTGTATAAAAGACACCTGTCCACAGAATCAATCAATCAAGCAGACTCCAAACTCTCCAACATGGGAAAGACCAAAGAGCTGTCCAAGGATGTCAGAGACAAAATTGTAGACCTGCACAAGGCTGGAATGGGCTACAAAACCATTAGCAAGAAGCTGGGAGAGAAGGTGACAACTGTTGGTGCGATTGTTCGAAAATGGAAGGAGCACAAAATGACCATCAATCGACCTCGCTCTGGGGCTCCACGCAAGATCTCACCTCGTGGGGTGTCAATGGTTGTGAGAAAGGTGAAAAAGCATCCTAGAACTACACGGGAGGAGTTAGTTAATGACCTCAAATTAGCAGGGACCACAGTCACCAAGAAAACCATTGGAAACACATTACACCGCAATGGATTAAAATCCTGCAGGGCTCGCAAGGTCCCCCTGCTCAGGAAGGCACATGTGCAGGCCCGTCTGAAGTTTGCCAATGAACACCTGAATGATTCAGAGAGTGACTGGGAGAAGGTGCTGTGGTCTGATGAGACCAAAATAGAGCTCTTTGGCATTAACTCAACTCGCTGTGTTTGGAGGAAGAAAAATGCTGCCTATGACCCCCAAAACACCGTCCCCACCGTCAAGCATGGGGGTGGAAACATTTTGCTTTGGGGGTGTTTTTCTGCTAAGGGCACAGGACAACTTATTCGCATAAACGGGAAAATGGACGGAGCCATGTATCGTGAAATCCTGAGCGACAACCTCCTTCCCTCTGCCAGGAAACTGAAAATGGGTCGTGGATGGGTGTTCCAGCACGACAATGACCCAAAACATACAGCAAAGGCAACAAAGGAGTGGCTCAAGAAGAAGCACATTAAGGTCATGGAGTGGCCTAGTCAGTCTCCGGACCTTAATCCAATCGAAAACCTATGGAGGGAGCTCAAGCTCAGAGTTGCACAGAGACAGCCTCGAAACCTTAGGGATTTAGAGATGATCTGCAAAGAGGAGTGGACCAACATTCCTCCTAAAATGTGCGCAAACTTGGTCATCAATTACAAGAAACGTTTGACCTCTGTGCTTGCAAACAAGGGTTTTTCCACCAAGTATTAAGTCTTTTTTTGTTAGAGGGTTCAAATACTTATTTCACTCAATGAAATGCAAATCAGTTGCTATCTTTTATTTAAAGTTATTTTTTCGATTTTCCTTTTGATGTGCTATCTGCCACTGTTACAATAAACCTACCATTGAAATGATACTGTTCTGAGACTTTTCATTTCTTTGTCATTGGACAAACTTACAAAATCAGTGAGGGGTCAAATAATTATTTCCCCCACTGTATACAAATAATACAGATAGACCATTATATATACTAATAATACAGAGGGGCCATTATATATCCTAATATTACAGAGGGGCCATTATATACTATAATACAGAGCGGCCATTATATACTAATAATACAGAGCAGCCATTATACTGTATACTATAATACAGAGGGGCCATTATATACTATAATACAGAGCAGCCATTATACTGTATACTATAATAATACATAGGGGGCCATTATATATACTAAAATTACAGAGAGGCCATTATGTATTATAAAAGAGGGGCCATTATTAATGGCCCCTCTGTATAATTATAATATACAGTCCCTGACAAAAGTCTTGTCGCTTCTCTATTTTGTAGAAACTCCTGCTATTAACCTGAATTTTAATTAATCAATTGGTGTTAGAAATAGCTCATATGAAAAGCTAAAGCCCTCCCAAATGATGTTTAATGTACTGAAATAAATTAGTTTCACTGAAAAAAGATTTATCATTTAATCAAGACAGAAAGGTCAAATTTTGGCAGACAAAAGTTTTGTCGCCTATACAGATATTGAACAACTTTACTGCAAATCCAAAAATATGTCAGCAAATTAAGTAGTGGTGCTGTGAGATCCAAATTTAATAACTTGTATGACTTCCATGAGCTTGAAGGACAGCATCCATGCGGTTTGGCAAGGATTCATACAATTCATGAATAGCAAAGAAAACAGCCTTGCATGCCTCCCAGAGTTCATCAATATTCTTTGGTTTCGTCTTCCATGCTTCCTCTTTCACCCTACACCACATATGCTCAATGATGTTCATGTCTGGTGACTGGGCTGGCCAATCCTGGAGCATCTTGATCTTCTTCGCCTTAAGGAACTTTGATGTGGAGATGGAAGTATGCGATGAAGCACCATCCTGCTGCAGAATTTGGCCTTTTTTATGGTTGGAAATATAAGAGGTAGCTAAGATTTCATGGTATTTTAGACTATTGATGTTGCCTTCCACCCTGCAGATCCCTCGCACACCCCCACACTGGATGTAACCCCAGACCATGATTTTGCCTCCACCAAACTTCACTGTTTTCTGGGTAAATCTCGGCTCCATGCGGGTTCCAGTAGGTCTCTAGCAATATTTGCAGCGACTGTGGTGTAATTCAACAGAAGATTCATCTGAAAAATCCACCTTCTGCCACTTTTCCAGCTTTCATCTTTTTAGCAGGCTGTGGCCCTTGGCAAATGCCACACAGTTTTTCGATAGTCTTTTGTTTAGTGCTGGCTTATGGGCACTGATTCGACAATGGAGGCCATTTCGAGACAGAATCCGACAAACTGTTCTGGTTGACACAGGGACTTCAGGTGACCAGGTCTCGTGGAGCTCTGCTGCAGTGGAAAATGGGCTGGCCTTGGATTTTCGAGCCAACAAACAGTCTTCTTGAGCAGTTGTCTTGCGGGGTCGGCCTGAGCTGGCCTTGTCCAAAACGTCTCCAGTCTCTTCAAATCTTTTTTTATCCTCTGAACTTGACGCTGAGACACATTGAAGGTGTCTGCCACATCAGCAGTGGATCTGGTCTTCAGCCTCTTGATAATCAACACTTTAGTCTCCGGGTGAATCTTAGGCATGTTTGCAGAGGTCTAGTTGAAGTTGATGTGAAGGTCTAGTGTACTGGGGTTCTTTTTATACACACCTGAGACCTAATTGATCCATTATTAGTCACAGGTGAAGCTCATATGACAAGGCGACAACACTTATGTCTTGGCAAAATTGACTCAATGTATCTTTATGTATCTAGCTATCATTGTCAGAGATACCTTTGATTGATTACTAAATCACGCCTATCTAGGTGGATTTCTCTTTATATCTGCACACATATATGCACTATTTGTTTTGAGGGAATATCTATTTTATTATCGTATTTAATAAAAGTTATATTTTAAAGGTAATTTACTTCTGTGACCTTCTACTTATTTGCCCTAATTAGTGGAATAGCAATGGGCTTAACCAAGCTGTGAATATTAGAATACTTTTTGTCAGTTTTGTTTTGCACTGAAACAATATTACAAAAGCTGTTGGGATTAAAATGACCCATTTCTTGTAACAAAATCTTGATTAGAAATATATTTTAGCGGCACTTCAGGTCAATTTGTACACAAGCGACAAGACTTTTGTCAGGGACTGTACAACCATCAATATGGATAGTAATTCTAGGTTCACAGGATCCATTTTTTATAGAATCCGTTTTCTTTTTCTGTTCTTCTGACGGATCACAAGAACGGAAAATAAAATGGTGATGTGAACCCTGCCTAACGCATTACTGCCCCCTTGGGAGGAACTGACACACTACAGGGGCATAGAATGAAATGAACACCCTAACATTTGCACCGCTAGATGCTTTGATGTTCCAATGTTAGAAAGTATGTTCTGAAAATCACGCTGCTTGTGTTTATAATGTCATTAAACTGTGAAAATATAAGCGTGCAGATGATCCAGATGTACACATAAAAACGCACCCTCTGGGACATACTAATGGGAAACGCTTAATGTGCCAGCTGTCTTTCGCCATGCATTAGTCTAAAGCACAAAATAGGAGGAGGAGTTCACATTGTAATTTGCTAACCCAGGGAATAACGTGGCATAGTGTTACTAACATATTCTTCTCCCTGCACTGCTGACAATAAAAAAGATGGAAGAAGAAGCACCTCCTATGCAAAATCTGTGCAAAAATGCACATTTCATTCTATACAATGCAATTGTCTTCTGCCATTTTATTCTTTCATGATTGCTTTTAATATGGACTTAAAGGGACTCTCCAACTTTTAACATTGGGTCATTTATATGTCCAACGTTCCGTGTGGATTAATTTCTTTAAATATATTTACAGTAGTAAGTTTTTCTGATACATAGCTCCAAATCCCTTTCATAGACAAAGGGGGTAATTTACAAACAGATATACGGCACTGGTGCAGATTCTGTCGCACGCCATGTTGCGGCAGAATCTGCAAATTCTTCCCTGCTCACGCCAGGTCTAAAAAAGCGGGTGTGAGGTGGGAGGGGAAGGGTATGGGCCAGTAGGACCTTTCATCACTTTCTACGCCTGGTTTAGGATAGGCAATGGATAGGCCGAAGTTGTGCAGAGGCCGGCGCCTCTACATGACTTCGACGATCGACCGCCAGTGCAGAGGCTTATTATGACCAGAGTCTAAAATGCCGGTCTTAATAAATGTGTCCCAAAGAGTTAAAAAAATTATTCTGTCTGGCCTCATCTACCACTAGGGGGAGCTACCTCGCTACATGCTGTGTTATAATTTAAAGGCATCTGTCAGCAGTTTTGTACCTATGACCAAATCAAACAAATAAGTCAAAGATATTAGACTTGGTCATCATCACATGTCTATGAGTGACAAAAGTATGTGAACCTTTTCTTTCAGTATCTGGTGTGACGGCCTTCTGCAGCAACAACTGCAACTAAACATTTCCGGTAATTGTTGATTAGTCTTGACTCCTGCAAGTCAGCTTGGAGCAATTTTAGCCCATACCTCTGTCCTAACAGCTTCAGCTCTGCTATGTTTTGTGGTTTCCACCATGGACTGCTTGATTCAGGTCCTTCCACAATATTTCTGTTGGATTAAGGTCAGTACTTTCACTTGGCCATTCTAAAACTTTAACTTAACTCTTCTTTAACCATTCTTTGGTAGAACATGTGTGCTTAGGGTTGTCTTGCTGCAATGACCCATGTTCTCTTCAGATCAATCTCACTGACAGATATCTTGACATTTTCCTTCAGAATTTGCTGGTATAATTCCGAATTCAATGATCCATCAATGATGTCAAGCCATTCTGGCCCAGATACAGCATAACAGGCCCAAACCATAATACTACCACCATGATTCACAGATGGGAAGATGTTATTAAGCTGGAATGCAGTGTTTTCCTTCCTCGATTTGCTTTTCTAGGTGATCTTTAGCAAACTGAAGGTGGACAGCAATGTTCTTTTTGGAGAGCAACTGCTTTCTCCTTGCAGTCTTGCCTCACACACCATTGTTGCTCAGTGTTCTACTGATGCTGGACTTATTAACGTTAGCTAATGTGAGAAAGGCCTTTAGTTGCTTAGAGGTTACATTGGGTTCCTTTGTGACCGCGCAATTACAAGACTTGCTTTTTAAGTTATCTTTGTTGGTCGACCACTCCTAGGGGGGGGGGGGGTAATAATAGTTTTTAATTTCCTCCATTTATACACTGTCTTGCTGCGGATTGGTGGAGTCCAGACTCCTTAGAGATGGTTTTATAACCTTTTCCAGGCCAATGAGCATCAATAACCCTTCTTCTGAGGTCCTCAGAAATCTCCTTTGTTCATGCCATGAGACACTTCCACAAACGTGTTATGAAGATCAGACTTTGATAGATCCCTGTTCTGTGAATAAAACAGGTTGCCCTCTCACTGTCATCCAATTGATTGAAAATACCTGACTTTAATCTCACCTAAAGGTTCACATATTTTTTCACATATCATTTTCCTCAATAAATAAATGACCAAGTCTAATACGTTTGACTCATTCAAGCACTGTCCATACAACATAATAGAGGAGCATTAAAAATGTGCCTGTCAAAAAAAATAAAAAATTTATATAACCAACTGGAGGACAAATTCACTTTAAAAGAGTTTGCCCAGTGTATACAATTTGTATTTATATACCCAATTAAAGGAATAACAGAACTATTGTAGATGAGCTGAAGGACAAATGTAACAGCTGGAGATATGGTCGAGCAGAGCTGTACAGTAGGTCCAAAGTCGCAGAGTTGTTTGCCTGATGGAGCAGAGCTGGATGATTGATGTAGCAAGGCTCAAGGTCCAGTGTAGCAGGAATGCTGACGTTTGCAGAGCTGAAGGACCCATGTAACAGAGCTAGAGGGCTGATGCAGCAGAGCTGGAGGACCAGAACAGCAAAGCTGGCACATCAGTGTTACCGAGATGCAGGTAACAATAAATATCCAGGTTCTGTCCTGCTGGCCAAGTTGAGTTTTAATCACATCACCTTCAGTAAACTGAACCGTTTACTGCCACTTTTTCCCACAAATTACAGCTGATTGCTGAGGGTCATATCTGGGGGTCACTTTGTGATCAGCTTATTGTCAGGGGAGCTTTCTAATAAGTAGGAATTGACCATTGCGGAGAACCCCTTTAAACCCTGAAGAAGATTAATACGACCTTTTCGCAGTGTCTCTGCTACGGTTGTGGTTGGGATGTGACCTCTACTGACTGACAAAAATGTTCTTATTTCGTTAACTGCTCAAAGAGATAAAAATTGACTCATAACGTAAGTGTCTGAAATTCACTGGCTTCCACACAAATCAGTTTTAAAGTGACAGCTCTTTTTAGTAAATGTGTACTTATTGCAGTGCGGGATGAGTTCATGGCCTTCTTCAGCAATGACTCCATCCTGGAAATGGAGCAAGTGTCCTATTTACATTCTTATTCCCGCATATATAGAAAAATCACATATATTTTACAATTTATTTATTTTTTACTACTCTTGTCTCTCTGCCTGGGAGAATGAGCATGAAGATTTAATCAACTCCTCAGAGGAAATAAATCAGCCACTGGCAAATACAAATCCTTGAGTTGTCCTCAAATTATTGAAGGAACATCATGAGAATGAGGTCTCCGAGCCCCCCCCAAGTGAATGGAGTGATAGTCACACATGCACTTCTGCTTCATTCATCTCTATGGGCCGGCCAGAGATAGACGAGCGCTGAATGGAGTTGAATAGAGGGGCAGTGCGCATCCGCAACTTTCACCCCATTGACTCAGGGGACTTAGGGATCCATGTACTCATGATCAGTGGGGGTCCCAGTGGTCAGTCCCTCTCTAAATCAGGTACATGTCACCAATCCCGTGGGTAGGTAAAAAGTTGATATTGTGGGACAACCCCTTTAATGATTCTGGGCCTCATTGTCAAATCTGCAAAAGGTTTTCCAACTATCATGTGCCATTTATAATAGTGACGTCTTTAGTGGCAGAGGGGCTTTTCGGAATAGGGCTCGGCTGTGACTTCTTCCTCTACATCCCCTGTAGCTATAGGGGAGGCCACTAAAACTGGAAACAGCATTGTAACCACAGCATTAATATATTGTTATCTGGGCATTTCCATCATTGTCCCCTGCTGTGCAACGCCGGCCAATTGTGTAGTACAGAAAGCGCCAAGGATAGCGATCCTGTTCCAATATGATGGAGGGGACTCTGACTAGACACGTTCATCAGCGACCTCCATTGAGTAACACTGTGCAGAGCATGGGTAACCAGCACATGCGCAGTACCATGCTCAGTGTTTCTCAATGGAGTCTGCTGATAGATGTGGCTAGTCACACCAGACCCTCCATCAGAGGTCATGTTGGGACAGTCTTGCAATGCTTTATTTTTTGGGGAGGAACAAAGTGACCAAAAAATGTCAAATCACGCATTTCTATATTTTTTTCCCATTAAAGCATTCACCTTTAAATAAAAATATTTTTTATATTTTAATATTTCAATAGTTCAGACATTTTTAGACACGGCAAAGGCTTTTATGTTTTTTTTTAAATTGTTTATTTACTTTTATACGTAACATTGGGACGTTTGAATTTTTATTATTTTAGTTTTTTTAACTTAAAAAAAAAAATGATTTCACTGCAATTTTTTGTCCCTTAACCACTTCAGCCCCGCTAGCTGAAACCCCCTTCATGACCAGAGCACTTTTTACACTTCGGCACTACACTCCTTTCACCGTTTATCGCTCGGTCATGCAACTTACCACCCAAATGAATTTTACCTCCTTTTCTTCTCACTAATAGAGCTTTCATTTGGTGGTATTTTATTGCTGCTGACATTTTTACTTTTTTTGTTATTAATCGAAATGTAACGATTTTTTTGCAAAAAAATGACATTTTTCACTTTCAGCTGTAAAATTTTGCAAAAAAAAACGACATCCATATATAAATTTATAGTTCTACATGTCTTTGATAAAAAAAAAAATGTTTGGGCAAAAAAAAATGGTTTAGGTAAAAGTTATAGCGTTTACAAACTATGGTACAAAAATGTGAATTTCCGCTTTTTGAAGCAGCTCTGACTTTCTGAGCACCTGTCATGATTCCTGAGGTTTTACAATGCCCAAACAGTAGAAAAACCCCACAAATGACCCCATTTCGGAAAGTAGACACCCTAAGGTATTCGCTGATGGGCATAGTGAGTTCATAGAACTTTTTATTTTTTGTCACAAGTTAGCGGAAAATGATGATGATTTTTTATTTTTATTTTTTTCTTACAAAGTCTCATATTCCACTAACTTGCGACAAAAAAAATAAAATTCTAGGAACTCGCCATGCCCCTCACGGAATACCTTGGGGTGTCTTCTTTCCAAAATGGGGTCACTTGTGGGGTAGTTATACTGCCCTGGCAATTTAGGGGCCCAAATGTGTGAGAAGAACTTTGCAATCAAAATGTGTAAAAAATGACCGGTGAAATCTGAAAGGTGCACTTTGGAATATGTGCCCCTTTGCCCACCTTGGCTGCAAAAAAGTGTCACACATCTGGTATCGCCGTACTCAGGAGAAGTTGGGGAATGTGTTTTGGGGTGTCATTTTACATATACCCATGCTGGGTGAGAGAAATATCTTTCTAATTTTTTTATACAAAGTTGGCATTTGACCAAGATATTTTTCTCACCCAGCATGGGTATATGTAAAATGACACCCCAAAACACATTCCCCAACTTCTCCTGAGTACGGAGATACCAGATGTGTGACACTTTTTTGCAGCCAAGGTGGGCAAAGGGGCACATATTCCAAAGTGCACCTTTCGGATTTCACCGGTCATTTTTTACACATTTTGATTGCAAAGTTCTTCTCACACATTTGGGCCCCTAAATTGCCAGGGCAGTATAACTACGCCACAAGTGACCCCATTTTGGAAAGAAGACACCCCAAGGTATTCTGTGAGGGGCACGGCGAGTTCCTCGAATTTTTTTTTTTTGTCGCAAGTTAGTGGAATATGAGACTTTGTAAGGAAAAAAGAAAAAAAATGAAAAATCATCATTTTCCGCTAACTTGTGACAAAAAATAAAAAATTCTAGGAACTCGCCGTGCCCCTCACGGAACACCTTGGGGTGTCTTCTTTCCAAAATGGGGTCACTTGTGGCGTAGTTATACTGCCCTGGCAATTTAGGGGCCCAAATGCGTGAGAAGTACCTTGCAATCAAAATCTGTAAAAAATGGCCTGCGAAATCCGAAAGGTTCTCTTTGGAATATGTGCCCCTTTGCCCACCTTGGCTGCAAAAAAGTGTCACACATCTGGTATCGCCGTACTCAGGAGAAGTTGGGGAATGTGTTTTGGGGTGTCATTTTACATATACCCATGCTGGGTGAGAGAAATATCTTGGCAAAAGACAACTTTTCCCATTTTTTTATACAAAGTTGGCATTTGACCAAGATATTTCTCTCACCCAGCATGGGTTTATGTAAAATGACCCCCCAAAACACATTGCCCAACTTCTCCTGAGTACGGCGATACCAGATGTGTGACACTATTTTGCAGCCTAGATGCGCAAAGGTGCCCAAATTCCTTTTAGGAGGGCATTTTTTGACATTTGGATCCCAGACTTCTTCTCACACTTTCGGGCCCCTAAAAAGCCAGGGCAGTATAAATACCCCACATGTGACCCCACTTTGGAAAGAAGACACCCCAAGGTATTCAATGAGGGGCCTGGCGAGTTCATAGAAATTATTTTTTTTTTGCATAAGTTAGCGGAAATTGATATTTTTTGTTTTTTTCTCACAAAGTCTCACTTTCCGCTAACTTAGGACAAAAATTTCAATCTTTCATGGACTCAATATGCCCCTCACGGAATACCTTGGGGTGTCTTCTTTCCGAAATGGGGTCACATGTGGGGTATTTATACTGCCCTGGCTTTTTAGGGGCCCTAAAGCGTGAGAAGAAGTCTGGAATATAAATGTCTAAAAATGTTTACGCATTTGGATTCCGTGAGGGGTATGGTGAGTTCATGTGAGATTTTATTTTTTGACACAAGTTAGTGGAATATGAGACTTAGTAAGAAAAAACAAAAACAAAAACACTAAAAATTTCCGCTAACTTGGGCCAAAAAAATGTCTGAATGGAGCCTTACAGGGGGTGATCAATGACAGGGGGGTGATCAATGACAGGGGGGTGATCAATGACAGGGGGGTGATCAATGACAGGGGGGTGATCACCCATATAGACTCCCTGATCACCCCCCTGTCATTGATCACCCCCCTGGTAAGGCTCCATTCAGACATCCGTATGATTTTTACGGATCCATGGATACATGGATCGGATCCGCAAAACACATGCGGACGTCTGAATGGAGCCTTACAGGGGGGTGATCAATGACAGGGGGTGATCAGGGAGTGTATATGGGTGATCACCCCTCTGTCATTGATCACCCCCTGTAAGGCTCCATTCAGACGTCCGCATGATTTTTACGGATCCATGGATACATGGATCGGATTCGCAAAACACATGCGGACGTCTGAATGGAGCCTTACAGGGGGGTGATCAATGACAGGGGGTGATCAGGGTGATCACCCCCCCTGTCACTGATCACCCCCCCTGTAAGGCTCCATTCAGACGTCCGTATGATTTTTACGGATCCATGGATACATGGATCGGATCCGCAAAACACATGCGGACGTCTGAATGGAGCCTTACAGGGGGGTGATCAATGACAGGGGGTGATCAGGGAGTGTATATGGGTGATCACCCCTCTGTCATTGATCACCCCCCTGTAAGGCTCCATTCAGACGTCTGCATGATTTTTACGGATCCATGGATACATGGATCGGATCCGCAAAACACATGCGGATGTCTGAATGGAGCCTTACAGGGGGGTGATCAATGACAGGGGGTGATCAGGGAGTGTATATGAGTGATCACCCCTCTGTCATTGATCACCCCCCTGTAAGGCTCCATTCAGACGTCCGCATGATTTTTACGGATCCATGGATACCAAAACACATGCGGACGTCTGAATGGAGCCCTACAGGGGGGTGATCAATGACAGGGGGGTGATCAATGACAGGGGGTGATCAGGGAGTGTATATGGGTGATCACCCGTCTGTCATTGATCTACCCCCTGTAAGGCTCCATTCAGACGTCCGCATGTGTTTTGCGGATCCGATCCATGCATCCATGGATCCGTAAAAATCATACGGACGTCTGAATGGAGCCTTACAGGGGGGTGATCAATGACAGGGGGGTGATCAATGACAGGGGGTGATCAGGGAATCTATATGGGTGATCACCCGCCTGTCATTGATCAACCCCCCTGTAAGGCTCCATTCAGACATCCGCATGTGTTTTGCGGATCCGATCCATGTATCCGTGGATCCGTAAAAATCATACGGACGTCTGAACGGAGCCTGACAGGGGGGTGATCAATGACAGGGGGGTGATCAGGGAGTTTATATGGGGTGATCATGGGTGATCAGGGGTTCATAAGGGGTTAATAAGTGACGGGGGGGGGTGTAGTGTAGTGTGGTGTTTGGTGCGACTTTACTGAGCTGCCTGTGTCATCTGGTGGTCGATCCAAACAAAAGGGACCACCAGAGGACCAGGTAGCAGGTACATTAGACGCTGTTATCAAAACAGCGTCTAATATACCTGTTAGGGGTTAAAAAAATCACATCTCCAGCCTGCCAGCGAACGATCGCCGCTGGCAGGCTGGAGATCAACTCGCTTACCTTCCGTTCCTGTGAGCGCGCGCGCCTGTGTGCGCGCGTTCACAGGAAATCTCGCGTCTCGCGAGATGACGCGCCGATGCGTCCAGGAGGAATAAATCAACCACCTCCCGGACGCATCGGCGCGTTAGGCGGTCGGGAGGTGGTTAAGAGGACTTGAATATGAGATCATCTGATCACCTGTACCATAGACTCCAATAGAATACTATTGCAGTCTATGGGATCTTTACAGGCTGCCTGTCAACACGGCTTAGCAGGCAGGTTATTATGAAAGGTGTGGGAGCCTCCACAAGGCCCCAGGCTATCACAGCAACTAATTGGAGCCCCGCAATTCCACTGTGGGCGCTCTGATTGAAGTCAAAAGGAGCCCACTCGCTCTGTCCAACTGCTCAGATGCCTCAGTCGCTATTGATTGTGGTGAAGTGAAAAGGATCAGTGTTATCTCTGATCCCTGTCATTGTGGCTGGCTGCCGACTATATACACAGCAGCCATGTATGTAGCACTCCACACACCTGTCACACCATGCTGATGTACTATTATCAGCAAAAGGAGAATGTCCCACGGAGCAAAAACCACCCAATGGTTTGGTTGAGATCCAGAGTTTTATTAGGCAAGTGGTACAACCAGTTTCGGAGATAGAAAACCCTTTCTTCAAGTACAAATTACGTGCATACCTGTACTATTATATCAGGGATTGCCAAAGGGTTAAAGTTGAGTAAGGCTTTCTTTTCCATCACACAGTCCCTGCTCCTTGGCTATTTTTAATAAAACTTGGAGGACCCATTTAAAGGAGTATTCTCATTTATGCCTTCACTTCATGTTTGGTAGGGGTCTGACCTCTGGGACCCGCACTGGTCCTCAGAATGAAGGCACTTTAGTGCAGGTTTAGTGCTGCATCTTCATCTACTTTTTCCCCAACATGCTGCCCTCCTGTCCACTTGCACAGAACTGTAGCCGGGGCCCAAACCCTTGAATCGGTTAGTCAGTTCCTTGAACAATCCGGTGGACAGAGGCAACGATGTGGAGGGAAAAACAGGGAAGCAAATGTAGCACTAAAGCAGAAGTGCAGCCCATTGATTCTCAGGATCGGAGGTCGCAGAGGTCGGACCCCCACAATCATAAAGCGATTGTATATCCTAGCACTATGCCACATTTTGAGATGGAAATTAGCCTTTAAAGGGAATTTCCAGGATATCCGGGAGACATGCCAAGCCACACTCTCTATCCTGGCACCTATTGCTATCTGTATTCTGATTCTGCACACAGAGCTGCAGACATACCCACACCATGCAGTCCTATATTATATTCCTCCACTTTAGGAGATCTCTAATCCATGGGACTGATAGGACAGGGCGTCCTACATTTAACTGCAATTTCACTGGTAACTTATTTCATGTATCACCCAGTGTGCTATAAAGATCTCGCCATGCTCTCCACAGCTAGTTATCAGCAGCAGCGGAGATGTAAATCTTTTCCGTTATCTGCCAATAAACACTGGTCTTATCTCTGAAAATGTTAAATGTCATTTGGAACAAATGTAGAAAACTGAACAAATTCCATTTCCTGGCCATTTTTGGTAGAATTTTTTTTTTAGTTTGTTATACAATGAAGTTACAAAGTAAACTGGTCTCCAGACTATGGTTGACAGTCTACAGCAATGCCCCAATGTCTACAGCAGTGATTTGCAACTTTCGGCACTCTAGCTGCTGAAAAACTACAACTCCCAGCATGCACACTTGCTCAGCTGTTCTTATAACTCCCATAGAAGTGAATGAGGCAGTTTCGAAACAGCTGGAGTGTCAGAGATCGCTAATCTACAGAGCATGCTGGGTGTAGTTATAGTTTTGCAATAGTTGGAGAGCCACAGGTTGGGACCACAGTTCCAAAGCCTCATATCCAATACCGTATAAAAAAAATGGTGCTATGTGGCACTCAGCAAAAATGTGCAAAATGATCTGCA
Source organism: Bufo gargarizans (assembly GCF_014858855.1). Lineage (NCBI taxonomy): Eukaryota > Metazoa > Chordata > Amphibia > Anura > Bufonidae > Bufo > Bufo gargarizans. The sequence continues at coordinate 34,113,506 of NC_058082.1, forward strand.
ATACCAGACAGACTCATGGACAGAGATGTGGCTCTGTGTCTGCAAGAAAGACCATGTTCTTCTAACCCTGGCCACCCTTTTAAGTGGTTAACTCTGATTTACCTAATACATTTGTTTCCCCTTTAAATAGAACTGGCATCCAATTTTATTGCCATGAAAAAAAGTTTCGAAACTATCGACTATTTTTTACAATCTAGTACATCTCTAACAAAAATATCATACAAGAGTGGATCAAAACGCGTGGTTCAAGCAATCCTGATGGTAGGGCTGTTACACTTCTCAGACAGTGTCCCTGTGTGACCCTTATGTGTAAGGACTCTGTTCCTGCTCATGGTGCAGATGCCAGTAGCACTCCAGTGATCAAGAGACCATAGTCTGAGCAACTACAGAAAAGGAGAAGGAGGGTTGGGGTCCTATGTAGTCGTGCCGAGGTCGTGTACAGTGCGGGCTTAAGCACTGCAACTGGCTCCTAACGACGGCATTGTTTAGTCAGTCTGCATTGATAATGGCCACGCGGTATTGAAGGTGCCATGCGGCCATTAACAATACAGATCAACTAAAGGCACGACTACACAATGTACTTGTGTCAAGGCTATGACTCGGCCATGCTGAGGTCGATAACTGCACAGCCGTGATGCAACCATGACAGAACAGCGCCATGCAGCCATCAATACAGAACAACCAAACGGTGCGGTATTCATTGGTTAAAAAGGGCTAGTTGCAGCCCGTACAGCCAGGAGCGGACTGGGAACTTAGTGTCACTGGAAAACAATTGAGAATAGCCCTATGTTGTAGGCGGGTCAAAATTGACAGAAGGCGGGGGCAACATAAGTAGGCAGGGAACTCAGAAGTAGGTGAGGACTGCAATACCGTAGTGCAGCACAAAATACTGCCCCAGCAGAACCAAATACCACACAGCAGCACAAAGTACTGCCACTGCAATATTCAACTGTATCGCCGTCCTGAGGACGGTGACTCATTTGATTTCAGGAGGGCACCTGCGGCCGCTGGACGGGAACATAAGTACTTGTTACTCCTAGTATTTATTAATGCTGAGAACATCAGATCTTTATGTACCTGACTGGCAGGCCGTGAGGAGGGCCCGGGTGCCCCCCCCAAGACATCGGTCCACCAGGAAATTTTCCTGTAGTATTTATGGCCAGTCCACCCCTGTGCATGGCTGTGCTGTACTCGATCACAGCACGGTCGCACTGGGTGGCTGTACCTTTAAAAGGGACGTTCTTGCAAAAACAGCTCCATACTTGATGATGATTTTCACTAAAGTGAATGGGGCTGTGATGCAATACCGCATACAACCTGTAGACCGGTGTGGCGCTGTTATTGTATGAAAGCAGACATGTTTTTCTAAACCTGTACAATCCCTAACTCTGCATAACAATGCTGAGCAATATAGCATTCAGGGACTGTGTTGTTAACGCTTATTGTCATAGCTGTCACAAGTGGTTGTGAACAAGGCTGGACTAGGACTACAAGGTAGCCACTTTCCCAGGAGAAATATTTTATGAATAAGGTTGTTCAGGATTAGAAAAACATAGCTATTTTCTTGGAAAAATAGCATCAGCCCTGTCCACAGGTTGAGTACGGTATGGCAGTTCTGTCCTTTGACTCCAATGGAATCGAGCTGCAATACCACACGCAACCCATGGGCAGGTACTGTGCTGTTTTTGGAAGAAAGCAGCCATGTTTTTTTAATTCTGGACAACCCCTTCAAATTGCTAAGGTAAAATAATTATCTGTAGGCTGCTGTATCAGTGCCTGACAACCGTGGTAGCACATATGTTTGTCCTGCAGACATAGGAACATTCTAACCCCAGTCTACAGTTTTAGCAGAGCGGGAAAATGATAGATTCTACAGATTGCTAATCCGAGCCTGGTTGAAAGGCACCGTTCAGAACATGTTAGTGGCCTCTGCTCAGCTCTTATGTCGTTAAAGGGTCCTAAAGTATGCGCTAAGTGAGCCCATAGTTACGTTAATGGGGTTATCCAAGATTAAACAGCTGATCCAAAGCCCGGGGTGCCAGAAGTTGGATCCCCACGGATCAGACATTGATGACCTATCCTGAAGAGAAGGCCTCCTACACACATTTGTGTCCGAGGTAACATCTGTGACAAGATGGTGAGTGGTGAATATGTCCATCAAGAATCCGTGTTTGTTTCGTGTGTCCGTTTTTGTTCATTAAAGTCCATGAAGACCTCGGACAGCACACATTCATGATTCACTCAGAGGCCTAAGTCATCAATATTTAAGCCTCGAATAACTGGCAGTATATGGCAAAAAACAGTATGGCATAGAGTAGTAGATTACTATAAAACTGCATGTATTTAAAAAAAAAAAAAGTATAGCACGCAGTATATATATAGATTTATTTTAATTTTTTATACAATGGAATCCTGTGGGAAATGTGTCCCACTGTATGTCTATACACTGGGATACACAGGTAAGGATGAGAAAATCAATTCATAAAGAATCAGTTTCGTTACGAATTTCACCAAAATTGGTCCACCAAAAGAACTCAAAGCTTTTCTGGTTCACTTCAGACAAATCCAGCGCACATTTCTATTTTACTACATACGTTGGCAGGCCAAACCACAAGGGGGTATAATAATCACATGACTCTGGGAGGAAGTGGGGGGGCTTGCCCTGACTGGCTGAGGGGCTAATAAACATCATCAGCTAATCAGGGGGGCAGTAGGCAGGGAGATGCCTGTGTAGAACATGCAAGCGTCATTCTGTGTTGAGCTGTTAATAAGGGTGGATGTAATGTCTGACAGAAAACGATTTTACACAGTATACAGAGGCACAAGAAATCATCTATTCTAGTGTAACAGGGACAGTATAGGGATAAAAATAGAAGGAAATAATTGAGGGACTTTGATCAGGGAAAACTATCCGGGAGTGAGGGGCTGGGGCACAGTGCTTAATAATACAGCTCTGCTGCAGAACCTCATTCTAGCAGTTCTGTGTTACAACATCAGCCTCCTCCAAAAATACAGATTTAGCCAAGCTAAAATTTACTCTGATAACACATGGCACAGTGTTATCTTGGGTATCTCATGACAAAAGCCATTGCAATCGTGCAGAACCCCAAACAACCAAGACAGAGTTTAAACAATGGTGGATTTATTAAATGACGGCAGTACAGTCCAGACCAGTAATCATATGAAGGTAATCAATTCAAATAATAACTTGTTCAGAAAAACTCACAAGGGACAGCCAGACCAGGCCAAAGTTCATATGCACAGAAATAGTCCTTGTAACATAGTACCTAGGAACAAGACATTTCCAGGGTCCGATGCGAGGTCCAACACGAGACAAACTGTTCCGCATAGAAGTTTCCCACAGACAGTCTCTAGAGATGGATTGAGGAAGTCAGAGGTCATGCACAGGTAGTCTGGAAGAATGTGAACAGCAACATACACCCAGGTTGTCAAAACAACAGTGGGAACTGATCAGCCAGGGAGATCACCTCTTAAACACCTGCTAGCCAATCACAAAGTGCCATGTGTCTATTCCTCATAGGCCATATGATTATCCTAATCCCGGACACTTGTGCGGCCTTGGCTGGTCATGATCACTTAACTCATGCCTGCCCTCTAATCTACTAGAGTTTATGTACAGGTATATTCCCCGTCAGCGGCCAGCGTAGCGAATAAGATGCGCGTACATTTGGCCGCTTAATCCTTTGCGAACCTCCTCTCAAGCGTGCACGCAGACGCTTAAGCGGCCCAGCATGGATACGCGATCACGTCGGCATGGACGCCAGAGCGGCATCCGCCTACAAAGGAGTCGCAACCAAAGATTCCACAGGCCGAGTCCCACGAGTGGACTGCGAAACAGGAGAGTGTCTTACATTACCCCCCTCGAGGAGGCGGCTCAGAAGACTCCAAACGGGCTTTCCCTGAATTCTCGCGGTTAAAAGCTGCCACTAATTCATCCGCATGAACCTGGCGGGCAGGTACCCAACATCTCTCCTCTGGACCAAGTCCTTTCCAGTCCACTAAAAACTGGAGGGGCCTCTGGACAAAATGGGAGTCCAAAATCTTATTAACCTAGAATTCAGGCTCCTCTTGAACCTCCAACGGAGATGGAGTTTGAATGAAGGGAGCTGACTCAGCTGCTGATTTGAGCAGTGAAACATGAAAGGTGTTCACTCCTCGAATCGATGGAGGAGGAGCAACCTTGTAAGTCACCCGATTGATCTTCTGTGTCACGGGATATGGACCAATGAATCTAGGCCCCAGTTTGGCAGACGGTTGGCGCAAGGGAATGTTCTGGGTGGAGACCCACACTGGTTCTCCTACCTTAAACTCTTGCTCCGCAGTGCAATGACGATCAGCAAATCTTTTCTGTTGCGCCACCGCACTACAAAGATTCAGTCACGCCAACAACCAAATGGCTTGCCTATCCTGGAACCATTGGTCCGCCACCAGTGAGTCAGTGGAGGCCCCTACCAGAGAGAAGACTCTTGGATTCCTGCCCCCAACGCACCTGAACGGAGATATCTTGGTAAAAGCATGTTTAGAGTTGTTATAAGCCACCTCCGCAAAGGGGATGTGAGCTGCCTATTCCTCCTGGCAGTCTGACACGAAACACCGGAGATATTGTTCCAGAGTCTGGTTCGTTCTCTCTGTCTGCCCGTTGGTCTCTGGGTGAAAACCAGACGAAAATGACAGCCTAACCCCCACCCGAGAGCAGAAAGAACACCAAAACCGGGAGATAAACCGGACTCCTCTATCTGAAACAATATCCTCTGGCGCCCCATGTAATATCGGAAGACATGTTTGACATACAGATCTGCCAGCTCTCCAGCCAATTGCAATCTGGGAAAAGGTATAAAATGGGCCATCTTACTAAAAAGGTCCACCACTACCCAAATTACCGTACAACTGGAAGACCTAGGCAGGACTGTTATGAAGTCCATCGACACGTGGGTCCATGGGGCCGGAGGAATAGGCAGCGGAAGCAAAGTACCAGAGGGAGCGGACCGACTGTAGTATCAAGCACAAATACTACATACCTGAATGTAGGCTTTGATATAAAAAAACATCTTAGGCCACCAGATATGACGTTTACAAAAGGGACATGGTCTTTTTTATCCCCAGATGCCCGGCCGACTTAGAATCATGCAACTGTTGTATGACTCTAAGCCTGAAGTTTACAGGCACAAAGAGCCGACTGTCACGGCTGTGTTATGGTCTGGTGTAGTGGACCATGACACTTTTGCCGTGCATGCTTGTTGCTGGTGGCAACATGTTGTTGGTTTGCATGTTTTGACACTTCCCTTTTAAGTTGTGTGTCCCTTCCCATCCTGGTGTGTTCAGGGTTAAGATGTGTGCTTGGTGGTGCTGGGTGTGGCCTCTGACTTTTCATATTCAGTGTTGTGAGCCTGAAGGTCAGTTTGTTGTTTGCCTGCATATCTGTAGGAGCTTTGCTCCTTTTTGGATGTCTATCTTACCTGTGTGAGGGCATCCTGGTTGGACATCATTTGTCTCCCTTGTCTCCTTTCCCTTCCTCACCTGTTATGTTGTTTGGTGTGGTTCATGTTGGGGTTTAGTTGTTTATGTCAGGTCGGTTTGGTGTTGTGATCTGCATGGATGTTTGATATTTCCCCCTGTCTGCTGTAATTAAACCATAAGCCTGTATGCAGCGCTGCCTGGAGCTTCCATGCATCTGGTGTTCGCACGGAGCTCTGGGTAGATGTTTGGCGCCGTCTTTCTATCTCAGCTGCAGCAGGTAAGTGTTGGTTGTTGCTAGTGTTCTGTTGCACTGTGTACTTACCTGCCGTCCAGTTGCTGCATATGGTCTTTTCCCTTCTGTTACTAGGCCGCTGGAGACTCTGGTATGTCTGTTTCCTTGAGGAACCAGTTGTCTCCTATCCCTATGCAAGGGACCGTTAGGGTCAGTAGGATCCAGGTTCGAGTGTATAAGCCCTCCGACCTTCAGGGGGCGCTCATACGGTCAGGAGATCAGGGTCAGGATTAGGGCAACTATAGGAGGTGACCTGCTCCCTATCCCTGTTTTGTGGCCTAGTATGAGTTCCCATTATACGGTGCGGGTTTCCCCCACCGTGACACTAACCTTCAGGCTTGTTAGGAGGGCTCTCTGCCTGCAAAGGCAGAAGAAGAGAAGACAAATCCTCCATTATATCTGGGGTGTTCAAAGCAGCTACGAAGCACCTCGCAGGAAAAATGGGTTCAGGCTCAGAGTCACGTACTGAAATGACCTCTGGCAAACAATGGGAGAGGGCATCTGCTTTGACACTTTTGGGTCCCGGTTTGTAAGTTAACCGGAAATTAAAACGAGTGTAAAATAATGCCCAACGAGCTTGACAAGAATTTAACCTCTTGGCACCTTCAATGTATTCAAGCTTTTTGTGGTCGGTGTAAACCGTAATGGGATGTTCTGCACCCTCTAGCCAATGTCTCCACTCTTGAAAGGCCAACTTAACTCCCAGAAGCTCTCTATTGCTGATGTCATAATTGTATTCGGCTGGTGAGAGTTTCAGAGAGAAAAAGGCACAAGGATGAAGCCTCTCAGGATTTCCAGAATACTGGGAGAGAACCGCCCCCCACACCAACCTCAAGGGCGTCAACCTCGAGGAATAAAGGTAGAGAAGTGTCTGAATGAATGAGTATTGGAGTGGAGCAGGAGGCCTGCTTCAGCATCTCAAAGGCTTCGCTAGCCTCTCTCGTCCACTTAGATGTGTTTGCCCCCTTCTTAGTGAGGTTCGTGAGGGCCACTACCACCGCAGAAAAGTTCTTAATAAATTTGTGGTAGAAGTTGGCGAAACCTAAGAAACGCTGTAGACCCCTTCAGGTCGTTAGGCAGAGGCCAATCCAGAACAGCTGAGAGCTTGGGTGGATCCATCGCCAAACCTCGTTCAGAGACAATATACCCTAGGAAGGGCAATGCTCTCACCTCAAACAGGCACCTATCGAGTTTGGCGTATAGGCGATTCTGGAAAACCTGACACACATGATCCCGGTGAGTCTGCGGGTTCGATGAGCAGATTAGTATACCGTCTAAATAGACGACCATGAATCTACCCAAGAAATCCTGGAGGACATCATTAATGAACTCCTGGAAGACCACGGGGGCATTACAGAGACCGAAAGGCATTACGAGGTACTCGTAATGCCCGTCCCTGGTGTTAAATGCGGTCTTCCATTCGTCACCCTTACGAATGGGTACCAAATTATATGAACCCCGCAAACTGAGTTTGGTGAAGACTCGAGCCCCCGCCACCTGAGAGAACAAGTCCCCAATAAGTGCAAGAGGGTACCGATTCTTTACCCTAATTCGATTGAGGCCACGAAAATCGATACAGGGTCTCAATCCGCCGTCTTTCTTCCCCACGAAGAAGAATCCTGCGCCTGTGGGAGAAGTAGACGGTCGAATGAAAACCTTATCGAGATTCTCTTTTATATAATCCCACTGGGCCTGAATCTCAGACACAAGATCAGTTATTTTTAAGTCTTCAAAGGATGTGCAATATACTATATATAGAATTTGACAAACATTGTCCGTAGTTTAGTTAAAGTTGCAATTAGTTATACAAACCCTGCTAATAGTATTACATACCTCAGTAAAGGCAGTACCCATACGCCATAACAATCAGAAGTACCAAAATGAAATATCCCTGAGTAAACCCTTACAACTGAGACATATAATATAGAGCACTGCAAAAATTGTAGACAGTTGTGCAAAATAGCAGGGAGAACAAATACAGACCAAAGACCTGGAGAGAACACAAACCCTGCTGTGCGTTTCGCCTCGCTTCCTCTTGGGGGCGTACTCTACCCTCACCCCTGGCCCTGCCTACTTGCCTCGCAAGTCCTAATGACAGGGGACAACTGAACAGCAGTCCCTAACTTGGAATAAGTGCAGGGAGGACAGACCAGACATACAACAGAACGTGAACGGACTGAGTCAAATACCAGGAGAGCAACGAAGTACAAATGGAGCAAGCAGAGAATAACCAGGAGAAACGGGGGCCTGAAATACCAGGAGAGTCGCAAAGTACCAAAAGGAGTCAGCAGAGGATCGTCAGGAGGAAGCCGGGGTCAGAAGACCAGGAGAGCAGCAAAAGTACACAAGAAGCAGGCAGAGGATCATCGGATATCAGCAGGAGGTAAGTACGCCAGGTCAGACACAATTGTAGGTGGAACCTAAATAACAGGCAACCTATGGCCAGTAGGCTGCCTGTTAAATACTGACTAGCAGGGGTCATGTGACGTGGCCAGCGTCACATGACTCACCCTGCTGCATACAGCTGAGCACCGAATGCCCAGCTCGGTGCTCAGACTTACACTGGTTGCTGGGGGAACCGAGGACGCCGGCCGCGCTGAGGAGACGTGTGCGGCCGGGTCCGTCCCGCCCCCTACCACCTCCTGCACAGAGGCAGGATGCCGTCAGCGCTCCGTGACAGTACCCCTCCCCCTTCAGGCGACAGCTTCTCAGGATGTTCTACATGAAATTTTCTAACCAGTCTAGGGGCATGAACCTCCCTAGCTGGTACCCAAGACCTTTCCTCGGGTCCATAGCCCTTCCAGTGCACCAGGTACTGTAAAGAATTATGCACTCTCCTGACATCCACAATCTTAGACACCACATACTACACAGAATCATTAACAAGAACCGGCGGAGGCGCGGCTTGCAATGGTACAACAGGGTTAATATATTTTTTAAATGGAGATTTGTGAAACACATCATAAATGTTGAATGACTCGGGCAGTTCCAACCTAAACGATACCGGGTTAATCACCTCCGTAATCTAAAACGAGGAGCAAATTTTCTAGAAGCTACTTTGAGCGACAGATTCTTGGAGGACAACCACACCTTATCCCCAACCTGAAAGTTCACCCCCTTAGAATGTCTCCTATAATTTTCTGAGTATTCTGAGCCTTTTCTAGGTTCGATTGAACCCGAGCCCAAACTGTGCACAGTTCAGAGGAGACTTTATCCGCCTCGAGGTTAGACGAGGAGAAGGATGACCCAGAATGAAAACAAGGATTGAAACCATAGTTACAAAAGAATGGGGAGACACCAGCAGAACAATTACCACGGTTATTCGGAAAACATTCAGCCAACGGAAGGTATTTAACCCATAATTGCTGGTCATCAGCAACATATGACCTGAGAAATTGTTCCATAGGCTGATTGAGGCGTTCAGTCTGCCCATTACTCTCAGGGTGATAGGCGGATGAAAAAGACAATGAAATCTGGCATTTCTGACAGAAAGCCCTCCAAAACTTGGACACAATCTGCACACCCCTGTCAGATTCAATATTCTCCGGAATACCATGTAAACGTACAATCTGCTTCACAAATATAGACGCCAGGGTCTTAGCATTCGGGAGTTTAGACAGGGGAATAAAATGAACCATTTTGATAAACCTATCGACCACTACCCAAACCACAGTCTTCCCCTCTGCAGGCGGCAGGTCAGTAATAAAGTCCATTGATATATGGGACCAGGGTCTACTGGGAATGGGTAGGGGTCACCGGTTACTAGCAGGGCGAGTCCTAGGGGTCTTAGACCTAGCATAAACCTTGCAGGCCGACACATAGGACTTGACATTCCTAGTTAGAGTGGGCCACCAATATGATCTAGAAACCAGCTCCTTAGTGCCCTCAATACCAGGATGTCCACACAAAACAGAATCATGACACTCACCCAACAGTCGGAGATGAAACTGTACGGGGACAAAGAATTTATCTGTTGGAGTGGGTGTTGTCCACAGAACACACAGAAGCTCCGAGACAATGTGTCAGCCTTCACGTTTCTACTTCCTGGCCTGAAAGTGATGGAGAAATTAAAACGTGTAAAAAACAATGCCCATCTGGCTTGACGGGGATTTAACCTCTTAGCAGACTTGAGAAACATTAGGTTCTTATGATCAGTGACAACAATGACACAATGTTTTGCCCCTTCAAGAAAATGCCTCCACTCCTAAACACCCATTTAATGGCCAGCAATTCACGATTCCCTATGTCATAGTTTCTCTCCGTGGGGGAAAATTTTCTGGAAAAGAAAGAGCAGGGCCTCAGGTTATTAAGACTAGAGGGACTGCCCCTGCCCCGTCCTCGGACGCATCCACCTTCACAATAAAAGGTCTCTCCTGATCTGGCTGGATCAGAATGGGAGCACTACTGAATGCCTTCTTTAGGGTTTCAAAAGAAGTTAAGGCCTCAGTAGACCAATCTTCCAAATCCACCCCTCTTTTAGTGAGGTCGGTCAATGGTCTAGCAATTACTGAAAAATTCTTTATGAATTTACGCCAGTAATTAGCAAACCCTAGGAAACGTTGTAAGGCCTTTAAGGATGATGGTCTTACCCATTCCTTAATCGCTAGTACTTTGCTAGGATCTATTTTGAAGGCGTAAGGAGTCAGAACATGACCGAAAAATAGTATCTCCTGTACCCCAAAGACACATTTCTCTTGTTTAGCAGATAACTGATTCTTCCTCAAAACCTCCAACACTTGTCTAACATGAAACACATGAGATCTGAAATCAGGGGAAATTTTTTTTGTCAAGGTAGACAATGACAAATTTACCCAAGAAATCCCTGAGAATATCGTTCATGAAGTTTTGGAACACAGCTGGGGCATTGCTGAGTCCAAAAGGCATAACCAGATATTTAAAGTGTCCAGCCGGAGTATTGAACGCTGTCTTCCATTCGTTTCCCTCCTTGATTCGGATTAAGTTATATGCCCCTTTCAGATCAATCTTAGAAAACCAAGCCGCCCCTAGTACCTGGTTAAACAAGTTAGGAATCAATGGGAGGGAGTATCTATTCCGGATAGTAATCTTATTTAATTTCCGGTAATTAATACAAGGTCTGAGACCACCATCCTTCTTCTTAACAAAGAAAAACCCTGCCCCCATCGGAGAGACAGAGGGTCTAATGTGCCCCTTAATGAGACTCTCTCTAATATAATCCTCCATGGCCTTGCGTTCGGGCTTAGAAAGATTATAAATGCTCCCCTTAGGAAACCTCGAACCCTCTACTAATACTATGGCGCAATCATAAGGTCTATGGGGTGGTAGAGCCTCCGGGATCGATGATGAGAAACAGTCTATATATTCCTTAATGACTGCGGGTAATATCAGATTCTACTAAGACCCCAACCTGTACCACAGACAAGCATGAGTCGTTCCTGTCGTCTCTCTCAAACCTGTCGGTCGAGTCGAACAGCTAGGGTCATCGTCTCCTCTAGAGTCTCTGGAAGCTGATAACTCACTAGAAGGTCTTTCAGGTTAACGGACAGACCTGACCTGAACTGACTCTTAAGGGCTGGTTCATTCCAACCCGAGGGAACACACTACCTTCTAAATTGGGTGCAATACTCCTCCGCGGGTTGATCGCCCTGAACCAGTGCATTAGGAGCGGTCTCAGCTACCAGGGCCCTGTCCGGTTCATCATACAGGGTACCCAGGGCCTGAAAAAAACCTCTACAGATGTTAAACAACTGGCGTCAGCCAGTAAAGAGAACGCCCACTCCTGGGGATCACCCTGTAATCGGGAAATGACAATGCCCACGCGAAGGGGCGCAATATGAAATAAAGTTTACAATTCTCCTAAAAGAATGAAACTTCTTCCGGTGGTTTGGTAGGGCCTGTTATTTTGTAACGGTCGCGTATACACACACACAGGGAGGGAAGTGACTTGCTGAGGAGACGCCACCTATCACCTAGGAGACGAGGATGCTGCACGCGTCCTCGCTCCTGCACAGAGGCGGGATGCCGTCGGCGCTCCGTGACAATACCCTATCTCATTGGTAAATGCCTCCTATCCCTTATTATGATATCACACACCGGAAAGCCGAAGGAGGAGTCCTGATTTAAGCTGCTTCGCCAACTATACTATCAGATATAGCCACCAGACACCTCGCGATATCTCGCAATCACGTGATCAATCTGATCACGTGACACGCCATAGCATCATGACTGGCAGTTGTAAAGTATTTCTAATGCTCAAAGATGGCCGTCAAATCTCGCGATTTGCGATGTTAGCATCACGATCACATGACTCGGTAACATAGGCGCCATTTTAGGAAAGGGCAACTTCCCAATATCACTTACTAAGAGGATATAAATATTATATTAGCATCACATACTTGAATGGGGGATGTTTAGGGAACGGTCTTGGCAGTAATTTTATCAATTTATTAACCATCATACCAACTATAAAGATACAAAATACATAAACTACTATTAATACCAGGGCAAATTGCCCTATCGATAAGCCTATTGGAACAGTGATATTATTGTAATAAAAAACTAATGAGTGCTTGGATAAAATAATTCATGATATACTATATAAATTATATATTAATTTCATATAATATGCACATAACAATCCTATCATTTGTGAATTGTAGTAATTAAAATGATAAAAGTATGATAAAAGTATAATCGTAAAATCAGTGATCAGATAAAAAAAACATGTTTAAATAGATGAAAAACAAGAGAATAACACGCACAAAATTCATGAAGGACAAACATAAAAAACAATACATGCTGTGCAAAAGTGCAAGTGCTCAGTGCCAAAGTGACATGCAGTGAGGTGCAAAGCAGACAAATCCATGTCCCAAGCTGCGCAATGTGATCCTATATCATATAACCTTTTTAACAGTTATACATTTTTGATCCTTCTGTCTAATTATTTTGGTATATTTCAGAAATTTACCATCTGGTTTACCCTGCGCCGACTACGTTACAGTGAGGAAGCCGGCACCAGGAGCGCGGCATTCACTCACTGCGCCGAATACAGAAGCGCACGGCGCAGGTGCGGGATTTAGACAGATGCAGGCAAATCGGATGGCAATCAAGAGGAGCGGGGCGGGCTAGAAGAACTACATGGGCGGCGAAAATGGTCAGTAGACGGAGCCTCTAGGTGCTAAATCGACCCCCACACAGCACCTAGAGGCTCATTACCATATGGATAAAAGTATGTTTTTTAGGTGAACGGCCGCAGACAGAAGTGAACAAAGAAGACTGTTAAGTACTGCTGACACTAGCACATCGCTAGTGTCAGTCAGCTACATATGGCAAAATCTGATGGTAGAAACCCTTTAAGAAGGAGATGGATGATGCCTTCCTGGTCTGGGAAAGACAAATAAAAACCGTAAAGATAAAAAAAATTCCAACATGACCTGCAGGATATGGAGAACAACAAGGTCTATCGTTGGAGGAATAATACGCACGGAGTAAGAATGCGTTCTACATACATTTCCTCAATGACGTCAATCAGTGAGGAAGGTAGTACAGTCAGGTCCATAAATATTGGGACAGCGACACAATTCTAACATATTTGGCTCTATACACCACCACAATGGATTTGAAATGAAACGAACAAGATGTTCTTTACCTGCAGACTGTCAGCTTTAATTTGAGGGTATTTACATCCAAATCAGGTGAACGAAGTAGGAATATGAAAATTTTGACTAAAACACTCAGAATCACAGAAGCATATCCATGAAGCAAACATAATTACAAAAAACAAAATGGCTGCACACCGTTATATATACAAACAATAGAGCTACGAAATGGGGGTCATTCTAGATAAAAGTGGTACCGACTATAAATGAATAATGGAAGCTATTTTGTTTTTTGTAATTATGTTTGCTTCATGGATATGCACCTGTGATTCTGAAGGTTCTAGTCTAAATTTTCTTGCAATATATTGCGGGTAGCACCTCTTTTAGACTGAACATGCCCATCTACCTGGGACTTCTGAGCAGAGTACGTTTGTAGCTGGTTCCTACACTGCCCTGAATATTGTAGGCTTAATTAAGTCCAAAGTGAGGCAGTAAATCTAGTGATAGGGACCCATCTGCGGAAGCCACCTTGACGCCTGGTAGATGGGCCTGACACGTATGTTCGCTAAGAGCTTCCATTATTCATTTATAGTCGGTATTGTACCACTTTTATCTAGAATGACCCCCATTTCTTAGCTCTATTGTTTGTATATATAACGGTGTGCAGCCATTTTGTTTTTTGTAGTGGTGTAGGAATTACAACAGTTTGCATATGTGCCTCCCACTTGTTAAGGGACCAAAAGTAATGGGACAGAATAATAATCATAAATCAGACTTTCAGTTACAGATAATTAACCTCTCTAATCATATGATCAAATGTCAATATTGGGGAAGGGTTTGTCCTTCTCACCAACATGTAACTTTAATTACTTTTCCACAGTGAAAGATTTACATTGGTGCTGGGCTAGCATGCTCGACCAAACACTCGTTCGGCTCGAGCATCGCGATGCTCGGCCGAATACCGCACGTTCTCGAGCGAGATGCTCTAGTTTCTTCCTCGCATGTTTGTTGGCTGCTATGCAGCCAATAGACATGCAGGTAAGTACTGCCATCCACTGTAATGCCGTAGCCATGTTGGCTGCTGGCATGACAGTGATTGGCTGGCCGGAACGCGTCATCGGGTGCTATATAGCACCCGATGACACGTGCTCGGCTCAGTCTTAGTCATGGAAAGCTGGACGGCAGAAGGAAGAGATAGTGTAGGGAGTAAAATAGGAATATTTTAGTTTTTATACTTGTTATAGACCCAAAAGTCCTTTTAAGGACTATAGTTGTATCTGGCAGCAATATATATTTTTAGTGCAACCTGCGCTTAATAGCTTGCAATTGTTTGGCCGCTGCAGACAGCGACATTATCTGCACTACCTCTCCTGTGTAACATGTGCGCAGCCTAAAAATATCTGTGACATCCAGAGTACTTTTTCTGTACACCGTGTTTGCTGTGGACAGTTACATTACCAGCGCTACATCTCCTGTATAACATTTGCCCATCCTAAATATCAGTGACATTAATTCAGTGTAATTTTTTATTAGGCGGTGGTGACAGTGACATTACTTGCGCTATACCTCCTGTTTAACGTGTGGGCATCCTAAAAATATCTGACATCCTGTGTACTTTATTTGCGCATACACTTACAAAACCTGCGCTACTGTACGTGTGACATACGTGCAAGCATATATACCATTTAATATGAGCAAGGCGAGCAGTAAGGGACAGGGAAGTGGCCGTGCTCCTGACGAAGGTACGCCGAAACGTGCGTCGGGGTAACGTCAACCCAGGCATTCAGGTCTCTGTTACTTTTGGTGAGTCCGTGCTATCTCCATCTATACTCAGGGCATATATAGTCAGGATACGGCTTCAGTGGGTGTATACAGCAGCTCTTTGCTGCGCCATATTGTATAATACCTTCTGGGGATACTACCTGCTATCGAGTAGCTACATTGTTCAGCAATTTTGCTGTGATGCTTTTGTACTAGGACTCGCTTTCTATTAAATCATTGTGTATGTCATTGTGACGTTTATATATTCAGATTCTGTATTGCTGGGATGGTGTTCTTGCTCCTTATCCCTCCTTTTTTTATAGTATTTATTATTAATTGATTTTATAACTAATAAAGTATAAAATTTTTCATTATTGGACGTCTGAGCTTCAGTTCTCTTGTTTTTTTTCTACTGATGGTGCACGCAGAGTCCGTGGCCCGGGGCGCGGTGAAACTGTGCCTTCTGCCAGAGCACAAGAAACACACTCATCCACGATACCTAGCTTCATGTCCCAGTTTGCAGGGCGGCGCAGGACACCACTCTCGAAGTCACACCAGTGCGACCAGGTGGTCGGTTGGATTGCAGCAGATAATGCTTCCACTCGGTTTAACACCACCCTGTCTTCCACAAAGTCCAGTCTCAGTAGCCAAAAGTCTGGTCAACAGAATCCTCACCCTGATACTCCTTCCACCCACCATGGAAAGTCTTGGCAAACAAGTGATCCCACACTCTAATATTCCGAGAAACTGTTTTCATCGCCATTCCTTAATTTGGGCCTCTCGCCAAGCCACGCTTGAAGAGGGACATGAGGAGATCTTGTGCCCTGATTTCCAAACTCTGGAGCATCCACAGTCAGAAGAAGACGGTGGGGAATGGAAATTAGTGTTACACAAGGTGGATGATGATAATGAGACACAGTTGCCAATAAGTCAACCGCAATTAATGTCTCAAGAGGTGTCTCAAGAGATGATGATAATGAGACACAGTTGCCAATAAGTCAACCGCAATTAGTGTCTCAAGAGGTGTCTCAAGAGATGATGAGGATGAGACACAGTTGTCAATAACTGAGGTTGTTGTTAGGTCAACAAGTCAGGAGGATGACCAGAGTGAGGAAGTGTAAGAGGAGGTGCTGGACGATGAAGTCACTGACCCAAGCTGAGCCAGGACAGCAGTACAAGGGGGGAGGGATCCGCAGTATCGCAACAGGCTGGAAGAGGCAGTGGGGTGGCAACAGGGAGAAGGCAGGCCACACCAAACAGGCCTGCAACTGTTCTCCGGAGCACACCCTTCCGGCAATCTCCCTTGCCAAGAGGTAGGTGTTCCGCAGTCTGGCGCTTTTTTGAGTAAAGTGCTCAGTGCCAAAGTGACATGCAGTGAGGTGCAAAGCAGACAAATCCATGTCCCAAGCTGCGCAATGTGATCCTATATCATATAACCTTTTTAACAGTTATACATTTTTGATCCTTCTGTCTAATTATTTTGGTATATTTCAGAAATTTACCCTCTGGTTTACTCTGCGCCGACTACGTTACAGTGAGGAAGCCGGCACCAGGAGCGCGGCATTCACTCACTGCGCCGAATACAGAAGCGCACGGCGCAGGTGCGGGATTTAGACAGATGCAGGCAAATCGGATGGCAATCAAGAGGAGCTACATGGGCGGCGAAAATGGTCAGTAGACGGAGCCTCTAGGTGCTAAATCGACCCCCACACAGCACCTAGAGGCTCATTACCATATGGATAAAAGTATGTTTTTTAGGTGAACGGCCGCAGACAGAAGTGAACAAAGAAGACTGTTAAGTACTGCTGACACTAGCACATCGCTAGTGTCAGTCAGCTACATATGGCAAAATCTGATGGTAGAAACCCTTTAAGAAGGAGATGGATGATGCCTTCCTGGTCTGGGAAAGACAAATAAAAACCGTAAAGATAAAAAAAATTCCAACATGACCTGCAGGATATGGAGAACAACAAGGTCTATCGTTGGAGGAATAATACGCACGGAGTAAGAATGCGTTCTACATACATTTCCTCAATGACGTCAATCAGTGAGGAAGGTAGTACAGTCAGGTCCATAAATATTGGGACAGCGACACAATTCTAACATATTTGGCTCTATACACCACCACAATGGATTTGAAATGAAACGAACAAGATGTTCTTTACCTGCAGACTGTCAGCTTTAATTTGAGGGTATTTACATCCAAATCAGGTGAACGAAGTAGGAATATGAAAATTTTGACTAAAACACTCAGAATCACAGAAGCATATCCATGAAGCAAACATAATTACAAAAAACAAAATGGCTGCACACCGTTATATATACAAACAATAGAGCTACGAAATGGGGGTCATTCTAGATAAAAGTGGTACCGACTATAAATGAATAATGGAAGCTATTTTGTTTTTTGTAATTATGTTTGCTTCATGGATATGCACCTGTGATTCTGAAGGTTCTAGTCTAAATTTTCTTGCAATATATTGCGGGTAGCACCTCTTTTAGACTGAACATGCCCATCTACCTGGGACTTCTGAGCAGAGTACGTTTGTAGCTGGTTCCTACACTGCCCTGAATATTGTAGGCTTAATTAAGTCCAAAGTGAGGCAGTAAATCTAGTGATAGGGACCCATCTGCGGAAGCCACCTTGACGCCTGGTAGATGGGCCTGACACGTATGTTCGCTAAGAGCTTCCATTATTCATTTATAGTCGGTATTGTACCACTTTTATCTAGAATGACCCCCATTTCTTAGCTCTATTGTTTGTATATATAACGGTGTGCAGCCATTTTGTTTTTTGTAGTGGTGTAGGAATTACAACAGTTTGCATATGTGCCTCCCACTTGTTAAGGGACCAAAAGTAATGGGACAGAATAATAATCATAAATCAGACTTTCAGTTACAGATAATTAACCTCTCTAATCATATGATCAAATGTCAATATTGGGGAAGGGTTTGTCCTTCTCACCAACATGTAACTTTAATTACTTTTCCACAGTGAAAGATTTACATTGGTGCTGGGCTAGCATGCTCGACCAAACACTCGTTCGGCTCGAGCATCGCGATGCTCGGCCGAATACCGCACGTTCTCGAGCGAGATGCTCTAGTTTCTTCCTCGCATGTTTGTTGGCTGCTATGCAGCCAATAGACATGCAGGTAAGTACTGCCATCCACTGTAATGCCGTAGCCATGTTGGCTGCTGGCATGACAGTGATTGGCTGGCCGGAACGCGTCATCGGGTGCTATATAGCACCCGATGACACGTGCTCGGCTCAGTCTTAGTCATGGAAAGCTGGACGGCAGAAGGAAGAGATAGTGTAGGGAGTAAAATAGGAATATTTTAGTTTTTATACTTGTTATAGACCCAAAAGTCCTTTTAAGGACTATAGTTGTATCTGGCAGCAATATATATTTTTAGTGCAACCTGCGCTTAATAGCTTGCAATTGTTTGGCCGCTGCAGACAGCGACATTATCTGCACTACCTCTCCTGTGTAACATGTGCGCAGCCTAAAAATATCTGTGACATCCAGAGTACTTTTTCTGTACACCGTGTTTGCTGTGGACAGTTACATTACCAGCGCTACATCTCCTGTATAACATTTGCCCATCCTAAATATCAGTGACATTAATTCAGTGTAATTTTTTATTAGGCGGTGGTGACAGTGACATTACTTGCGCTATACCTCCTGTTTAACGTGTGGGCATCCTAAAAATATCTGACATCCTGTGTACTTTATTTGCGCATACACTTACAAAACCTGCGCTACTGTACGTGTGACATACGTGCAAGCATATATACCATTTAATATGAGCAAGGCGAGCAGTAAGGGACAGGGAAGTGGCCGTGCTCCTGACGAAGGTACGCCGAAACGTGCGTCGGGGTAACGTCAACCC
Source organism: Bufo gargarizans (assembly GCF_014858855.1). Taxonomy (NCBI): domain Eukaryota; kingdom Metazoa; phylum Chordata; class Amphibia; order Anura; family Bufonidae; genus Bufo; species Bufo gargarizans. The sequence goes on from NC_058082.1 coordinate 34,132,506, forward strand.
AGGCATTCAGGTCTCTGTTACTTTTGGTGAGTCCGTGCTATCTCCATCTATACTCAGGGCATATATAGTCAGGATACGGCTTCAGTGGGTGTATACAGCAGCTCTTTGCTGCGCCATATTGTATAATACCTTCTGGGGATACTACCTGCTATCGAGTAGCTACATTGTTCAGCAATTTTGCTGTGATGCTTTTGTACTAGGACTCGCTTTCTATTAAATCATTGTGTATGTCATTGTGACGTTTATATATTCAGATTCTGTATTGCTGGGATGGTGTTCTTGCTCCTTATCCCTCCTTTTTTTATAGTATTTATTATTAATTGATTTTATAACTAATAAAGTATAAAATTTTTCATTATTGGACGTCTGAGCTTCAGTTCTCTTGTTTTTTTTCTACTGATGGTGCACGCAGAGTCCGTGGCCCGGGGCGCGGTGAAACTGTGCCTTCTGCCAGAGCACAAGAAACACACTCATCCACGATACCTAGCTTCATGTCCCAGTTTGCAGGGCGGCGCAGGACACCACTCTCGAAGTCACACCAGTGCGACCAGGTGGTCGGTTGGATTGCAGCAGATAATGCTTCCACTCGGTTTAACACCACCCTGTCTTCCACAAAGTCCAGTCTCAGTAGCCAAAAGTCTGGTCAACAGAATCCTCACCCTGATACTCCTTCCACCCACCATGGAAAGTCTTGGCAAACAAGTGATCCCACACTCTAATATTCCGAGAAACTGTTTTCATCGCCATTCCTTAATTTGGGCCTCTCGCCAAGCCACGCTTGAAGAGGGACATGAGGAGATCTTGTGCCCTGATTTCCAAACTCTGGAGCATCCACAGTCAGAAGAAGACGGTGGGGAATGGAAATTAGTGTTACACAAGGTGGATGATGATAATGAGACACAGTTGCCAATAAGTCAACCGCAATTAATGTCTCAAGAGGTGTCTCAAGAGATGATGATAATGAGACACAGTTGCCAATAAGTCAACCGCAATTAGTGTCTCAAGAGGTGTCTCAAGAGATGATGAGGATGAGACACAGTTGTCAATAACTGAGGTTGTTGTTAGGTCAACAAGTCAGGAGGATGACCAGAGTGAGGAAGTGTAAGAGGAGGTGCTGGACGATGAAGTCACTGACCCAAGCTGAGCCAGGACAGCAGTACAAGGGGGGAGGGATCCGCAGTATCGCAACAGGCTGGAAGAGGCAGTGGGGTGGCAACAGGGAGAAGGCAGGCCACACCAAACAGGCCTGCAACTGTTCTCCGGAGCACACCCTTCCGGCAATCTCCCTTGCCAAGAGGTAGGTGTTCCGCAGTCTGGCGCTTTTTTGAGTAAAGTGCGGATGATAAAAGAATTGTCATTTGCAACCTGTGCTGTACCAAAATGAGCAGGGGCGTGAACACTAGCAACCTCATCACCACCAGCATGATCCGCCACATGGCATCAAAGCACCCTCCTTTATTTGATAAAGGGTGTATCGGAGTGCCTCTTTCTTGTAATTTTTTGCAGCACTTGCACTTTATATACAAGTCAATATACAGTAAAGAATGTTTCCTAACAATTTTTCCTCTAAAATCGATTTTACCTTCGGTTTGGTGCGTATTATTGTCAGTCTGTAAAAGTGGCGTACTACTCGGACAACATCGTTCCCAGCAGCGACCTGGGAGTCAAAGATGCATCCAGACATCCTCCCAATGCTGTTCACGAACCATTTCAGTGGTGTTTCCATCAATTTTTGACCTTTTACTATGAACCAGACACCCTTCCTTCTTCAGAGCAGGGGGTGCCTGGTTTAATGCCCAGGTTCCCCCATTGACTTCTATTGTATCCCGAGGTGTTCTACTCGAGCACCCGAGCACTTTGGTGCTCGACCAACACTAATTTACATCTTTTTGACAGTCAACTTATTTTTAAGAAACTCTTTAGTCATAGAACGGACCCTAATTTTACTACTCGCTCTGAACAAGAAACCCTGGCTACACTTACCGCATTATTGGAGGAACAGGATGAATCTGAACAGCTAGGTAAGTTCCCCAAGAATTTGATCCCAAAGTCGACAACATTGCCAGCATTGTCCCTCTACCCTAATGTTGAACTTTTTGTCCAACTGGTAGCTGGTGAACTATCAAAGATCTCCAGCCAAGGTGGAAGGGACAATTGCACGAAAGGGGAGAGACGAGCACTTAAAGAGATGGAGGGATGTAGTGATTAAACCTGCAGACAAGGGTGGGAACATTGCTATTTGGCCGATAATTAAGTATGAAAAGGAGGCACGGAGACAGCTAAATAGGAGTGATTGTTATAGAAAATTGACCTTTAATCCTCTGACTAAATTCAAACAAGAATTAGAGGAGATTCTCCAATATGGAGTTGAGGAAGGCATTATTTCTTCTAAACAGTGTTCCCATCTCTTGTCTGAATTTCCAGTAATCCCAACCCTCTATTTTCTCCCAAAGGTGCACAAGGGCTTTGTTGAACCCACCCGGAAGACCAATAGTCTAGGAGTGAATGGCCTGAACAATGCCATCTGCAAATATGTGAAATTTTTCTTGCATCCATTGGTAGAGGGTCTTCCCTGATGTTAGCTATGTGTGATGTGAAATCACTTTACACCTTCATCAGACATCAGGATGGATTAAAGGCGACAGAATTTTTCTTACACACCACAAACTTGGGTAAGAAGATATGTGATTTTATCTTGTCTCTCCTGGAATATGTCCTCACTCATAACTTCTTTTTGTTTGGGGGGTCCTTCTTCCTACAGCTCCAGGGTACTGCAATGGGATCGTCTTGTGCGCCCTCATATGCTAATTTGTTCCTGGGGCTGTGGGAGAGGGAGAACCTCCGACGGATCCCCTGCCAATGGCAAGTAAGGTCTAATATTGGGGACGTTATATTGATAACATTCTGATCATCTGGCAGTGGATGGAGGATGAGTTTGGACAGTTTATCCAGGAACTGAACAGGAATGATAAAAACATAAAACTCACCTTCAAGGTGGGCTGAACTGATATGGAATTTCTGGATGTGGTTTTCCAGGTGGATTCACAAGGACGAATTGGAACAAACCTATATAGAAAAGACAATGTTAATGCATTACTGCATACGGAGTCCTCCCATCCAGGTAATTTGATTAGAAACACACCGGTCAGCCAGTTCCTGCGTGCTCGAAGGATCTGCTCGACTGATGAATCTTTTGAATTACAGGCTGAGGATCTTCGCTTTAGATTCCAACAAAGGGGGTATGGAACACGGTGTATAGAAAAGGGCATATCGGAGAGCATGGTTGTCAAAGAGACGTGACCTCCTTCACAAGGAAACAAAGAGAGAGGACTCTGAAGAAATAAGAATTATCACAGAATTCAATATTGGGAGATATGGAGGACTGATCCCCAATTACAACATATAGTGTCTCCACATCCATCGATAATTTACCGGAGCGCTAGAAATCTTCGGGACCATTTGGTCCAAAGTAACTATGTCCAGAAAGAACTCAGGCTCTTTGGAATGAAGGGAGTCCCTTGGGGCAGAAAAGAATGTGGTAAATGTGTGGCTTGTGCCAACATGGACAGGACAAAACGTTTTTGGAACGCCACACATGACAGATAGTACAAAATCAAACATCCAATAACATGCACTACAGTAGGTGTAATTTATTGGGGCAAGTGTCCATGTAATCTAATTTATGTTAGAATTACATCGAGACAACTAAGGAGGCGGATTAGGGAGCATGTACTATCTATTGAATCAGCCAAAGATGAGGAGGATCTGACACATTTACAGACCTTGGCAAGACATTTCAAGAGAAAACAAAATTCCAAGGGATCTCTCCTGTGGTTTAGGGGCATAGATCGGGTTCTGATCTTTCCTAGAGGAGGAAATTGGTGAAAAATATTGAGCCAAAAAGAGAGAGTGGATCTTTGCCTTAAATACGGTCACACCGTCTGGCTTAAATGAGGGCAATAGTTCTGTCCCATTCCTCTAGGCATAATGGCCTTGAAACTAACTTGTGCCTCAGTTGTACTCTGAGGTGATCCTCTGACCAGGGTTCGAACCTGACGTATATATGTTCTTAACATGTAGTTTTAATTATGTTATTACTTTTTTAACAGTTAGAAATTTTGGATCCTTCCGTCTAACTATTTTGGTATATTTCAGAAATTTACCCTCTGGTTGTATTCCTGTATTTTCGCAATATTGACCTTGGATCATCGGTGACAAGTTAGGAGTACACTACCTTGATAATGAAGAACGCTCTAAAGAAGGATGATTTTCAAATATTTAATACTGATTTGGGACTTTGGGGAATATTGGGGTTTATGCTCTCAGAAACGACGCAGCGATATATGATATAGGATCATACTGCCCAACTTGGGACATGGATTTGTCTGCTTTGCACCTCACTGCATGTCACTTTGGCACTGAGCACTTGCACTTTAGCACAGAATGTATTGTTTTTTATGTTTGTCCTTCATGAATTTTGTGTGTTATTCCCTTGTTTTTCATCTATTTAATCATGTGTGGGTTTTTTATCCGATCACTGATTTTACTATTATACTTTTATCATTGTAATTACTACAATTCACAAATGATAGGATTGTTATGTGCATATTATATGAAATTAATATATAATTTTTATAGTATATCATGAATTATTTTATCCAAGCACTCATTAGTTTTTGATTACAATAATATCACTTTTCCAATAGGCTTATCGATAGGGCAATTTGCCCTGGTATTAATAGTAGTTTATGTATTTTGTATCTTTATAGTTGGTATGATGGTTAAAAAAATGGTACAATTACTGCCAAGACCATTCCCTAAACATCCTCCATTCAAGTATGTGATGCTAATATAATATTTATATCCTCTTAGGAAGTGATATTGGGAAGTTGCCCTTTACTAAAACGGCGCCTATAATACCATGTGACTGTCTGACCCTGTTGACATAGCAAGTCATGTGATTGCAATGCTAACATCGCGAATCGCATGATTTGACTGCCATCTTTGAGCATTAGAAATAATTTACAACTGCCGGTCATGATGCTATGGCGTGTCATGTGATCAGATTGATCACGTGATCGCGAAATATCGCGAGGTGTCTGGCGGCTATGTCTGACAGTATAGGTGGCGCAGCAGCTTAAATCAGGACTCCTTCTTTGGTTTAAGATAGGAGGCATTTACCAATGACATAGGATATAAAGAGTAGGTGGTTTAGATGGTAGGGTACGCCCCCAAGAGGAAGTGAGGCGAAACGCGTGTCGGTGTTGGTGTTCCCTCCAGGTCTTTTGTCTGTATTTGTTCTCCCTGCTATTTTGCACAACTGTCAACAATTTTTGCAGAACTCTATATTATATGTCTCAGTTGTTAGGGTTTACTCAGGGATATTTCCAGTTGGAACTTCTCTGATTGTTATGACGTTTGCCTTTACTGAGGTATGTAATGCTATTAGCAGGGTTTGGATGACTAATTGCAACTTTAACTAAACTACGGACAATGTTTGTCAAACTCTATATCTATATATATATTAAAAAAGGACATATGTATGTTTGTGTATGTGTGTTTATATATATACAGTATATATGTGTTCCGTAAACATACTCAACTCAACTCAAAAACACAACCAACCATTTCAACTAAACTTGGTGTACACATCCCTTGCTACCTGGAAATAACTCTTGTGGGGGTCTGAGCTCTCTAGGATGCACCGTTCCCAAGATATTCCTAATACAAGCCTGCCAGCCTCTCACTTAAATCCGAACTGCCATACACACGGTCACATGTCCCTTATCAGCCAATAGAAGCTCACAGGTCCTACTCCAGGTTGCCATAACAACTGATTACAGGTTTTAGCAGTTCGCAGGTCCTCAAATATTCATATGACGGCACAACTACACTGCTACATGCATGGGAGGCAGGGGCCACTATTAAACAGATGGGCGCTGTGGAGGTCACTGTGAAAGTCACTGTTAAAGGGCTGGTCACTGTGAAAGTCACTGTTAAACAGGCGGTCCCTGTTAACCACTTTACGTCCGCCCATAGGATATAAACGTCCTATGGGTGGGCCTCTATTTCTGAAAGCACGTTTTAAAACGTCCTTTCAGAAATAGAAGCTGCACGCTAATCGTGCAGCTGCTGATCGGGTTGCCCGCTGTCAGTGACAGCAGGGCAACCCAGAGATAAGGCAGGGACAGTTCCCAGGTGTCCCTGCCTTCTAGATCGCTGCAGACACAGCGCTATGCGCTTCCTGTTCCGGCCCGGCGGTCATGTGACCGCCGGGACCGGAGCGTGCAGGAGCTGTGTGAGGTCTCTCACAGACCTCGATCAGCCCTGCTCTGAGGCTATACAGCTCAGTATTGCGCTGTACAGCCTCTCTGGGGGGTGCATTTCTTCTGTAACTGGGGCTACTATGTCAGCCCCAGTTACAGGAGAAATCAACAGTGAAAAAGAAAAGAAAAAGTGAAGCAAATGTCCCCCAGAGGTCTTGTATGACCTTATGGGGGACGAAAAGTGTAAAAAAATAAAATAAAAAAAATAAAGGGTTGAAAAAATAAAATAAAAAAAGGTTTCACATGTAAAAAAAAAAGGTCCCCAAGTAAGGAATAAAAAAATAAAATAGAAAAAATAAAATAAAATAGACATATTTGGTATTGCCGCGTCCGTAAAAACCAGCTCTATAAAAATATCACATGAGCTAACCCCTCAGATGAACACCGTAAAAAAAAAAAAAAACTGTGTCAAAACAAGCAATTTTTGTCACCTTGCATCACAAAAGGTGCAACACCAAGTGATCAAAAACGCGTATGTCCCACAAAATGGTACCAATAAAACCGTCACCTCATCCCACAAAAAATAAGCCCCTACATAAGAAAATCTCTCAAAAAATAAAAAAATTATAGCTCTTAGAACATGGAGACACTAAAACATCATTTTTTTGTTTCAAAAATGCTATTATTGTGTTAAAGTGAAACAAATAAAAAAAAGTATACATATTAGGTATTGCCGCGTCCGTAAAAAACAGCTCTATAAAAATATCACATGAGCTAACCCCTCAGATGAACACCGTAAAAAAAAAAAAAAAAACTGTCAAAACAAGCAATTTTTGTCACCTTGCATCACAAAAGGTGCAACACCAAGTGATCAAAAACGCGTATGTCCCACAAAATGGTACCAATAAAACCGTCACCTCATCCCGGAAAAAATGAGCCCCTACATAAGAAAATCTCTCAAAAAAAAAAAAACTAGAGCTCTCAGAACATGGACACATTAAAACATAATTTTTTTGTTTCAAAAATGCTATTATTGTGTAAAACTTTAATAAATGAGAAAAAGTATACATATTAGGTATCGCCACGTCCGTAACAATCTGCTCTATAAAAATGTCACTTGACTGAACCCCTCAGGTGAACGCTGTAAAAATAAATAAATAGAAACTGTGCTAAAACAACCAATTTTTTGGTCACCTTGCCCCATAAAGTGTTATAATGAATGATCAAAAAATCATATGTACCCAAAAATAGTACTAATAAAACTGCCACCTTATCCCCTAGTTTCCAAAATGGGGTCACTTCTTGGGAGTTTCTACTGTAAGGGTGCATCAGGGGGCTTCAAATGGAACATGGCATCTAAAAACCATGTGGAGTTCCTTTTCTTCTGCGCCCTGCCGTGTGCCCATACAGCAGTTTATGACCACATGTGGGGTGTTTCTGTAAACCGCAGAATCTGGGTAATAAATATTGAGTTGTGTTTGGCTGTTAACCATCGATGTGTTAAAGAAAAAAATTGGATTAAAATGGAAAATCTGCCAAAAAAGTGAAATTTAAAAATTTGATCTCCATTTTCCTTTAATTCTTGTGGAACGCATAAAGGGTTAACAAAGTTTGTAAAATCGGTTTTGAATACCTTCAGGGGTGTAGTTTCTACAATGGGGTCATTTATGGGGGTATCCACTATGTAGGCCCCACAAAGTGACTTCAGACCTGAACTGGTCCTTATAAAGTGGGTTTTGGCAATTTTCTTAAAAATTGGAAGAATTTCTTCTAAACTTCTAAGCCTTCTAACGTCCTAAAAAAAATAAAATGACATTTCCAAAATGATGCCAACATAAAGTAGACATATGGGGAATGTTAAGTAATAAATATTTTAAGAGGTATCACTTTCTGTTTTAAAAGCAGAGAAATTGAAATTTAGAAAATTGCGAATTTTTCAAATTTTTGGGTAAATTTGGGATTTTTTCATAAATAAAGGTGAAATATTTTGACTCAAATTTATGACTATCATGAAGTACAATGTGTCACGAGAAAACAATCTCTGAATGACTTGGATAAATAAAGGCGTTCCAAAGTTATTACCACATAAAGTGAGACATGTCAGTTTTGCTAAATTAGGCCTGGTCAGGAAGGGGGGCTCACGGTGAAAATCACTGTTAAAGGGGCAGTCACTGTGAAAGTCACTGTTAAAAGGGCAGTCACTGTTAAAGGGGCGGTCACTGTGAAAGTCACTGTTAAAGGGGCGGTCACTGTGAAAGTCACTGTTAAATGGGTGGTCACTGTGAAAGTCACTGTTAAAGGGGCGGTCACTGTGAAAGTCACTGGTAAAGAGGCAATCACCATTAAAGGGGCAGCCATTGTAAAAGTCACTGTTATTTAATATAAAATTGCAATAAATAAATACCCGAGCAAAGCCAGGTCATCAGCTAGTATAGTATATTGCACATCCTTTGAAGACTTAGAAATAACCGATCTTGTGTACCTGTGGGGGAGTAGTTATGTCACAGCATTTCATGCACTGCTGCTATTTTAATTATGATGTTTATTATGTGCTGTATGAAATTCTGTTAATAAACTATGACTTTACATTATATGTGTCTTCAAATGTTTGGTGAGCTTATGTACAGTGTCACACATATTGAACTATTTGTGTTCTGTTAATATTGGGTGTTCCAATTATCACTTGTGTGTATAAATATGGGCAAGCATTCTGCCCCCATTAACATGTCATTTTATGAGGCAGGGTCCTAACAAGCCACTGTTTCTTCTGACAAGTAACACTTGTGTGTCATATGGGCAGGCATTCTACCCTTTTAAAGCATCATTTTTGGATGCTTGGTCCCAACAACAAGCCACTGTTTTTTTTTGCTCCATAACACTGTGTGTTTAATCACCATCTGTCCCCAATACGGAAATTTTTGGAAGCTTTATAATATGGAAAAGCATGAGACATGCCACGGCGCGGTGTGTTTTACAAACCATTCATTAACATCGTCAAACATGTCATGCCAGAAAAAGTCAAACAGAAGAATTGCCAAGGAACAGATGAATTACAGCCAGGTAAAATATGTGGATGAAGAATCCCTTTCATCCAGTCTATCCTGTAGTGATACTGCAAGTCAAAATCAGCTGAATATGTTTAGAAATCTTGAAGGTGTTTCGCCTGCCATATGATGATCTTTCTCTGGCGGGAAAACTTCCAAAGCTTCAGAGTGCAAACTATACAGGTCAATGCTCCATCAACCGTTGCATGGACAGAGAAACAACTAGAAACCTTGGAAGTGCTTCACCATTGGCATCCACTGAGTTGCATGTAGGTCATTGTCCCAATATTGGAAGGTTCCCTCAGTCTGTACCTATTGCTGAGAGGCAATTTGTTCACAATAGGAATTTTAACATTTATGCTTTAACAACTCACAACTTTAAGCAAACATGGACACTTTTAGTTTTCTAAAATTTTCCTGAAGAAATGTTAAAGCACGATTCTGAGCGTCAATATCACACAGGATATGGGAAAAAAAAGGCTTCACTTTTCTCTGGATGAAAAAAAAAAAAAAAAGACTTTTCTCATAATCTTGTTTTCAATTTTGGTTTTACATTTTTTTCCTGGAGAAGCAATATTAATTTTAGAATTGTCTGAACAGACAGTGCAGAAGAGCGTGTGTTTAAAAGTGCAATTGCGAGCCCCTGAGGAGCCAGTGAAGAAGATGGGAGTGATAGTGGCCCTGATGAGATTATGCTTCATGGTGTACTTCTTCAGCCCATTGCTCCATTGGGATCGGTGCAGTGAAAAGGTGGCATATGGAATCAGGTCAGAAGTAGGAGAATAAAAGTCTCTCTTTACTAAATGCTAAATAGAAGCTATGGTAGATTCAACATTCGTTGTATACAGGTCAATTTCTCTCCCCCAATGATTAGGTATGGTGGCTGACAGAGTAAATGATAATAGTATCTTGTTAATGTCTCTCCCCTAAACTTCTGGCTGAAAGCTGTAAGCTGGCACTTGTGGTTGTAGGTGTCCACTGTGAAATGCAGGCTTTTGAGCTGGCCTGGTCTGGATATGATCTAAGTGATGAGTGTCTGAGCGGTAGTCCCTCACCTGCAGCAGGGTTTGTGTAACTGTGGTTACTGGTCACTCTGCTGTCTTTAAATACTGTAGATTTGAAGATATCTGTACTTCTTTTTGTTGCAGTCTCTCTGGAGTATTGGACTCACAGATAAGCTGGGTCTCTGGTCTTTAAGGCCCTAGGAGCAGGAGCAATATGATCTGCTTCATCACTGTCCAAGCTAACACTTCCCTCTCTTGAGAGGAAGTAGGACCAGCCCACTTTTAGCATGAGGGGATGAATGGGGTGTTTAGCCCCATTCCTGATGCCACCATACCTTACCTAGTAGTGTACAGTGCAAACATGACATAACATTATAAACATTAGATAGCAAATCAAACTTTGCAAATACTGCCAGGTCTGGGGTACAGCACAGTGATTGAGAGTTACTGGTCAGGAACCAGTCTAAATACTAATACAATCTTCAGTAAGGCTACTTTCACACTGGTGTTTTGATTTCCGTTTGTGAGATCCGTTCAGGGCTCTCACAAGTGGTCCAAAACTGATCAGTTTTGCCCTTAATACATTCTGAATGGAAAAGGATCTGCTCAGAATGCATCAGTTTGGCTCCGTTCAGCCTCAATTCGGCTGTGGAGGAGGACACCAAAACGCTGCTTGCGTCCGTCTGACGAAACTGAGCCAAACGGATCCGTCCTGACACACAATGTTGGTCAATGGGGACGGATCAGTTTTCAGTGACACAATATGGCACAATAGAAAACGGATCCGTCCCCCATTCAATGGTGTTCAAGATGGATCCGTTTTGGCTATGTTAAAGATAATACAAACGGATCCGTTCTGAACGGATGCATGCGGTTGTATCTGAACGGATGCGTTTGTGCAGATCCATGACGGATCCGCACCAAATGCGAGTGTGAAAGTAGACTAAGAAGTCACGTTGGTAATCCATGCTTGCCACTGTCTTGCTGCCCCAAACAAGCGCAGACGTCTCTCTACTTTCCCTATGTGAACTGGGACTAGTGCTCAGTGGACTGTCCTTCAGCACTGCAACAGGTAATCCTTTCCCTGTGCTCTCAACTCAGCTGTTGATTAAGGAGCTGATCAACCTTCCTATTGAGCTGGTCTGTGAATCCACCTCGTGCCTGAGCTTTGGAGCTGTCTAGTCGCTAGTAACCAGTAGAGGTGTGATCTCTTGTCTGACTACCTATGTACCGAACTAGGGATCGACCGATTATCGGATTTACCGATATTATCGGCCGATATTCAGGATTTTGAACGTTATCGGTATCGGCATTTATTTTGCCGATATTCCGATAGTGTATGGGGAACACAGATCGCGCTGCTGACAGCGCTCTCCGTGTTCCCCTTAGCAGCACAGGGGAGAAGGAGCAGTGTCTCCCCCCCCTGTGCTGCCGCTGCCGCCAATGAGAGGACAGGGGACAGGAGGAGGGGAGGAGCTATGGCCACTGCACCACCAATGAAGCTTAATCTATAATTTATTCATATACAGGAGGCGGGAGCTGCAGAATGACATAGCCGGCTCCCGACCTCTATGAGCTGTAGCTGCGATCTGCGATAGTTAACTCCTCAGGTGCCGCGGATCGCAGCTACAGCTCATAGAGGTCGGGAGCCGACTATGCGATCCTGCAGCTCCCGCCTCCTGTATATGAATGAATTAGAGATTAAGCTTCATTGGTGGCGCAGTGCGCCCCCCCAAGCCCCCCAGTATCAGACATTGGTGGCGCAGTGCGCCCCCCCTCCCCCCCAATATTAGGCATTGGTGGCGCAGTGCGCCTCCCCCCCAAGCCCCCCCAGTATTAAGCATTGGTGGCGCAGTGCGCCCCCCCCCTCCCCCCCAGTATTAAGCAGTGGTGCGCGCCCCCCCCCTCCCCCCAGTCGCAGTGCGCCCCCCACAGGATTCCCTCTCCCCTGCTCCTCCGATCGGAGCCCCAGCAGTGTAATGCTGGGGCTCCGATCGGTTGCCATGGCAGCCAGGACGCTATTGAAGCCCTGGCTGCCATGATAAGCTCCATGCTGCTGTGTGCACAAAGCACAGAGCAGCAGGGACAGTGTGAGCTCCTATTCACCCTGACAGATCTCTATCAGGGTGAATAGGACAAGGGTTCTAGTCCCTAAGGGGGCTAAAAGTTAGTTAAAAAAAAAAAAAAAGTAATAAAAATAAAAACACCAAAATATTAAATATAAATGAAAAAGAAAGATTTACAAAAAAATAAAAATACACATTAACAATAAACATTAATTTTCAGCAGATTTGTGGGAATTTTTTATTTTTTTTCAAAAATGAAAATTCCCAGAATATCGGTATAAATTATCGGCTATCGGCCTGAAAGTTCACAAATTATCGGTATCGGCCCTAAAAAATCAATATCGGTCGATCCCTATACCGAACCCTGCCTGTCTACCGATTCTGCTCCTTGCCGCCTGTCTCAAACTTGGAACTGTGACCTGGAATTGCTTTTTGGAATATGCAAGTACTCAGCCTGCCCTGACCTTGGACTGTGTTCAGACAACAATTTTAGTCTAAGTCCTTGGTGCTTCACACCAGTGTCTCTATACCCTATGGGTTGGCAGCCAACTATACCAGGACTACTCCAGGAGGTAGCAGCATGGCTGGTTCCCTGTGCTGAAGTCCAGAAGTCCAGATCTCTGAATAGGGATTAAAAGGGTTAAATCAAACTGGTTATTTGGGACAGTAGCCCCACACCCACTGCCGGTTACAGAAGAAATAGAGCAAAGCTCCACCCCAAGGAGGGAAAAAAGATCTTCATACGGTACATCTTACCTGCATGTTTAGTGTATTGTATTACTATCCTGCGCTATCTAAAAACTATAAAATGACTCTGTTGACCCTGTCCAAGTCTACACAAAAAAGTTGTAAGGTATGCTGAAGCACACAGCAAATGTCAGCTATTTGTGTCTGCTCCAATGTAAAAACTTGAATATTTCAGGATTTTGTTAAATGAACTGTATACACAGTATATAAAATTGAACTTTATGAATAGGTGAAAGGTTTTTGTAATTAACATGTAGATAACATAATCCCTATGAAAACCAAAATAAAGCTATTAAACTTTCATGCACATAATAGGCTCAAGAAAAGAAAATGCGAGCCCCTGGACCCTGTATATATTACAGCAACTGCTATTTCGAATGAAAGAAATGTGTTCTGGCCAAAAATAGCAGATCAGGACTTCAGGGAAAATAATAATGTGATTCATTTTCGACAAGAGTCTCGAAAGAACAAAGAAGAAGTAATGAATGTGGGTTTAACAATGCAGGTCAGGTGAGCATTAGGGGACTCTTGGTGATGCAGTAATGATAAATAGAATTGGTATCTGCAATGGTCTACTAGCCGAAATGGAACATCATATCACCTTCCCATAGCACTCCCTTTGGTCCTCATTATTTTTGACTGTTCAGAAGTTTGCATGCCCAACAATGGCCAGACACAAATCACAAACACCATAAAAAACAAGGGGAAAGTATGAACCGCTGCCTGACAACAAATGACATCTACTGCTGCAATCACATATCACTACAATGATAGCCTTAAAGTTTAAATCTATGGTAAGAGTTGTTTTAAAGCGAATCAATCGTGGCAACATGCAATCCAATCTGTAGACAGCATGTTATAGAGCAGTATACCGTTTTGTAGGAAAAACTTCAGTATATGGCGATATCGCTGTTTCCTAATTACCGCTGTATTTTGTGACGTCATAGAAGCGGTCATGTGCGTTGACCGCTTCAAAATCTGCGTCCGCGGCCGCCTGCCCCAGCATGATTCTATACCAATTGCTGCCCGCAGAGGCTACCCTGGCTCCTCCATGCAGGCTCCTATAATGCTACTGACAGTCGGAATCAGATGACAGGCGAGGCTTGCGGCGGCGCTCTCAGCAGTTCAGCGTGGGGGAAGGAATTCTGTGACTCGCATTCCCGGCACCCTACCTCTGAGAGGACGCTGTGATCCGCTGGAGCGCCGCTGCCTTCTCAAACAGCTGATCGGCGGGGGTCCCGGGTGTCGGACCCCCGCCGATCAGAAGCTGATGATCTATCCAGAGGATAGATCATCAGTTAAATGAAAGTGCAGAACCCCTTTAAATAAAAGTATCGGTACTCGTACTCGGTCTAAAAAAAATGGTATCGGGACATCCCTACTATAAAGTTTAAACCACTCGTTCTGGTACAGAATTAACCCTGTAATGTTTTTGTTGTTACTAGAAGTCAATTGACTAGTTACAGACACCCGAAATGGTGAAAAATGACATATAAAAGTATAACAATTAACGTCTCCTTGTGACTGCCTGGCTGTCCCCATACTGTATAACGTCTCCTTGTGGTTGTCCCCATACAGTATAACGTCTCCTTGTGGCTGTTCCATACAGTATATTGTCTCTTTGTGGCCCCAAGTGTTTTTTTCTTCTAAATGGGCATTTATCGTGATATATATACAGCTTCAAGATGGCTTATAAATGCAAATGCCCTACTTTTCGTATCCAGACATCCACCAATCTAATATTGATGGCCAATCCTAAGGGTAGCCCATCAATTCAAAAAGGCTGGATAACCTCTTTATCTCAAACTGTAATGAGGCTCTCATGTCCAGGGTCCCTCAAGTCCAGTCTGCTCCTCAGACCACAGGCATCTGGATGCATTAATACGTCACAGCCCTGTGCTCAACCTCCACCAATAGGATGTCAGGGGTCATTTCTCCCCGCTAGAAGGCATATTTATCAATGTCAGGACATCATATTCTTCTTGTTCCTGCAAGAAAACATAACAGAGTTCCCCTTAAAGGGGTGGTAATTGCTGTGAATAAGGCATTTGAAGTAGCATGGCACACATAACTTTACTATAAGTTTGCATATATCTGAGCATCCATAGCACAGCAAGGTTCACACTGTACTCACCCACGTCACATAATATTATATGAAGTGCTATTCCGCCATCTTGGTTCTTGAAACATAAGACAAACATGCAACTGTGCACAATGTCTACATTTTAAAAGTGGAGGACACTTTCCACCCTTTACACTGTATTACTGATTTCACACATGGATATGTTCAGAAACTTTCCCTAGGTGATAACAGGGCTTCAGCGGGGGAGTAAAAACTGCTCACAGGTACCCTTTAAAAGGAGCCTTTAGGTACAGACTGTCTGACATCTGTAAGAAGGTACCTGGAATCATCATGGATGGAAGGTATGTGTCACCGAGGTTCCTGGCCTCGGTGAAGTAAGAGGTGGTATTTTATGTGTCAGCAGCAGCTATTGCTAATTGACACCTAAACATTTAGCATGGCTGTTATAGCTGATCTGGGACGGCTCTTACTATGTGACTCCCCATGTTCCAGGCAGGGTTTTGCCAGGCAGCCAGCCAGCACTGCCAGGTGGGTGGATTTACCTCCCTCTGACAGTGGGGCCCAGGAGTCTGTGTGCTGTGAACTGAGGGCTGTGCTGGGATTTGAGGTTTGAGCCGGGCTGGAGGACTCAGACCCCTCTAAAGGTGAACAGGCCTCCTATGGACTTGATAAAGCTGAACGGCTAACAGGGTGTGAATTAACACTCAGAAGAAAAGGTGACTCAGGACAGAGATACAGATGGCTGTGTTGCGGCGGGGCAGGGGAGAGAGAGTCGATGTTTCCCCGTTTTGTGGTCCACCAGAATATGCTATATCGGGTTAACTAGCTGCGGGTAAACCTGTTGAACAGTTGGTGGTGCCTAGGGCCTATCGAAAACTCGTGTTAGAGTTAGCCCACCAACATGTTCTCGGGGGTCATCTGGGACTGCAGAAGACACCGGACCGGATACTACAACGGTTTTAATGGCCCAGTGTCTTTAGAGTGGTGGATGACTTTGTAAGTCTTGCCCGACCTGCCAAACCACTAGTCCCCAGCACCTGTTCCGCAGTCCCTTAGTGCCCCTCCCGATTATCGAGGTACCATTTGAGAGAATTGCTTTGGATCTCGTAGGCCCAGTACCGAAGTCCACTAGGGGGGACCAACACATTTTGGTCGTCCTGGACTACGCCATTCGGTACCCGGAGGCGGTGCCACTGCGACATACATCAGCCAAACTCATAGCAAAAGAGTTAATGGAGATGTTTACCCGAGTGGGGATACCCAAATAGGTTATGACTGACCAGGGAACTTCTTTAATGTCCAAGGTAATGCGGGAGCTCTGTAAGTTGCAGAATATAAAAGAGATACGGATATCCGTCTATCACCCGCAAACTGACAGCCTAGTAGAAAGGTTTAATCAAATGTTAAAAACTGTTAAAACGAGTAGTAGCTAAGGATGCAAAGGACTGGGACCTCCTTCTGCTCTATCTTATGTTCGCAGTGTGAGAAGTGCCCCAGGCCTCTACTGGGTTCTTGCCCTTCGAACTACTATATTTCAGACATCCACGTGGTCTGTTGGATATAGCCAAAGAGAAGTGGGAGCAATAACCCACAACCCACACCATATAAAAGTGTTGTTGAATACGTCACTCAGATATGCAGGAACGTATGAAAACTGTGTTGCCGCTGGTAAAGGAACATATGGAGGCAGCTCAGCGAGCTCAAAGTCAGGTGTATAATCGGTAGGCTAGGGTCCGGATCTTTAACCTGGGAGATCGGGTTTTGGTTCTGGTTCCGACAGTGGACAGTAAGTTTACTCGAAAAGGTTGGAGAAGTAAACTACAAGGTACACCAGCCAGGGCGGCAGAAGCCAAAGCAGGTGTACCATGTGAATTTACTCAAACCGTGGAAGGATAGTAAGAACAGTACTAATGATCGCCCGCGGCCGAGTTTTCTAGAAGGAGCGGTTCCGGCCCCTAAGTCTGATGTAAGGGAAGCGGTTGCCACAGTGAAGATTGCTGACAGCCTCTCCTCTAAGCAGACCCAGGAGGCCTGGGAGTTTGTCAGCAGGAAAACAGATGTGTTCTCAGACCTCCCTGGACGCCTTTCTATAATCCAGCATGACATTGTCACTAAGCCTCAGGCCGAAATCCAGTTGAAACCATACCGGGGAGTCTAAAAGTGAGTGGGCCAGCCCTATAGTACTGATACCCAAACTGGATGGGACGGATGGGCGGTATTTTTCTGTTTTGGACCTCACCGAAGGGTACAAGCAGGTACCCTTAACGGAGGCTGCCAAAGAGAAAACGGCCTTCATCACACAGAAGGGGCTGTACCACTATAAGGTGTTACCTTTTGGTCTGCATGGCACCCCCGCCACTTTCCAAAGGCTAATGGACATTGTGCTGCGACCACATCGTCGGTACGCTTCGGCTTACCTGGACGATATTGTCATCCACAGTACTGACTGGGAAAGTCACTGCCCAAAGTGCAGGCTGTAGTAGACTCCCTTCGAAAAGCTGTACTAACCGCTAACCCAAAAAAATGTGTGATAGGGTTAGAGGAGACAAAATACCTGGGGTATGTCATTGGGCGCGAAGAGATCAAACCCCAAGTAAACAAAATAGAGGCGATAAAAAATTGGCCCGACCTGTAACCACTAAACAAGTAAAGTCTTTCCTAGGAATGATAGGTTATTACATAAGATTTGTTCCCCACTTTGCCACTATAGCCTCGCCCTTGACAGAGCTCTTGAAGGGATGAAAATCAGTGATGGTTCGCTGGGATGAGCGGGCGGAAGAGGCTTTTTCCACTCTGAAGTCGGCCCTGTGCGGGTCACCAGTTTTGGTGACGCCAGACTTCAATAGGGAGTTTGTGGTACAGACAGATGCCTCCGAAGTAGGTGCTGTACTCTCTCAGGAAGTCAACGGGGAGGAGCATCCTGTTGTCTTTTTAAGCCGCAAATTTACCCCAGCCGAAACCAGGTATAGCATAGTGGAGAGAGAGTGCCTGGCTATCAAGTGGGCACTTAAGTCTCTCCACTACTATTTGTTGGGGAGAAAGTTCCGCCTGGTGACTAACCACTCCCCTCTTAAGTGGATGAGCCAGGCCAAAGAGAGAAATGCCAGAGTCGTCAGGTGGTTCCTGTCCTTACAGAACTTTAAGTTCTCCGTGGAACACAGGGCAGGCCGGTTGCAGGGAAACACGGATGCCCTGTCCCGGGTATACTGTGAGGCAGGTGTTCAACCCCTCAGGGTTAAACAAAGAGGGTGGGGGGGGGTTTGTAAGAAGGTACCTGGAATCATCGTGGATGGAAGGTATGTGTCACCGAGGTTCCTGGCCTCGGTGAAGTAAGAGGTGGTATTTTATGTGTCAGCAGCAGCTATTGCTAATTGACACCTAAAGATTTAGCATGGCTGTTATAGCTGATCTGGGACGGATTTTACTGGGAGTAGTCAAAGTGCTGGGTGGGTGACTACTCCCCATGTTCCAGGCCAGGTTTTCCCAGGCATAAAACCAGCCAGCACTGCCAGGTGGGTGGATTTACCTCCCTCTGACAGTGGAGCTCAGGAGTCTGTGTGCTGTGAACTGAGGGCTGTGCTGGGATTTGAGGTTTGAGCCATGCTGGAGGACTCAGGCCCCTCTTAAGGCGAACAGGCTGCCTATGGACTTGATGAGGATGAACAGCTAACAGGGTGTGAATTAACACTCAGGAGAAAAGGTGACTTCTTTTGTTTATGGACTTTCCTTGTGTGTAAACACACACCAAGCCACCTGCGTTTTGTGATACACCTTATCTGCATTTTGCTATACACCAATGTGTGAATAAACACTGCTGTTTGATTCAAGAACTGTGTACTTTGCCTCTATACTGCATCCGCTAGTCCTAACTACAAGAGCGAATCCCCCACTTAGACTCCATCAAAAATAGGCCACATCTTAAGCACTGTGGTTCCCCCAGCTCCATAATCTATTGATTAAAATAGGAATGCACATAATTTACATATGAAGTTAGGATATTTGCAGTAATCAAGAACAGGGTATTTGCCAATTGTTCTTGATTTGATGTTATTTAATCTGTTCATGCCTTGTATTATGCTTAGTATGTATTCCCAAGAGCTGTCTGTAGCTGGCACTATTTAGTTACTTATTCCCTTACTCAGCAGAGGGAATTAGCTTTCCCCTGCGAAGGAGGAGCTTTCTAGTGAGTATTGCATTAGCCACTTGAGTTTTAGCTCTGCTTGCCATTCAGAGCAGATGCTAGCACAGCTCCAGGAGAAAAACATAATTCCTGGTGAGAGAACAATCCCTGAGGGAAAGCTGAAGAAGACATTCATAGACTGCCAGGATCACAAGGCTGCGCGTGCTAGCAAGGTATTCACTGTTGATGGCTGATATAGAGATTTTGCTGCTTATGGAAGATTTAACTGTTAATGGAGTTGTCTCACTTTAGCTAATTACATTTATCATGTAGACAAAATTAATACAAGGCACTTACTAATGTATTGTGATTGTCCATATTGCCTTGTTTGCTCGCTAGGTTAATTTTTCCATCGCATTATACACTTCCTGTTTCCATGTTATGGCCACCCTGTAATCCAGCAGCGGTGGCCGTGCTTGCACACTAAAGGAAAAAACGCCATCCTATCAGCACTTACATGGTCCTGGCCACCAGAGAAGCATGGCCCTGGCCACCAGAGAAGCCAGTAGCTTTTCCTACAGTGTGCAACCATGACCACTGCTGCTAGATTGCAGGGTGGTCATAAACATGGAAACAGGAAGTGTATGATGCCATTGAAATATAAATCAAGTCAGCAAAGGAGGCTATATGGCCAATCACAATACATTAGTAAGTGCCTTGTATTAACTTTCTCTACCTGATAAATGTAATTTGCTGAAGTAAGACTAGTGATGAGCGGCATAGGCAATATTCGAAATTCCCGATATTTCGTGAATTTTTGTCCGAAGGTTTGCCATAAATTCGCAAATTCGAGAATTCGTGATCTCCAGTCATTGTTTACGTGATTTAAAAAATCGACAATGTAATATATTCGCGATAAATTCACAATTAGAATATTTAACACTATTCGCGAATACGAATATATAGCACTTTATTCTAAATATTCACGAATTCTCGAAGTAGCGGTATATGCAATTAAAATTCGTGATTTGAATATTCACGCTCAACACTAAGTGAGACATTAATGTTTAGAAGGAAATCAGGGACTACTACTTCTATTATCATCATTGTTGTAATTTGCCTATATACAGCTATTGGGAAGAGACTGCACTGTGACTTGCCTTGGAACTGTGCCTTGATATTGTTGAATGTGCTACAACTCCCATTCTACACTTTAGTAAAGCAAATGGATAGAGAAAGGCACTCATAGGGTAAGTATGTTCAGCAAATCAAATTTCTACTGTAAGAAATGGTTTGCTCCCCTATTGTGGTTGCACCAGTAGGGCGCAATCATAATGAAGGCCAAGTAAAGGAAATCAACGGTTGGTGCAGCCTAAATTCGTCCGATCACCTTGGGCAGGAGCCACCCCACCACTCGGGTAACAGTAGGCATCCGCTCTGCTGTCCTGCCTCAGACTTGATAAATGGGTCTTCAGTACCCCGAAACGAGTTGTCCTTGAATAAACAGAAAAATTGCTTATACGACCGGTTGTGTTAGTGCGCCCCCTGCATTCCACACGTTCGACGCATAGTCCAGCACTTTAGTAAAGAGAGATTTGTTTAGTTTCTTTCTAGGCCTGCTTACTGACTCTAACACATGCCAACCACAGCACCTACATTTCCTGCTTTGTACCTATACAACACTTTTAACACCAACAGAGCCCAAGCTACAACCAGGTAAGAGCCCCAACATCAGGGTGTGCCCTGAGGGAAGAAAGGGTGAGCCCTCCTACCACTGCCCTGGCCCTAGGGAGCATCGGTGTAAGGATTGACATTGTGAATAACTATTGCAGGAAGAGCTACTACCACTCCCATCCTCCCCTCCTGCTCTCTCCTGGGCTGCAGCATTTTCATGTATACCTTTAGTAGATGCCCTTTTCCAAGAGCTGCCTATAGGCACTAAAGGTAAATCTGGACCTGATTTTAGGATAAGTTTTGGAACAGTGTCTATTACAGACAGCATATTTTAGCTATTGTTTTGAAATTTAAATATAATTAAAAAGTTGAAAGTTAATCTCAGAATTAATTTCAGCTACGAGGAAGTAAATTAATGTTGTGAAGTCTGTGTTTGTGGAAGATTTAGAATTCCACATGGATGGAGCCTCTGTGATAAACTTCTTTAATTGTTACGGAAAAGCTGCAATTGTTTTTGTTATCATAAATAATAATGACAGAGACTTCTAATTATTCTGTAATTGAAACTTCCTCCCTGTTGATTGCAATTTTTGTTCTTAGTGTGGCTCTCTCTTATTAAAGAAGCAATACAATATTGTGAAATACACGGGGGTGGGGGGGGATTTATTCTCATATAGTGGTTCTGTGATTAAGCAGCTTGAATTGAATAAGCATATTACATTTTTTTGGGGGTAAGTGAATCCAAAAATGTCAAAAGCATCAAAAAAAATTACAAATTAGACAAATTGACAAATGTGAATCGGCTTGTGGCACTTTACAATATACATTATTCAATATCAGGTGTGGTGAAACTGACTCCCAGCATGCATATTTGTTTGGCTGTTTTCAGAACTCCCATAGAAGTGAATGGAGCATGCTGGGAGTTGTAGTTTCAAGACAGCTGGAGTGCCCCCCCCCCCTGCGTTATAGCTTCAGATGAGCAAATCAATTATGAAAAATCAAACTGTTCAAAATCAGGGGTTGTCCCTACTCTTAAATAGACTCCCCCTTTCGTTTGATTGACGGAACCGAAGCAGAGTTCGGTTTCAAGTTTTAAAGTGGCTTTCCACTTTAAAAATCAATTATCAAAGTTATTCAACAAAGTAATGCTTTGGCTCATCGGAGCCCATCGGAGCCCATCCATTCTAATACTGTACGGAGACGAATCTCTGTACAGTATTATTCCAAATTTTTGAACGAAGCGACTTCGGATGAAGCATTCTAAGCTTGCATCGCTCAACACTACTTTTCACCATCTGCTGTGCATTCATTTTGGTAAAACATCTGTGGGGTCAAAATGCTCACTACACCCCCTTGTAAATTCTGTGATTAGTTTGGTTTTTAAAATGGGGTTACATTTCCATGTTTTTCTTTTTTTTTATTCAATGCAGATTCTCTATAGTCGGTCAGTGCTGTATAAATCACCAAACTAGGACTCAAATGCACATAGTGCTCTTTCTCTTCTGAACCCTGCAGTGTGCCGAAACAGCAGTTTATGACCATATAGAAGGAATTGTCGTACTCAGTTAAAATGATCAAACAGGAGAAAAATCCAGCTTCCCAAAGATAATCTTTAATACATACGTGCCTTAAAAGCCAACATACAATACATACATGTCTATGCATTTCGGATCACAAAAATGTGGATCCTTACTCATGACAAAAAACAGAAGTATTCACCTGACATAAATAGAGAAAGATATTAGCAAAGACAGGTGTGAACAATTAACATACACTCCACCTCAAAGACTGCTTCTGAATGACATAGCATGCAAATACAAAAGAAAAACACTTTTGTGCTTTTGAAAAATATACAGAGACAGAATAAGAATCAGTAATGTAATATAAGATCATGTTTGCGATTAAGACTAGAGTTGAGCGGACACCTGGATGTTCGGGTTCGACAGGTTCGGCCAAACTTCGGAAAAAAGTTTGAGTTCGGGACCCGAACTTGACCCCAAACCCCATTGAAGTCAATGTGGACCCAAACTTCTGAGCACTAAAATGGCTGTAAAAATGTCATGGAAAGGGCTAGAGGGCTGCAAATGGTGTCAAAATGTGGTTAAGAGCATGGCAAGTGCTGGATAGGGAAATTACTTTAAATAACATAAAATAGGTAAAAATAATAATCTTGATCTAGGAGGACCAGGTCCATATAGAGTAGGAGGTTGAGGAGGCGGTGGATGTGGCGGTGGCGGTGGAAGCAGCGGTGGAGGAGGAGGTAGCCAACACTGGTTTTTGGTTTATAAATTTTATTTTTAAAATTAGGGTACACCCCAAAACATTGGGAAATATAACCTGTGATAACCCCCTCCAGTCATGCTAAACACACGTTCAGACAATACACTGGCTGCAGGGCAGGCCAGCACCTCCAAGGCGTAAAGGGCAAGCTCAGGCCATGTGCCCAATTTGGAGACCCAGAAGTTGCAGGGGCAGACCCCTGTCAATCAGTTCGTGTAGGCGTGTGCACACTTGCGGCCCCACCATGTCGCACGTCCCCGTGATGTTCACGATCCAATTTTATATCTGCTCTATCAACTTTCGATGTTCTTTTATGCGCCTACCATGGTGATTACGGGTGGAGGGGAATCAGGGTTCCAGGCCGGAGAGGAAGCGTTAGAAAAAGAGACCAAATTTAAGGGAGGATCCATTTTTTCAAATTTAAAATTAGAGTTGAAATATGGGAGAAATTATTAAAGCATAAAAGTGTGACAACTTTTCAAAGTTTAAGCATTGAATGTAAGGATGTGGCACGCATTAATTACTGAATAATTTATTAAATTTTATTCCCCGTCACCTATGGATAGCAGGTGTTTATTCACATCTAAAATTGTATAATGTCAACAGAAAAATTATTGAAATTTATTAAGCTGTCAACTAGGTAGAGGAGGGGTATATTACACCCAAAATTGGTGAATTTCACCAAAAAATGTAACTGGCAATTTATTTTTATTTTTTCGGTTTACTAGGTATAGGAGTGGTACATCACACCCAAAAATTGGTGAATTTCACCAGAATATATAACTGACAATTTTTTATTTTTTTAACCTGTCTACTAGGTATAGCAGTGGTACTATACACCCAAAAATTTGTTTATTTCGCCAGAAAATTTAACTGACAATTTTTTTTACCGTTCTACTAGGTATAGCAGTGGTACTATACACACCAAAATTGGTGAATTTCACCCTAAAATGTAAATTACATTTTTTTATTTTATTTTTTACCTGTCTACTAGGTATAGCAGTGGTACTATACACCCAAAAATTGGTTAATTTAACTCAAATAAGTAAATGACAATTTTTTATATTTTTTTTGTTTAACCTGTCTACTAGGTATGGCAGTGGTACTATACACCCAAAAATTTGTTAATTTTGCCATAAAATGTAACTGACAATTTTTTATTAGTTTTTTTTATTATACACCCAAAAATTTATAAATTTCACCCGAAAATGTAAATGACAAAGTAGTGAAATGATATAAAATAAAACACGTGCAAAAATAAATTAATTAATTTATGAGGTGAAGTTCCATATGGAGTAGGAGTTTGAGGAGGCAGTGGATGCAGCGGAGTAGGTGGAAGCGGCGGTGGAGGAGGACGAGATAGCCAACACAGGTATTTGGTTTTAATTTAATTTAGTAAGATTAAGGTACACTCCAAAAGAGTGTGAAATATCCAAAATACAAACATGAGCAATTGCGCTGCAGTATAACAATGGCTGCTTAGTGCCGGTATACATGTCTATTCTGCACAAGGTACGGACAAGTCCTGAGGGATCCATGCCTGGTTCATTTTAATGAACGTGAGCTTGTCCACATTGGCTGCGCTTGTCTGTGATCACGCCCCCCTGCCGACACGTTCAGATAATACACTGGCTGCAGGGCAGGCCAGCACCTCCAAGGCGTAAAGGGCAAGCTCAGGCCATGTGCCCAATTTGGAGACCCAGAAGTTGAAGGGGGCAGACCCGTCATTCAGTACTTGTAGGCGTGTGCACACATACTGCTCCACCATGTTGGTGAAATGCTGCCTCCTGCTAAGACGTTCCATATCAGCTGGTGGTGCTGGTTGTTGTGGCGTGCTGACAAAGCTTTTCCACATTTCGGCCATGCTAACCCTGCCTTCTGAGATGCTGGCAGTGCCCCAGCTGCGTTGGCGACCTTTTCCTCGTCCTCTGCCTTCGCCTTGTGCTTACACTGTGCCCCTGCTCTAAGGTGGAAATGCCACCAGCAGCGCGTCTACCAGCGTGCGCTTGTACTTGCGCATCTTACGATCACGCTCCAGTGATGGAATTAAGGACGGTACCTTGTCCTTGTAACGGGGATCCAGCAGCGTGGCCACCCAGTAATCAGCACAAGTTAGAATGTGGGTGTGACGAAACCAACCTCACCACTGGGTTTTGGAGGGGCCTGTTTGCCAGCCTCTTGCCTCAGGATTATGGCCCATATACTAACTTTGAAGGAGAAGACAGACCAGCCGCACAGCTTAAATCTGTGGAACTGTTTTGGGCAGGAAAGCCATGCTTGCGGCCGGCCAAATGTGACATCCATGGAATTCGGGAACCCCTGCTTGGATCTGGGTGATTTTTGGATATGTTGTTCACCCAGATCAGAGCTATCCATGGATGTATACATTATGGAGATATGTGGGGTTTTGAGGTGTTGTCTGTGTTTTGGGAAAAATGTGTGTTTTCTGTCTGTGAGTGATTACGTTAGCCCATTACGTTTGGTAATTGTATTTTGTTGATTGCATCTCAGACAATGCCAGTGTGTTAGTTAATTGCGTCACGTACATAGTCAGGCCTGCTCCCCCTCACTCACTGAAGCCATGGCACCAGGAGTGAGATAGTTTGTGGACTCTCACTGCAATCCTTGGTAGCCGTTTGGTGCCGGTGGTGTTGTGGAGTGGGCCTGCTGTGTAACCTGCACTCCCTGAAGTGTATGGTAGCCGTCAGGGCACCTAACAGGTAGTATTCAATGCAGGAACGTGGAACCTACACTCACTGAAGTGTATGGTAGCCGTCATGGCACCTAACAGGTAGAATTTAGCGTAGGAACCCGTCTAACAGAGATCGCCTTGACGCTCGGCAGACGGGCTCAAATAATTTTGTACAAAACTATTTGCCAAGTATCTCTCACTTATAGTGTAGCACTTGTTATTATTATGCAATTTTGTACTCTATATTGCAGTTTATTGTCGCATTGCATGTTTCTGTCTTTTAATTGCGTCACAGACAATGCTCATTGTATTTTGTTGATTGCGTTACAGACAGAGGGAAGGGGATTTTGTGTACAATTGCTGGGAAGGTTTCAATACTGTAAATGCATGTGATTGGCTGTTTTTACAAAACCCTGTGGGTAGTAACCTTGTTGGAATATGTGTATAAATCAATGCTTGTGTGTTCAAATAAAGAGTTCCTGTTTTACCCTTTACCAAGTTGAGGCTGGTGTTTGGGTAACTGATCGACACTGGGGGATTGCTATACGCTGAAGATTTGCTATACTCCCCTGGCATAACTACTAGCTCTTGTAAGAGCTGTTCCTGCTCTCTGGATTGAGGAGAGGTTCACCCAATGGAGCCTGGTCGTAGGTCTAGGGTGGGTAGGAGACGGCGAGACCTCAACCAAGCTTCGGCGGTTCGTGGGGTCTGCAGTGCGTACGGTGTCAAGTGGAGTGCTTGGAGTCCTCGGAAAGCACTAGGAGCATCTATCGACATAGGTACCCAGTCGGGTTGCCAGGAGATCAGTTACAGTGGGCAACTCGGCGGTCGTTGCGGAGACACTGCAGCATGTAATCGCTTATGTGTGCCAGGCTGCCCAGAGGCAACGAAAAGCTGTCCTCTGTGGGAGGTGTATCGTCTGTGTCCTCTGTATCCCCGCTTCCACGCACCAGTGATGGCCATGAGCTGGTCTGGGTGCCACCCTGCTGTGAACATGGTTCCTCCTCCTCATCCTCCACCTCCTCATCCTCCAGAACTGTGCCCTGGCTGGACAATTGTGTACATTGGGTTTGTGGGTGCAGGAACCCACCCTCGGAGCCACTTGGGAATGACTGGCCAGAAACCCTACGAAATGATCCCTCTTCCTCCTCCTCCTCCTGTGCGACATCCTCTTACATCATCGCCAGGAGCGTTTTTTCAAGGAGACATAGAAGTGGGATAGTAACGCTGAGAACGGCGTTATCGGCACTGGCCATGTTGGTGGAGTACTCGAAACAGCGCAACAAGGAACACAGGTCTCGCATGGAGGCCCAGTCATTGGTGGTGAAGTGGTGCTGTTCCGCCGAGCGACTCACCCGTGCGTGCTGCAGCTGAAACTCCACTATCGCCTGCTGCTGCTCGCATTGTCTGTCCAGCATGTACAAGGTGGAGTTCCACCTTGTGGGCACGTTGCATATAAGGCGGTGAGCGGGACGGCCGAAGTTACGCTGCAGCGCTGACAGGCGAGCAGCAGCAGGGTGAGAACGCCGAAACCGCGCACAGACGGCCCGCACTTTATGCAGCAGCTTTGACATGTCGGGGTAATTTTCAAGGGATCTCTGCACCACCAAATTCAGCACATGCGCCAGGCAAGGGATGTGCGTCAAACCAGCTAGTCCCAGAGCTGCTACGAGATTTCGCCCATTATCGCACACCACCAGGCCGGGCTTGAGGCTAGGCAGTCCAATACTTAACATGAGCACCACTTGACCTCACATTTATGTTTTTTAACATGCTGTACTACTGTAAAAGTCCAACACTTCTGTCTTTTTTGTACTGTTTCAGCCACGACCATACAGCAGAGGAAAGTCTTACTACCTTTGCCTTTGGTCCCAAAACATGTGGTCCCACTACTTCCCCTGAGTGTTCAGAGGAAACAGTGCCACATCCTGTGTGAGTTACTGGACCTGCAATATCAGCAAATAAACCAGAAATAGCGGCTATAGTTCCTTTATGTAGTTTCTATCCACTTCTGTGCTGAGCGAGGACATAAAGCCAAGCCCTCAGAGTGGCAAAAGTATTAAAGGGGTTTTCCGGCACTGTAATAATGATGATAATTATGATAGATCCCAGCAGCCGTTAATGAAGGTATTTAGCCAAAATGCGTCCTGGTTTTGGGACATACTATGTTGATGGAATAAGGCCTTATGCGCACGGCCGTGCCGTTTTTTGTGGTCCGCAGTCCCGCAAAAAACGGAAGCCGCCCATGTTGCCTTCCGCAATTTGCGGAACGGAACGGGCGCCGGCAAAGCGCGGACAAGAATAGGACATGTTATATTTTTTTAGCGGGCCCGCGGAATGGAGCCACGGATGTGGACAGCACACGGAGTGCTGTCCGCATCTTTTGCGGCCCCATTGAAGTGAATGGGTCCGCATCCAAGCCGCCAAAACGGTGGCTCGGATGCGGACCCAAACAACGGTCGTGTGCATAAGGCCTAAAGATGATATTTTCATAAGAAGACACAGCTGCTGGGATTTTTCATATTGCGTGTGTGTAGTCCACTCCTTCCCTTGGCAGTGTGCGCAACGAGCGAGTGCCGGCCGACTTTGTTACTTACGATGCTTATGATAGGTCATAAATATTAGATTGGTGGGGGTCCTCTGATCAGCAGTTTGAACTGGCCTCAGAATAGCACAGCTCCATACACTGAGTAGTGGCCATTAATGGTACTGCAGCACTGCTCCCATTTACTTAAATATTTAACCCATACATGTAGGGCGCTGGGAGGGTCTTTATACATGGCACCTGCTCACACAGGCAGCAGGCGCCATAGCCGGTGGGTCACTGCTGTTTCAAACAGCAGAGGCCCAGGGCTCATGTCTGCGACATTATGTACGACCACAGCATCTAAATAGCGAATGACTATAAAACCGGCTCCCCCGTGCAGCAATCGGTCCTTCGTTCTAACACGCTAAGTCTATCTAAACAGACCAATGTTTATTAGAGCTGCAGATCTTATGTTGGCCTGCAAGTGGCAGGCCAACATAGGATATTCGCAAATTCAGCTTATACTGTAGTTCTATGGAAGTACAGTACATGCTGTAAGAAATCTTGTAGCCTTTTATAGGGGCTATAAAAAAATAGTTTGAAGAAATGTTAAAAAATATTAAAAAGAAATATAAACATTTAAAATCAATCCCTAGAATAAAAAATTAAATACATAAACAAACAAAAACAAAAAAAGTATAAACATAATGAGCATTGCCCACACCAAAAACACCCATATTATTAAAATATTTATCATATATACGGTGAATGGTGTAACAGAAAAAAAATATCAAAATGTCCGATTCACCATTTTTTCATCGCTTCTCAACCCAAAAAATTTAATAAAATGTGATCACAAAGTCACACACACTCCAAAATGATATCAATAAAAACTACAGATCATCCCGCAAAAAAATAAGAGCCCCCACACAGCTCAGTAGACATAACTATAAAAAAACTTATGGGGGTCAGAATGTGTCATGAAAAAAACTTAAAACACAAAAAAACATACACATATGTGGTATCCCCCAGAGAACGATTGGGCACAGGTCAGTTTTGCCTAATAGGGAACGTCATAGGGACAAATCCCGTAAAACTGGTGGAATTGCGTTTTTTTCCAATTCCACCCCATTTGGATTTTTTTTAAAGCTTCCCACTACATTGTATGCAATATTAAATGGTGGCATCAGAAAGTACAACTTGCCCCTTAATAAACAAGCCCTCAGACAGCTATGTGAATGAAAAAATAAAAAAGGGTATGGCTCCAGTAAGACAGGTAAGAATAATGAAAATGAAAAAACTAAAAAAAAAATAATCTCCGGTATCCAAGGGGTCGAAGAGGCATTCCAATACTCCAATGAGTCTTAAAAAACTTCTTTACTGTGCTGGAGAGCTGGAGATATGTATAAGGCATATATTGATGAGGAACACAGGATATCCATGCCATACATAACAGCAAAGCCAGGAAAAAATGTAGGTAAAGCTGGTCAAAATGAAGGACACACGACTGCACCATCCATGGTCAGCCAATCTACATGTGTATCTGTGTGCTGTTTCCTATGCATCTGACTATGTGCGGATATGCACACACAGCAACAGGACATGGAGGATAATGTAATAAAATGACCTAAAAAAATTCACATCATCTTGTCACCTACAGAAGAAAGGTACACTAATTGGAGTGGTGGTTTCTAAAGAAGGAGACTCTGCTTGGCAGTGCATAGCATTTTTAGTTTTTGGTGCAGTGTTGCAGTGCACAAGTGAGTAGAGTGCAGGTGAACAGGTTAGCCAGAGAAGAAGATTCGCGGTGGGGGAAGAAGGTAAGCTTGGGGAGACGAGGGAACAAGCATGTGACCTGATTAAGGGGGCAGGATTGTAAGCTTAGGGAGCACTGTGACCAGATTGGGGGTGGAGGGAGGTTGGTGAGTCTGAACACGATAGCTGGGGGATAGGAGAGGCTCGTTATGAAGGGAAACCAGTTTTCTGGTTAACTTTGGGGGAAGTAGTGATGACCCTTAAAATGAATTCTGGGGGGTTGTGGAACAAGCTATCTGACTACTTGGGGGGGGGAGGGGGTGGTGTCGGAATGTTATTAGTCTGTGAGGGGGGTGAGATCTAATTGTGATTGGTGCAGCTCTGTGGGGGTCACCAGTATATGGGGCACCAATGTATGTCAGACAGTGGTGGGGGAGGGCAGCCCTCAGTCACTTAAAATGAGTTAGGGCTGCTCTTCCCCACTGTCAATAAGTGTATGGTTGGTGGGGGGGGGGTCCCCCATATATTGGTCCTTTAGGAGGATTCCAAGGAGCAGTGACAATCTTTGATATCTATACATTTGCAATTTTTCTGAAAAGTTGTAAACCTCTTTAAGCCGTGCAGATGAGGCAGTGTTGTTGAGAATTTTTGGGACATAGCTAGTAAATATCTGGTTAATGTCACATATTTGCGTTATATTACTTTCCTGTATGGCTCGGCACACTGAGCGCTTGAACTTAGATTTTTTTTATCGCCACTCCATACAAAAAAGGTTGCCGACCCCTGCCTTAGAGCTTTACTGGAACCAGTGGAGAAGCCTGAGCCAGGGTCCATTTACATGGACCAATGGTCAGGCAGATTATCAGGGATGAGGGTTTGAATAAACGCTTGTTCAAAATAATTGGCCTGTGTAAAAGGGGATGATCGCGTCCTTCTGACAGCATCAAAAACTATTGTTCCTGTGCAGCAGATCATGCTGCAGCTGCCTAAGGCCTCATGCAGACGATTGTATCCGATTTTCAGTCGCCAATAAATACAGATCATTGAAACACTGATAGGTTCTGCCGTGCATTCTGTCAGAATATTTATACTGCTCTGAAAAACAGTTTAATTTATTTATGGAAAAACAAGCTAGAATCTATAATAGAGGAGATTCCGACTTATTTCCACAAATAAAACAAGAGCTAACGACACCTCATGATCTGCGCTAAGTTGAAGGCAAAAGGAAGACAGTTGTGTACAAATATATACTATTAATAATATTTTAGTGCAATAAAAAAATATTAAATATAAGACGATATAAAATTGGTGACAATTCAAGAATAATAATCAATTATATGCATTTAAAAATACATGATAACCTATAGGATATAGAGATAATTACCGGTAATAATTAAACTGGTATCTTCGTAATAACAGACACAAAAGAAAACTTAAGATTGACACTTGATTTCTCACTGCGAACAGATTTTCCTGATTCAAAGTAAAGGCTTTCACCATGTGATGTAATACAGTTGCAAGAAAAAGTATGTGAACCCTTTGGATTGATATGAATTTCTGCACAAATTGGTCATAAAATGTGATCTGATCTTCATCTAAGGGCCCTTTCACACTTGCGTTGTGCGGATCCGGCATAGAGTTCCGTCGTCGGGGCTCTATGCCGGAAGAATCCTGATCAGGATTATCCTAATGCATTCTGAATGGAGTGAAATCCGTTCAGGATGCATCAGGATGTCTTCAGTTCCGGAACGGAACGTTTTTTGGCCGGAGAAAATACCGCAGCATGCTGCACTTTTTGCTCCGGCCAAAAATCCTGAAGACTTGCCGCAAGGCCGGATCCGGAATGAATGCCCATTGAAAGGCATTGATCCGGATCCGGCCCTAAGCTAAACGTCGTTTCGGCGCATTGCCGGACCCGACGTTTAGCTTTTTCTGAATGGTTACCATGGCTGCAAGGACGCTAAAGTCCTGGCAGCCATGGTAAAGTGTAGTGGGGAGCAGGGGAGCAGTATACTTACCGTCCGTGCGGCTCCCGGGGTGCTCCAGAGTGACGTCAGGGCGCCCCAGCGCATGGATCACGTGATCACATGGAACACGTCATCCATGCGCACGGGGCGCTCTGACGTCATTCTGGAGCGCCCCGGGAGCCACACGGACTGTAAGTATACCGCTCCCCCGCTCCCCGCTCCTACTATGGCAACCAGGACTTTAATAGCGTCCTGGGTGCCATAGTAACACTGAACGCATTTTGAAGACGGATCCATCTTCAAATGTTTCAGTACACTTGCGTTTTTCCGGATCCGGCGTGTAATTCAGGCAAGTGGAGTACACGCCGGATCCGGACAATGCAAGTGTGAAAGGGCCCTAAGTCACAACAATAGACAATCACAGTCTGCTTAACCCCTTAGGGACACAGCCTTATTTCACCTTAAGGACCAGGCCATTTTTTGCAAATCTGACCACTGTCACTTTAAGTGCTGATAACTTTAAAATGCTTTGACTTATCCAGGCCGTTCTGAGATTGTTTTTTCGTCACATATTGTACTTCATGACACTGGTAAAATGAAGTCCCCCAAAAAAAAAAATCTTGCACAAAATAATACCTAATTTACAAAAAATTTGGAAAAATTAGCAAATTTCAAAGTTTCAGTTTCTCTACTTCTGTAATACATAGTAATACCCCCAAAAATTGTGATGACTTTACATTCCCCATATGTCTACTTCATGTTTTAATTATTTTGGGAATGATATTTTATTTTTTTGGGATGTTATAAGGCTTAGAAGTTTACAAGCAAATCTTGAAATTTTTCAGAAATCCAATTTTTAGGGACCACTACAGGTCTGAAGTCACTTTGCAAGGCTTACATAATAGAAACCACCCAAAACTGACCCCATTCTATAAACTACACCCCTCAAGGTATTCAAAACTGATTTTACAAACTTCGTTAACCCTTTAGGTGTTGCACAAGAGTTATTGGCAAATGGGGATGAAATTTGAGAATTTAATTTTTTTGCCTAATTTTCCATTTTAACCCATTTTTCCACTAACAAAGCAAGGGTTAACAGCCAAACAAGACTGTATCTTTATTGCCCTGACTCTGCCGTTTACAGAAACACCCCATATGTGGCCGTAAACTACTGTACGGCCACACAGCGGGCGTAGAGTGAAAGGTGCGCCGTTTTGTTTTTGGAAGGCAGATTTTGCTGGACTGGTTTATTTACACCATGTCCCATTTGAAGCCCCCCATCTAAGAAACTACACCCCTCAAGGTATTCAAAACTGATTTTACAAACTTTGTTAACCCTTTAGGTGTTGCACAAGATTTATGGAAAATAGAGATACATTTCCAAATTTCACTTTTTTGGCAGATTTTCCATTTTAATATTTTTTTTTCCAGTTACAAAGCAAGGGTTAACGGCCAAACAAAACTCATTATTTATGGCCCTAATTCTGTAGTTTACAAAAACACCCCATATGTGGTTGTAAACCGCTGTACGGGCACACGGCAGGGCGCAGAAGGAAAGGAATGCCATACGGTTTTTGGAAGGCAGATTTTGCTGGACTGGTTTTTTTGACACCATGTCCCATTTGAAGCCCCCCTGATGCACTCCTAGAGTAGAAACTCTAAAAAAGTGACCCCATTTTAGAAACTACGGGATAGGGTGGCAGTTTTGTTGGTACTAGTTTAGGGTACATATGATTTTTGGTTGCTCTATATTACACTTTTTGTGCGGCAAGGTAACAAGAAATAGCTTTTTTGGCACAGTTTTTTTTTTGTTATTTACAACATTCATCTGACAGGTTAGATCACATGGTAATTTTATAGAGCAGGTTGTCACGGACGCGGCGATACCTAATATGTATACAATTTTTTTTATTTATGTAAGTTTTACACAATGAGTTCATTTTTAAAACAAAAAAAGTTTTAGTGTCTCCATAGTCTAAGAGCCATTGTTTTTTCAGTTTTTGGGCGATTATCTTAAGTAGGGTCTCATTTTTTGCGAGATGAGATGACGGTTTGATTGGCACTATTTTGGGGTGCATATGACTTTTTGATTGCTTGCCATTACACTTTTTGTGACGTAAGATGACAAAAAATGGCTTTTTTTACACCATTTTAATTTTTTTACGGTGGTCATCTGAGGGGTTAGGTCATGTAATATTTTTATCGAGCCGGTCGATACGGACGCGGCGATACCTAATATGTATACTTTTTTTTTATTTATGTAAGTTTTACACAATGATTTCATTTTTGAAAAATAATAATCATGTTTTAGTGTTTTCATAGTCTAAGAGCAATAGTTTTTTCAGTTTTTGGGCGATTATCTTAAGTAGGGTCTCATTTTTGCGGGATGAGATGACGGTTTGATTGTTACAATTTTGGCGTACATGCAACTTTTTTGATCACTTTTATTACCTTTTTTTGGGAAGTAAGGTGGGCAAAATTTCAATTTCATCATAGTTTTTTATTTTTATGGCGTTCACCGTTCGGGTAAAGTAACATAACCGTTTTATAGATCAGGTTGTTACGGACGCGGTGATACCAAACATGTGTAGGGAATTTAATTTTTTTCATTTTTAATCAGTGATAAATGTGTTTTTTGATTTTTACTTTTTTTTCACTTTTTTTTTAACCCAGACCCACTTGGTTCTTGAAGATCCAGTGGGTCTGATGTCTGTATAATACAGTACAGAACACTATATAGGGTACTGCATTGTATTTTACTTACACTTTGTCTGAACAGATCTATGCCTTTAGCACAGATCTGTTCAGCACCATGGACAGCAGGATGCCTGAAAAGGCATCCTGTTGACATGGGAACCTTCCTCGTCTGCCACAACTTCGCAGACGGGGAAGGGTGAGGACGGGGCTGGCGGGGGGCTGTCTGGGGGCTGTCTCCCTCTCCATCGTGGGGCTGCAAAGGCACAGCAGCCCCCCGATCGGAGAGGGAGGGAGCTCCCTGCGCTGTTAACCTTTTCCATACAGCGGTCCGTACGGACCGCGGTATGGAAAGGGTTAAACGGCTGACATCGCATCACCGATGTCAGCCATTTATACCAGGGAGCCAGCAATGTGCTGGCACCCTGGTATACCCACTGTACACCAACGATTATTCAATGGGAGGCGGGCGGGGGATCGCGATCCCGCCTGCCGCACCACCTGCCTCCCGCATCGCCCGCAACCCTCCCCCTGCACCACCCGCCTACATAATATCACTCAGGGGTGCAGGGGGAGGTAAAACATATATTTTGGGCATTTTAAAGTTTCTGATCCCCGCGGTCAGGGACCACGGGGATCAGAAACGGCAAAAAGCGCATCAAACCGCAGGTCTGAATTGACCTGTGTTTTGTTGCGATCGCCGACATGGAGGGGTCACGGGACCCCCCCGCGCATTTAGCCTAGGTGCCTGCTCAATGATTTGAGCAGGCACCTTGTTCCGATCACCGCCGGCCAGGCGGCAGTGATCGGAACAACACATGACGTATCAGTACGTCATGTGTCCTTAAGTACCAGGACATCATGAAGTACCGGTACGTCATGTGTCCTGAAGAGGTTAAACTAATAACAAACAAATAATTAAATGTTACCATGTTTTTATTGAACACACCATGTAAACATTCACAGTGCAGGTGGAAAAAGTATGTGAACCCCTAGACTAATGACATCTCCAAGAGCTAATTGGAGTGAGGTGTCAGCCAACTGGAGTCCAATCAATGATATGAGATTGGAGGTGTTGGTTACAGCTGCCCTGCCCTATAAAAAACACACACCAGTTCTGGGTTTTCTTTTTAAAAGAAGCATTGCCTGATGTGAATGATGCCTTGCACAAAAGAGCTCTCAGAAGACCTACAATTAAGAATTGTTGACTTGCATAAAGCTGGAAAGGGTTATAAAAGTATCTCCAAAAACCTTGCTGTTCATCATGGAGAAAGTTCAGCACTGCTGCTACTCTCCCTAGGAGTGGCCGTCCTGTAAAGATGACTGCAAGAGCACAGCGCAGACTGCTCAATGAGGTGAAGAAAAATCCTAGAGTGTCAGCTAAAGACTTACAAAAGTCTCTGGCATATGCTAACATCCCTGTTACGAATCTACGATACGTAAAACACTAAACAAGAATGGATTTCATGGGAGGATACCACAGAGGAAGCCACTGCTGTCCAAAAAAAACATTGCTGCACGTTTACAGTTTGCACAAGAGCACCTGGATGTTCCACAGCAGTACTGGCAAAATATTCTGTGGACAGATGAAACCAAAGTTGAGTTGTTTGGAAGAAACACACACCACTATGTGTGGAGAAAAAGAGCCACAGCACGCCAACATCAAAACCTCATCCCAACTGTGAAGTATGGTGGTGGGGGCATCATGGTTTGGGGCTGCTTTGCTGTGTCAGGGCCTGGACGGATTGCTATCATCGAAGGAAAAATGAATTCCCAAGTTTATCAAGACATTTTGCAGGAGAACTTAAAGGGAACCTGTCACCAGGATTTTGTGTATAAGGCTGAGGACATGGGCTGCTAGATGGCCGCTAGCACATCCGCAATACCCAGTCCCCATAGCTCTGTGTGCTTTTATTGTGTAAAAAAAACGATTTGATACATATGCTAATTAACCTGAGATGAGTCCTGTCCCTGACTCATCTCACGTACAGGACTCATCTCAGGTTAATTTGCATATGTATCAAATCAGTTTTTTGACACAATAAAAGCACACAGAGCTATGGGGACTGGGTATTGCGGATGTGCTAGCGGCCATCTAGCAGCCCATGTCCTCAGCCTTATACACAAAATCCTGGTGACAGGTTCCCTTTAAGGCCATCTGTCCACCAGCTGAAGCTCAACAGAAGATGGGTGTTGCAACAGGACAACGACCTAAAGCATAGAAGTACATCAACAACAGAATGGCTTAAACAGAAGAAAATACGCCTTCTAGAGTGGCCCAGTCAGAGTCCTTACCTCAACCTGATTGAGATGCTGTGGCCTGACCTCAAGAAGGCGATTCACACCAGACATCCTAAGAATATTGCTGAACTGAAACAGTTCTGTAAAGAGGAATGGTCAAGAATTACTCCTGACCGTTGTGCACGTCTGATCTGCAACTACAGGAAACGTTTGGTTGAAGTTATTTCTGCCAAAGGAGGTTAAACCAGTTATATTAAATCCAAGGGTTCACATACTTTTTCCACCTGCACTGTGAATGTTTACATGGTATGTTCAATAAAAACATAGTGATATTGAATTCTTTGTGTGTTATTAGTTTAAGCAGACTGTGATTGTCTATTGTTGTGACTTAGATGAAGATCAGATCACATTTTATGACCAATTTGCGCAGAAATCCATATCATTCCAAAGGGTTCACATACTTTTTCTTGCAACTGTATATATTAATTAAATTAGACCATCTGATTAGAAGTACAATCAGTTCTCTGGAAATCACACAATTGTAGATATATCAATTGTATAGATTAATCTCCCTAGATTGAAAAGACATAATTGATGCTGCAGGTACAAATATCTCCAATCAATCTAGATCCTACAAAGAACAATATGGTCTATTTAAATAAATATGTATATGGCAATCAGTTGCCTAATATACAGAAGAAAATGTATACTATGCCAGCTATTCAGAATTAATCTGTCTGGAAGAAATCAGTGTCAAGGTTCAGCAACAAAGTCAGGTCAAGTCTTCTTTGTCCTCTGATCTTTCCTCTATTTTGTGTGTCTTTTTCTTGGGTGTTATAATGGCTTTCTCTCTTTCCTTCTGGGTGTGGTGGCTTCCCCCGTGTCCCCTCATACTATCTTTTATCTCTTGGTCTTCCACATGACTATGACATCATTTTGTATTATATCATCCCCCTTTTCTTACCTCCACTCTACCACAAGGGGGCACTAGGATTCTATGTAAGAGTTGGTGTAATTACAAATCAACTCTTTTATTTTCTTTCAATTTTGTTAAAGATAACCTCTGACCTAAATCTAAGACCATGTTATAAATAAGATAAGGAAGACACTTAGATATACTAACCATCAGACATTCAGTCTACTTAAAAAATATACGACCTGAGACTGACGCTATCCAAACACTTAACTCCCTTATCTAAGCATTCTTGAGCCAAGAGATAATTAACTCCCAATGTTTTCACACACTCAGGTATTATCTTGGAAACCTTACCTAATTCTCTATACTCAAAGAATATATTTTGATTACCAATAATGAATTCTAATTGAGTTCAGTTTCTTAGAACATAACATATAGGATAAAATGTATAATACACAATACAATCATTTTATAGCTATATACTCCATACAATGAATATAAAATGTAACCCCTTCTATTAATTGGGATGGAAAAAAAAAAATTTAACACATTTAGTCCATTGTTTTCAAGGGCTGGCCTGCATGTTTTATGGTACGTCTCTATCTTCCCTATTTAATTTACGACCTGGGAATTTTTTATGCAAGCACAAGCATTCCTAACTTTTTAGTTAGTGATTCTCTGTCTTGAGAAAGCTTGAACTCACACTGCCCTTTAAGAAAACAGACAAGATGGCTACCCGAATATCCATATACCCATCTTTACATGTAATCTGTATGAAGGCTTTTATAATATTGATTCCTTTTCTGCTCAATATATCCGACAATTCAATTTTTTTCTCACTCCCATTAATAGAAGGGGCTATAGGACCTGGAGTGATACTCAAGGATCAGGCGCATAGACAGTGAAAAAATGGGGCATATGCTCTTTGACTTGTATGGCTCTGTTATATCTGTAAAAAAATTAAAATAATATATATATATATATATTCCGATGTAGTAGAGTTAACACTCACGCTTTCTGAGATGTGTTATCTAAACTAAGAAAACATCTTCAATTGCTTTTCAGTGGCTTTTGTTTCAAGATAACACAATGATTTAAGAAATTTGAGTTAAGAGTTTGAGTGCTATCCCTGCTACATCTGTATATATATATATATATATATATATATATATATGTTTGTTGCTAACCCATCTGCACCTAACAATCTGAACGCTGTAAAGATAATGCAGCTCTCATGTGCCGTTAGGTTGCCATGTAGCTGTCAGTGAATGAGAACATTCTGATTCTGTGACAATGCAGATGATATTATTATGTACAAAAGCAAACACAAGGCAACAGCACCCTGCAAATACTGAGTAATGCTGTATTCACTATATAAATATATGAGGTATTAGACAATATATTTTCATCAAAATCATTTGTGCCCATCCAACACGGTAAGGTGACTCCTTTCAGATGGGACTCTTCTCTACTGTATCCATCTACCACAGTAAGGTGACCACTTTCAGATATATAGTACCCATTCACGAGGGCAATTTGACATCTTATAGATGGGATTCTACTCTATAACAGCTCCCCCTTTTGTGCTGAATGGCCTCCAATGAATTTAGGCTCCAGCTACACACTGCACTAATTAAAAACAGCCTGTGGGAAGGAAGCATTTGTTAGGAGTGCAGAACCAAGATGGAGGCAGTCACATCTTCAAATGCATACTGTACTGCAAAAACAAGAGACAAAGTTAGTCAGCAAATCCTGTAAAATGAAACAAGTGCGCAGGTGTGTGTTACGCAAGATTAAAGCGCTCTATGTGACGCTGGAGAAGCATGGAGGAGATTCTGAGGATGTGAGGTGGTGCTGTGCTCTTTCACAGTGGGTGTGGCTGGGCTCCTGAAATGTTGGTAACAGCCCCTTGGGCTTATACAGTCAGGTCCATAAATATTGGGACATCGACACAAATCTAACATTTTTGGCTCTATACACCACCACAATTGATTTGAAACAAACTAGATGCGCTTTACCTGCAGACTGTCAGCTTTAATTTGAGGGTATTTGCATCCAAATCAGGTGAACGGTGCAGGAATTACAACAGTTTGCATCTGTGCCTCCCACTTGTTAAGAGACCAAAAGTAATGGGACAATTGGCTTCTCAGCTCTTCCGTGGCCCGGTGTGTGTTATACAGATAAAAGGTCCAGAGGTCATTTCCAGTCTGCTATTTGCATTTGGAATCTGTTGCTGTCAACTCTCAAGATGAGATCCAAAGAGCTGTCACTATCAGTGAAGCCATCATTAGGCTGAAAAAACACAACAAACCCATCAGAGAGATAGCAAAAACATTAGGCGCGGCCAAAACAACTGTTTGGAACATTCTTAAAAAGAAGGAACGCACCGGTGATCTCAGCAACACCAAAAGACCCGGGAGACCACGGAAAATAACTGTGGTGGATGACCGAAGAATTCTTTCCCTGGTGAAGAAAACACCCTTCACAACAGTTGGCCAGATCAAGAACACTCTCCAGGAGGTAGGTGTATGTGTGTCAAAGTCAACAATCAAGAGAAGACTTCACCAGAGTGAATGCAGAGGGTTCACCACAAGATGTAAACCATTGGTGAGCCTCAAAAACAGGAAGGCCAGATTAGAGTTTGCCAAACAACATCTAAAAAAGCGCTCACAGTTCTGGAACAACATCCTATGGACAGATGAGACCAAAATCAACTTGTACCAGAGTGATGGGAAGAGAAGAGTATGGAGAAGGAAAGGAACTGCTCATGACCCTAAGCATACCACCTCGTCAGTGAAGCATGGTGGTGGTAGTGTCATGGCGTGGGCATGTATGGCTGCCAATGGAACTGCTTCTCTTGTATTTATTGATGATGTGACTGCTGACAAAAGCAGCAGGATGAATTCTGAAGTGTTTCGGGCAATATTATCTGCTCATATTCAGCCAAATGCTTCAGAACTCATTGGACGGCGCTTCACAGTGCAAATGGACAATGACCCAAAGTATACTGCAAAAGCAACCAAAGAGTTTTTTAAGGGAAAGAAGTGGAATGTTCTGCAATGGCCGAGTCAATCATCTGACCTGAATCCGATTGAGCTGCATTTCACTTGCTGAAGACAAAACTGAAGGGAAAATGCTCCAAGAACAATCAGGAACTGAAGACCGTTGCAGTAGAGGCCGGGCAGAGCATCACCAGGGATGAAACCCAGCGTCTGGTGATGTCTATGCGTTCCAGGCTTCAGGCTGTAATTGACTGCAAAGGATTTGCAACCAAGTATTAAAAAGTGAAAGTTTGATTTATGATTATTATTCTGTCCCATTACTTTTGGTCCCTTAACAAGTGGGAGGCACATATGCAAACTGTTGTAATTCCTGCACCAATCACCTGATTTGGATGTAAATGCCATCAAATTAAAGCTGACAGTCTGCAGGTAAAGCACATCTTGTTAGTTTCATTTCAAATCCATTGTGGCGTGTCGATGTCCCAAAATGTATGGACCTGACTGTATATATAATTTTTTGACAGAATAAAAGCACTCAGAGCTATAGAAAATGTATATTGTGGAAGTGCTAGTGGCCATCTAGCAGCACATGTCCTCAGCTCTATAGACTAAACCTAGCTGATAGAATCCCTTTAAGTGCAACCTCCGGCAGCACAGGGCGATATCAAGATTGGCCTTTGATAAAAGACCCCCATAGTGTTTTTAAGAAAACATCTGCTCAATCAATAGGAAATTATGAAGCGTGATACAAACATGGGTCCATGTCTCTGTGAAGGTTCTCATTCTAAGGGCTCATGCACACAACCGTATGTATTTTGCGGCCCGCAAAACACGGATCCGCAAAAAATACGGATGACATCCGTGTGCATTCCGTATTTTGCGGAACGGTACAGCTGGCCCCTAATAGAACAGTACTACCCTTGTCCGTTATGCGGACAAAAATATGACATGTTCTATTTTTTTGCGGAAAGGGCATGCGGACATACGAAAATTAAATGCACATGGGGTAACGTTCATTTTTTTGTGGACCCATTGAAATGAATGGTTCCACATACGGTCCGCAAAAAAAAACAACAGAACAGACTCGGAAAGAAAATACGTTCGTGTGCATGAGCCCTGAGTCAAAACTGGACTTTTTCTTAACCACTTCCCGACCGCCCATTGACTATAAACGTCCTGGGCGGTCGGGTGTATCTCTGATCGGACATTTTTAAACGTCCTTTCAGAGATGGCAGCTGCACGCTAATCGTGCAGCTGCTGAGCAGGGGCCTGGATTCAGTGACAGCAGGGCACCCCAGAGAGAAGGCAGCGACCATTCCTGGGTGTCCTAGCTGCGTAGATCGCTGTATACACAACGCTGAATGAGCGCTGTGTATACAGCAAGGAAGCGATGTGCTGCTTCCTGTCCTGGATCGGTGGTCATGTGACCGCCGAGGGAGTGCAGGAGCTGCAGGGTCTTTCACAGATCTCGATCAGCCCTCTGGGTTACAGGATAAATCAATAGTGTTCCCCAGAGGTCTTGTATGACATTATGGGGACAGAAAGTGTAAAAAAAAAAAAAAAAACCTAGATAAATAAAAAATAAATTGTGTTTATAGTTAAAATAAAAGTGTTTAAAAAAAAAAAAGTTTCACATGTAAAAAAATAAAATTTCCCCAATTAAGTAATAATTTTTTTTTAAATAGAAAAAATAAAATAAAATAGACAAAAATATTGCATGATCTACTCTATCAAGTGAACGGTGTAAAAAAAATATAGAAAATGACATCAAACAGCTTTTTTTGTGAGTTCACCTCCCAAAAAATGAGATAAAAATCTACCATAAAGCCAAATGTACCCCAATGGCGCCAATAAAAACTACAGCTTGTCCTGCAAAAAATAAGCCCCCACACAGCTCAGTGAACAGAAAAATTGAAAAGTTATCGCTCTTAAAAACCATGACAAAAAATTTGATGTTAGAAAATCCAGATGCCGCTCCCTCCCGGGCCCTGGCGTATCCCCAAATAACAGTTTACGACCACAATTGGGGTGTCACTGTATTCAGGAAAAAATGGGTAGCAAATTGTGGATGGATATTCTCCTGTTATCTTTTGTAAAAAAAAAAAAAGTATTCTTAATTTTTACAGCCAAGGGTTATAAATTCTATGAAACGCCTGTTGGGTCAAAGTGCTAACTACACTCCTTAAAAATTCCTTGGGTGGTGTAGTTTACAAAATGTAGTCACTTTTTGGGGGTTTTCACTGTGGGGGTGCCCCAGGGTCTCTTCAAATGCAACATGGCGCCCTAATACCATTCCAGCAAAATCTGCCCTCCAAAAATCATATGGCGCTCCTTGCCGTCTGAACCCTGATATGTGCCAATACAGTGGATTACTGTGACATATGGGGTGTTTCTGCAAACTGCAGAATCAAGGCAATAAATATTGAGGTTTGTTTAGTTGTTAACCTTTGATGTGTTACATGAAAAAACATTTTTACAATGGCAAATCTGCAAAAAAATGTGAAATTTTGAAATTTCACCTCTATTTTGCTCTACTTCCTGTGGAATACTTAAA
This sequence comes from Bufo gargarizans, assembly GCF_014858855.1. Taxonomy (NCBI): domain Eukaryota; kingdom Metazoa; phylum Chordata; class Amphibia; order Anura; family Bufonidae; genus Bufo; species Bufo gargarizans. Next base: position 34,176,138 of record NC_058082.1, read on the forward strand.
GGGTTAACAACATTTCTAAAACCAGTTTTGAATAGTTTGAGGCGTGTCATTTCTAAAATGGAGTATTTTGGGTTGAGAAATTTTCTTAAAAATTTAAAAAGTTGCTTCTAAAATCCTAAACCTTCTAATGTCCTAAACAAAGCATGCGACAAAAAATGCATGTGACAAAAAATACCGAAAAGGCTTGTAAAAAAAAATGTTAAATAAATTTCAGGCCGCCCGCAGGATTATTGTCCTGCACTCATAATATCATATAAGTGCAGGACAATAGTCCCGCGGGCGGCCCGATGCGCACAGCATCGTAGCAACCTATGATACGGTGCGCTCCCGTCCCGTGCACGATGTATGCCGCACCGGGACATATGGCCCGCTAAGGGACCGTATGTCTCGGAGGGCATACGGTCGTGTGCATAAGCCCTTAAGAGCACAGAAATGCAAATTTCAAAAATTGCTAATTTTTCCAAATCTTCCATAAATGTTGGATTCTTTTATAAATAAAGGTAAAACATATCGACTCAAATTTACCATTAACATGAAGTACAATGCGTCACCAGAAAACAGTCTCAGAATCGGTTGGATAAGTAAAAGCGTTCCAGGCGGCTCTGTGAGGTAAAACCAGAAGCTCACCGCCTGTACACATCCTGGTTTATGCCGCAAAGCCAAACCACACAGTTTTACGGCAAATCGCTGCGATTTTCAGCCATGCGTTATGTACATGTGAAGCAACTGGATTAACTGCACAAACCGCTGCGTGTTAAGGCAGCGGAAACGGTGGAAAATATTAGACATTTCTATTCTTTAATATGACTTTAGCGCCAGATTCTCCTCAGGGCTTTACTATTGATTCCGTATTTCAGTGGGCGCCGCAGGGCTGCTGCCTGCTTCTCCCTGGTGATATCGGTCAGTACATCGCTGCGTTGTCAGGGGAAACCGCCACAAACCGGTTACCCACAGCAACCAGAGTGCTGCTTTCATTTTACCTCAGGCCCTAGAGCTGGAAGCTGATTGGTTGTTTGAGTCAGGTCTGAACCAGTGTTTAGAGCTCACAATGTGGGCCGTTGTCCACAGCAACCAATCGGCTCATTTCTTTCACAACGTACCGTTCTGTGGTGAAACGAAAGCTGCGCTCTGATTGGCTAGCATGGGCTTTGCATTACCTTTTATAGGCGGCCTGCTATGTTACAAAGTCCTGTCTAGACTCGGACACGCTCTGCCTATCTGATCTCCCGCCCACACATCACGTGACCGTCTGACACCCCCCCCTCCTGCTGTGTCATGTGACTGCTGACACTATTTAACCCTTGCGCGTCTTCTCTTCCGTGGTCAGAGGGAAGGACGATGGCGAAGCTGTGGTCGCTGCTGGTGGTTGCGCTCCTGGCTGTCTGGAGCCGGCCTGGGGCCTCTGACACCCCGGCCAACTGCTCCTTCCCAGACCTGGAAGGCACCTGGGAGTTCCAAGTGAGCCCTAGTAAAGGAGGGCGCCGCTGCCGGGACATTGACTGCTCCCAGCTGGGTGAGAAGGGGCTGGGTGCCGCCTGACCTGGGCCAGGAGGTTGGGGTGCCGCCTGACCTGGGCCAGGAGGTTGGGGTGCTGCTTTATAGTGGCTCATGTGTAGAAGTAGTAGCCCAAACTCCTGCCAATCTGTGCACTAGATTGTAAGCTCTGTGTTCTAGCCTGTCATGTGATCACATAGAATGGCATGCACTAGATTGCAAGCTCTGTGGTCCATGCTGCTGCTGTGTCAGGTGATTACTTCCTTGCCCATGTGTTATCCCTACTTGCTTTGATAGATTGCTATCCCTGTGGGCATGATCCTTGTGTGATCAAAGTCATTGTGGTTGCTGAAGATGTTCTGCAGCAGCTGCTCCATGCAGTGAGGTGCTGATCTGCTCCCATAGTAGCTAATAAGGTGCTATAGGTTGTGAGCTCTTTGGGTGAGGCTGTTACTTCAGAGTCATGTGATTGCCTGCCTGCTCATGTATAATGGCATGCAATAGATTGTAAGCTCTGCAGTCCGATCACATGTAATTGTCTGCACTAGATTGTTAGCTCTGTGGTCCGGCCTGGTGTGTCGTCATGCGAGTCCTTCCTTGCCCTTTCTCATCTGCTATGATAGATTGCATGCTCTGCAGCCCAGGGATCCTGCATCCCGTGATCACTGTTTCTTGTGCAATCTCTGTCTTGTGATGAGGGAAGTCCCTTCCGTCTTCCTCAAGTCTCAGCGGTAGAAACTGACTTGGTGCTGAAGATGTTCTGCAGCAGCTCTGCTGGGGTGCTGCTCAGTTGCTTCCTCCCATAGTAACTAATTGGCTGCTATAGATTGTCAGCTCTGCTATCCTGAAAAGCTTGGTGACCCCCCCCCCTCCCCCCCCCCCCCCCTTGACCCAGCTGTAATTCCAATGGATGTGCTTGCTCTCTGAGGCTGTGTTGCTAAAGATGTTCTGCAGCAGCTATGGACAAGGCAGCGAGGGTGGCTGGGTGCTCTGCCTGAGCGGGTAGTGTGCTGGGGCCTCGTACTTTCGGTTTGGGATCTGCTGCTACTCTCCGTGTCGTGTTACAGGACATGGCTGCAATGTGGATATTCAGTTGCAGGGATGGGTTACGCTGCAGCCTGTGTACTGCCGGGAAATGGTTAATCCTGCAGCGTTTAACAGCTTCCGGTATGGTGCAATGGGCTTCCAGTAAACTGCAGGGACTGGTTATACTGGTGGGACACTGATCGCTGTGTGGGAGGATGGCTATAGGTGATCTGTGTGAGGTCAGGTGGCTGCTGTAAAGCCTCATCCGCACACCGGCTGTAGACGCCCCGTTCTTCTTCCTCATACCACCCGTTGGCGAATCTTGCTTCCGTCTGACAATGGTTTGGACCTAAGGCTACTTTCACACTTGCGTTATTCTTTTCCGGTGTTGAGTTCCGTCACAGGGGCTCAATACCGGAAAAGAACTGATCAGAATGGAGAGCAATCCATTCAGGATGCATCAGTTCAGTCCCTCTTATGTTTTTTGGACGGAGAAAATACCGCAGCATGCTTCAGTTCTCTCCGGCCAAAAATCCTGAACACTCGCTGGCATTAATTTACATTGAAGTGTATAAGTGCCGGATCCGGCGTTGTGTTCTGGCAAAACAGAACCGGCTCTCCGGTCTGCTCATGCACAGACCTTTAAAAATGCAAAAAAATTAATACCGGATCTGTTTTTCCGGATGACACTGGAGAGACGGATCCGGTATTGCAATGCGTTTGTGAGACAGTTCCGGAACTGTCTCACAAATGCATCCGTTTGCGTCCAGATTGCCGGATCGGGGAGGCAGTTCCGGCTATAGAATCCTCTGCTGCAAGTGTGAAAGTGCCCTTAGTCAACATTCTCCTTGTGTTGCAAACCGGTTGTCGCTTGCTATCCGTCAAAATGCGGGTGCCAGTCCGGTTGTCGCTCCTACCAGATTTTTAGCCATGGCTCTGGCTTCTGCTTTACTAACAAGCCAGCATAGGGGCTCTGTCATGATTCTGTCTCTTGACCTGTTAAAGGGGTATTTCTGTCTCCTCTGGATAGGTCATCAGTATCAGATGAGTGGGGGTCCGACTCCCGGGACCCCTGACTATCAGCTGCTTGAGAAGGAATCGGCGCTCGCAGCCTTCTCACAGCTCACCAAGCACAGCGCCGTAGATTGTATAGTGGCTGTGCTTGGTATTGCACTCAGCCCCATTCACTTCCTCCAGACCTCACTGGCCTAGAAAAGCTGTGAGGAGCCTGCGGCCCAACTGCGAGCACCAGTGCCTTCTCAAACAGCTGATCGGTAGGGGTCCAATACCCAGGACCTCAATCGGTCAGATACTGATGACCTATCCAGATGATGGATCGTGTGTGTAAAAAAAAAAATATAAAAAAAAAATTGGGGAGAACCCCTTAAAAAAAAAAATATTGATGGTCTTTAATAGGAGATTGGTGGGGGTCCGACAGTCCAATTGAATGGGGCTGAGCTTTAATACCAAGTACAGCCGCTATCCAGCATATGGCGCTGTGCATCGTGGGCTGTGAGGAGTGCCGTGGTCTCCTCAAGCAGCTCAATGGTGGAGGTGGCAGGAGTCTATTCCCCCAGTGATCACATACTGATGACCCATCCGGAGGCCTCATGCATATGACACTATGTATCTTGCGGTTCAGATTGTCCACATCAAAAATACAGGTCCTGTCTGAGTTGCCTCTGTATTTTTTGCCGACCCATTGACTCCAATGGGTCCGTGGTCTTGCAGTCAAGTATAGGATATTCTATCTTTGTGGAACGGACATGTGTATGTGGAAAGTACACGGATAAGGCCTCATGCACGTGACTATTTTTAACGGTCCGCAAAACAGGGTTCTGTTGTACCGTGATCCATGCCCGTATTTTGTTCCGTGTGTCTTCCTTGAGTTTTGGAGGATCACCAGACCAGAAAAGTGAAAAATCTAAGTCAAGTTTGCCTTGAAAATGATAGAAAAAACAGACACAGACGCGGATGACAATCTTGTGTGCCTCCGTGTTTTTTCATGGACCCATTGACTTGAATGGGTCTGCGAACCATTGTCCGTCCCAAAAAATAGGACAGGTCCTATTTTTTTGACAGACAGGAAACACTGATCACGGACGCGGATAACATACGGTGCATTTTCAGAGTTTTCAACGGACCCATTGAAAGTCAATGGGTCCGCAGAAAATCATGGAAAACAGAACGGACACGGATGCACACAACGGTCGTGTGCATGAGGCCTAATCCTTGTGCTTCCACATCAGTTTTTCTGCTCCACAAAAAGATAGCGCATGTCCTATGCTTGGCTGTAAAATGCAGACCACGGACCCATTTGAAGTCAACGGGTCTGCCCCAAAAAAGGTTATGGCCTCATGTACACAACCATATCTGAACTTTGAGATGGGAATTGCGTTTGACATAAACATTTATTACATGGCCGTGCATTGACTTCAGTGGGTGCCATGATGGTGTAGGACAAAGATGGGGAGCAGCACCTGTCACCCAGCACCCGCACACCACAGTCCTCTCGCTATGTGCCGATGCTGCCACAAGACGTCTTTAGATAGACAACCCCCTTTGTGTTGGGTGAAGTAAACAATGGATGTTCCTGTAGAAGTGTCTGACACCGGAGGGTTTAGATTTCCAATGATCTCTAGGATGAAGCTGCTGTAGTGCCCAGTGCAATTCCAAAGACAATATGGTGCCACCTAGACTTCCACTGTTGGTCTTTGTTATTGAATGTCCTCCTTTAAGGGGTTTGCCCAATAACATGTATGGCCTTTGCTCAGGATAAGGCCTTGTGCACGCAACCGTGTCAATGGTTATTGCATATTGTACAGACTGCACTGAGATGTTATCGGCAGACGTCCTATTGTCTGTATTGCAGATGGTCATCTCTACTGGAGTGAGGTAAATGCACATGGAAGGTATCCGGAACTTACAGACTGCGATTCATAAACGGTTGTGTGCGTGACCACTGAGTGATCAATGTATGATGGCTGAGCACTGTACTTGCCCATCCTGTAGACAAAGCAACAATGGTCACACATGCACGCTACCACTCCATTCACACAGAAGACTCTGGCACCATATTTATGTTTTTGTATTTTTTTGATTCTCGGGTAAATCTACAGATGCCTTCCTTGTGCTAACATCTCTCGGAGGTGAAGGGAGCGGTGGTCATGCATGTATACATTGGCCACCCCCAAGAATTGGTCCATGGTTCCTTGGGTCATGTTCTGGTATAAAGGGACGGACTGAGTGCAAGGTGGCCCTGGAAAAGATAACCTATAAGTGGCCCTATGTTGTAGACTAAGGAGCAGAAGTAGATTGGGCCAACAGTACCACAACACAAAATACCGCCCCAGCAGAACCTAATGCCACAGTGCAGCACACAATCTCACCCTTGCCATAGTATTCAACTGTAGGGTCTATCACCAGTTTGCCTCGGCTGGTATGTGGTTGAGCAAGAAGTTACATTGGGACTTCTTTTTTTCTATTTTCTCTAGGACCGGTGGAAAAGACTGTAAAGTTCACCATCAAACAGCTTGACGTTGCCGAGGATGCCTGGGGAAACGTTGGCTATGCTACCATAATCTACAATCAAGGCTTTGAAATCGTAGTGAATGGTTACAAGTGGTTTGCCTTCTTCAAGGTAGGTGTGGACTGTCCCGGCTCTGGCTTTATATTAGAGAAGGCTCTGAGTGGGGAGAACCTCTATTAGCCGGAAGCCACTTCCAGTGCTGCTCCTTGTGCCCATGGTTTGCAGGAAGGTGTTCCTACCATGAATGGAATGTAATCTGTTGCCACCACCACCATGTTGGCTGACCTGGAGTAGTAAGAGCCTGTGGTAGGTTGGATTCACACACCGCGTACTTACTGCAATATCCAAATCCCATTCACTCGCAGCATAAACAAATCTGCTGTGGCTCCTCAGATGCATGTCCTCTGGGAAAGTCTTGCAGGTTTTCACCTCTTAAACTTCTTTCATTGTGATGCAGTGAGTAACATCTACACAGGTAGCTTATGGATTTCTCTGCACATTCTGGTGCAGGTTTCTAGGCCGGACAGCGTAGGTTTGTTTGATGTATTCACATACCCGTAGGGGGACCTGCAATATAAAACAAGACTGCCCAATCTGGGCAACCTACGGCCACGCAACGGACACCGCAGATCTGACACCACCTTTCCGTACCGGCAAAGGGGATGACATTTTAGGAAATGCCATTCTCGCGGTGCAGCATAAATTGACCTGAGTGTCAGTGTCCACTGCGGCTTTTACACTTTACAATGCAGAAGGAGAAACCCACAACAGCTCTGCAAGTAGCTTGAGCAGATTTTTCCACTGCAAATTATGATTGTTGTAGACAAGCCCTACTGGTTTATTCCACTGTTTTTATGCATCTGAAATCTGCTTTATTAAAAATCTATTTTGTCTTCTTGGTAACAGACTACAAACAAACCTTGTGTAGTCTAAGGCGTCATGCACAGGGATCTGTATTTTGTGGATCTGCAGTTTCCACGAAATGCATGGTTGTGTGCTTGTACCCTCAAGCTTATTTCATGCATCATGTTCGATCTTCTGTTTCCATTTCATCCACCATGACGGCCCACATTGACATTGAGATTGACCCTTGACCTCTGTAGGGGCAGGAACACATAGAGAGTTTAAGAACCCCCCACCCCTCCACCTCCTCAGTCATACCGCGATGTCTGAGACACCTGCTCCCCGCCAGGAAGGTCCCGATCCTTCTGCCTCCAGCACAGTGAGTCCCCTTCGGGGGGGTATATATTTCAGTTTCTTGTAAACCTGATTTACTGATGCTGGGTTATCTGGTTGCTTCCTTCTGCAGGGCAGCAAGGAATTAAAATCTAAAACAAAGCCCTTAAAATGCTGTGCTTGTTCCAAGCGTCTCCCCGAAAATTATAAAAAGCGACTATGCAAACCTTGCACTTCGGAGATTTGGAAAGAGGAGCAACCAGATATACTCTCGGAGATGAAGTCCTTTATTTCTGACGAGATTAAGTCCTCTTTAGCCTCCTTATCTACTCCTGCCAGCGACCCCATCCCTTCTAAGAAGCGCAAAATATCCGTTATTTCTTCCTCTGAGGGTGAAGAGGTTGAAGTGGCCTCTGCCTCGTCCAGACAATTTCCTAATGAGGAACCCTTGTCGGACGGAGAGATTCTGGAGGAGGATAAAAGATACTTCTTTTCCGCTAAAGAAATGGAAGAGCTGCTCCGAGCAGTCAGGTCCACTATGGGTATTGAAGATATTCCTAAACCCCGTACGGTTCAGGATGAGATGTTTGGGGGCCTTAGAGCTAGGTCTCCCATTGTTTTCCCCATCAATGAAAATATAAAGGAAATGATATTAGAGGAATGGTCAGATCCAGAGAAGAGACTTGGCGTTCCTAAAGAATTCAGGAATAGGCTCTGCTTTGACCCGTCTGAAAGTAAAATATATAACCAGACGCCTAAGGTCGATTTACAAGTATCCAAGGTAGCAAAAAAGACCGCCCTACCCTTTGAGGATTCATCTCAACTAAGTGATCCTATGGATAGAAAGGCAGATGGCCTTCTTAAGAAATCCTGGGAAGCGGCGATGTTTGGGGTAAAAACTAACATCTCCGCTACATCCGTTGCCAGAGCAATGTATATATGGCTTGGAGAACTAGACGAACATCTGAAGAACAAGACTCCAAGAGAAGAGATCAGGGAATCTCTCCCCCTTCTCCGCTCCGCCACGGCATTTTTAGCCGATGCGTCGGCAGAGTCAATCAGATTTTCCGCCAAGGATGCTGCCCTTTCTAATGCTGCCCGTCGGGCTTTATGGATGAAAGCCTGGTCCGGAGACAAGGCATCCAAGGCCAAGCTTTGTTCTATCCCCTTTTCAGGGGAATTTGTCTTCGGCCCCACTCTGGATAAAATCCTAGAGGGCGCAGCAGACAAGAAGAAGGGTTTTCCAGAGGACAAAGAACCAAAAAAGAAGCCCTTTCGGCAGTATCAGCCCCAGCAGAGATCCTACAGGGGGAAAGGGAAGTCTGGCCGATGGAGTTATCCAAAAGGGGGGAGAGGAAGAGGCTTTATCCTCAATCCCCAGAATAGGCAACCGAAGCAGCAATGACGCCAGGGTAGGGGGGCGACTGATGGGTTTTCTATCCTCCTGGAGTCTGGTAACTTCAAATCCCTGGGTGCTAAATATAATCTCCCAGGGCTACAGGATAGAGTTCACATCAGTCCCCCCAAAAAGATACTGCATTACATCTCAGAGCAGATCAGATCTCCCGAAAATCTGGCAGGGAGTCCAAGACCTCTTAGAGCTAGGGGTAATACGAAAGGTTCCTATCCCGGAGGAAAGAAGAGGATTCTATTCCAGTCTTTTTTTAGTAAAAAAACCAGATCAGTCCTTTCGCACGATAATAAACTTAAAACCCCTAAACAGGTCTATCTTATACAGGAGGTTCAGGATGGAGACCATCCCATCCACAATCCCTCTGATTCCAAAAGGGGCATTCATGTCGTCAATCGATCTGAAGGACGCTTACTACCACGTCCCCATCCATCATCTTTCCCAAAAGTATTTAAGATTCGCTCTAAGAGGACCAGACAGGTCTATACATCACTTCCAATATGTCGCCCTCCCTTTTGGTATCTCCTCGGCCCCCAGGGTCTTCACAAAGATCGTAGTAGAGATGGTGGCCTGCCTTCGTCAAGAAGGAATCACAATTATACCTTATCTCGACGACTTTCTGATCCTGGGCAAGACAAAATCCGAAAACCTTTCGGCGACCCAAAGATTCTCGGAACTCTTAAGGAGCCTCGGATGGATTATAAATATAAAAAAATCCACCCTAACCCCGTCCACGAGAATAAAGTTCCTGGGCGTGGAATTAGACTCGTCTCGACTGATGACCTTCCTCCCTCAGGACAAAGCTACGGCCCTGATAGAGAAAGTCAGAACATTCCAGAAGGCTCGCAACTGCTCCATCAGAAAGGCCATGAGTCTCCTAGGAAGCCTAACTGCCTGCATCCCCTCGGTGGCTTGGTGCCAAAGCCACACAAGAATAATCCAAAATTGGATCCTAACTATCTGGGACGGAAAACAGTTAAGCCTGGACAGGGTCTTTCGGATCCCTCAGTCTGTAAAAACAGATTTGGACTGGTGGAAAGTAAAAAGAAAGCTGCTAGGGGGCCTTCAGTGGCGGAATCATCCCGTCATTCAGGTAATTACGGACGCAAGCCTCGGAGGCTGGGGAGCAAAGATAGGAGATCATCTTCTACAGGGTACCTGGCCTGCCGAAATAAGAGACAGATCTTCCAACTTCCGAGAGCTTTACGCAGTCCTGGAAGCTTTATTAAAAGGAGAGTGCCTTCTAAAAGGACAACATCTAAGAGTAATGTCAGACAACACTACAACGGTGGCCTATCTGCGTCACCAGGGGGGAACAAGATCACGGCCTCTTGGCGAGATAGCAAAAAGAATTTTCTCCTGGGCAGAAGTAAACACTTTATCTCTGTCCGCCATCCACCTAAGGGGCTGCGAAAACACAGTAGCAGACTTTCTGAGCAGAGAGACAGTAGACCCAGGAGAATGGTCTCTGAACAGGAAGATCTTCCAAAAGATCTCAGAAAGGTGGGGCTGTCCAGAGGTAGACCTATTCGCCACCAGGAAAAATGCGCAGGTAGACTGTTTCTGCTCCCTAAACCCAGGAGACAATCCATGGGCAATAGATGCTCTATCAATACATTGGAATTGGAGACTAGCCTACGCCTTTCCCCCAATACCACTGTTACCTCGGATTGTCCAGAAGCTTCTGGAGGAACCGACTACTCTCATCCTGATAGCCCCTTTGTGGCCAAAGAGAAGTTGGTTCTCCACTCTAAGACAGTTATCGCTGGAGGATCCGTGGGAGATTCCCTTCCAGAGGGACATTCTGGTCCAGGGCCCTCTTCTTCACCCAGACCCAGGCATGTTCAGGCTGTCAGCCTGGATCCTGAGAGCGAGACTCTAAGAAGCAGAGGACTTTCGGAAAAGGTGATATGTACTCTGAGGGCAAGTAGGAAAAAGGTGACCTCCTCCATCTACCTCAAGATCTGGAAGAAATACTGTTCCTGGTTAGGAGTTGAGCGCCCAGACACCACCTCTCCTCCCATCAACAGAATTTTGGACTTTCTACAGTGCGGCCTTGAGTTAGGCCTTAGACCTAGTACTTTGAAGGTCCAAATTTCTGCCCTAAGCTCCTTTTATGACTGTAGCCTGGCCAACCACAGATGGATCAGGAGGTTCTTCAGGGCGGTTGCTAGGTTGAGACCCTCCCTGAGATCCAGAATTCCGACCTGGGATCTTAACACCGTACTAGAGGGCTTAACAAAACCTCCATTTGTACCTTCATCGGAGATCTCGTTAAAACACCTTTCCTTTAAGACTGCCTTTCTGATCGCCATCACCTCAGCCAGACGCATCGGGGAGATCCAGGCTTTATCATGTAGAGAGCCCTACCTCCAAATCAACAAGGATCACATCCGTTTAACTCTCGACCCAGGCTTTCTCCCCAAAGTAGTCTCTCCTTTCCATCTAGAGCAGGAGATCTTCCTACCCTCTATCCCTAGGTCCGATCAGGCAGGGTCTAGTGATAGGTTACATCTCCTGGACGTCAGGGACATAGTTATCCGTTACCTGGATTCTACCAGAGATTTTAGGGTGGATGACAATCTCCTTATTCAGTTTTCAGGGAAGAATAAAGGAAAGAAGTTAGCCAGGTCTTCCATAGCTAGATGGATCAAATCCACTATTGAATGTTGCTACAAGATCCAGAACAAACCCTGTCCTGGTAATGTTAAAGCCCATTCTACTAGGGCCACATCCTCCTCTTGGGCCGAGAAAGGAGGGGTCTCGCTGGACCAGATTTGTAAAGCCGCAACCTGGTCTAGTGCTAATACTTTCGTAAGACACTATCGTCTTAATCTTCCGGACGCAAATGAAGCTCTTTTCGGCCGGAAGGTTCTACAGGCGATATCCCCACCCATTTAGTTATCTGATATGTCTCAATGTGGGCCGTCATGGTGGATGAAATGGAAAAACCGCAATTAGACTTACCGGTAATTCCGTTTCCTTGAATCCACCATGACGGCCCATACTATTCCCCGTCCCTAAAAAAAAAAAAAAAAAAAAAAATATATATATATAAAATATATAAAAAAAAAAAAAAAAAAAAGAGATTTTGGAATTTATGTTGCATATTCATGCAGGAGTTTAAGGGTATGGATCAATATCCTTTTACTTTTGTTCCACCTTTTCGGGTAATTGTAAAGCACTGAGGAGGTGGAGGGGTGGGGGGTTCTTAAACTCTCTATGTGTTCCTGCCCCTACAGAGGTCAAGGGTCAATCTCAATGTCAATGTGGGCCGTCATGGTGGATTCAAGGAAACGGAATTACCGGTAAGTCTAATTGCGGTTTTTTTCACACTGGACTGGTCAATTTAAGTCAGTGGGGGGGGGGGGCAGCACATGCATGGCATCTGGATGCAACTCGCTTTTCACTGAAGGATGCCGTGTAGTATTCAGTTTTTCTTCCCACCCATAAACGGATGCAATCCAGATGGAAGAACTAACGCTGAACACCATATAATATATATTTTTATTTATTTGTTCCACATATTAAATAATTTTAATTTTTCCCCCCAAATAACCACATAAATTTTTTTTTTAAAAAAATCACACTTGTACATGGCAGATCGTGGTTGTATTTATTGTGGATTTCAGAACGTGTGAACGCCGTCCCTCTATCTGCTCCTTACTACGTCCAAATCTACACTATGTAGGTTTGGAGAAGTAGCGGACAGATGGTAGGAGGTGTGACTGTAGGTTCAGACTCCTGGTCCCTTGTGTGGTTCATGATTCATAAATGGGAAGTTTGGTAAAATTTGCAGTTGTAGCTTTTCTGTAAAGCGCGTCAGGTTAGCTTGTGGTTAGCTGTGCTCATCAGCCTTCTTTCCATTTTCAGTATGAGCAACATGAAGGAAACGTCACCAGTTACTGTCATGAGACCTTCCCTGGCTGGGTGCATGATGTGTTGGGGCGTAACTGGGCCTGCTTCGTCGGAAAGAAAGTCTCATCCAGCTCGGGAGAAAAAGTAAACCCTTCCCCTTTTCCGAAAGGAGGATGGTGAGTATTGTAGTGTATGAAGACCTTTTGGAAATGAACTGGCCTCCATGTCTCATCTGGACACTACTAGGCTGAAAATGTAGTTTCCAGAACATCTCCTACCAGTGGTCCATAAAAACCACTGACCAAACACTGGTGGTCTTCAAGGATCTGTAATCTGTCAAAAAAGGCATGCTTCTGTGGTGTCACCCACTGTCAGTGAATGGATACAATGGACAGCACAGGTCTACGATTTAGGCTACTTTCACACTAGCGTTCGTCGGTCCGCTCGTGAGCTCCGTTTGAAGGAGCTCGCGAGCGGACCCGAACGCCTCCGTCCAGCCCTGGTGCAGTCTGAATGGAGCAGATCCGCTCAGACTGCATCAGTCTGGCGGCGTTCAGCCTCCGCTCCGCTCGCCTCCGCACGGACAGCTGAACGCTGCTTGCAGCGTTCGGGTGTCCGCCTGGCCGTGCGGATCCGTCCAGACTTACAATGTAAGTCAATGGGGACGGATCCGTTTGAAGATGCCACAATATGGCTCAATCTTCAAGCGGATCCGTCCCCCATTGACTTTACATTGAAAGTCTGGACGGATCCGTCCGAGGCTATTTTCACACTTAGCTTTTATATGCCAAAATAATGCAGACGGATCCGTTCTGAACGGAGCCTCCATCTGCATTATTATGATCGGATTCGTTCAGAACGGATCCGATCGAACGCTAGTGTGAAAGTAGCCTTAGGCCTCATGCACACGACCGTTTTGGTGGCTCAGATGCGGATCCATTCACTTTAATAGGGCTGCAAAACATGCGGACAGCACTGTGTGCTGTCCGCATCTGTTGCTCTGTTCTATGGTCAGCAAAATAATAAAACATGTCTTATTCTTGTCTGCATTTTGGGGACAAGAATATGTAGTTATATTAATGGCTGTCCTTGATATTTCACAAATTGCAGAATGCACACAGACGCAATCCATGTTTTTGCGGATCCGTGGTTTGCACATCTAAGAATGAAAACTGTCCAGCTCAGACCCCTGCACATTAAGACTTTGAGCTATGGAAACTTAAATCCACGTTTAAGGAGTTTGGCTGAATTGCTGAACGCTGGTGACCTTACTTCGTGGACTATTTGAAAAGATGGTATAATATAAGGGGCATTTGTCTCAGGCTGGTTTTAGGTCTTGTTTGGGCAGGGAGAAACTGTCTGGGATGTCTACATGCCCTGGACAGACCATGGCTCGGCTGACCTGAACCTTCTGTCTCCTTGGGAGTTCCAGCCCAGACTGCAGGTCAACTGTCCTATGATTCTGTGAGTTCCTGCTGAGTACAGATTGCAGTAATGCGGTGGTCAGTCCTGAAACTGTGGCTGTCACATGGCCATCTAAAACTGACCTTGAGTGTGACTCTGTTCATGCAGAAAACTTGATGTCGTTGCTGGTGGGGAGAATATTAACAGATAAAAACAGTTTGTCAGCATATGCTGTACAATGAAATGAGCGGATCGCCATGGCTGAAAATGCAAAAGCAGTATGCCCATTGCATACTGTAAAAACAAGACAGCCGGCACATCCTGTACAATGAAATGCATGTGACGGTGCACATCGCCTTGAGCAAAATATAGTATATAGTGACTAACACTTGTTTGTTTTTGTTTTGTTCAGTGTTTGCTGTTACATTGTTTGCTTTATTATTAAACAGATTTTCCACCTGACTGAAGAGGAAAACTAGTCGGTGACTTCAGTTGCCTTTGAGACTGCCAGTCGGGGCAGAATTGTATTGCATAATGTACATTGGAGGGGATTTCTCAGGAGCTTTACATAGATGGGACTGTCATCAATATCATCTGATACCAAACCCACTGCCAATCAGCTGCTCCCATGCTGGGACCACACAGCTCCGCCCTCCACACAGCTCTGAGCTGTGTAGTTTGGTGCCTGAGCCTTTTGGGAACAGCTGATCAGCGGGGGTCTGACCCCTGCCAATCTGGTATTTATGATCTACCCTGAGGACTGGCCATGGATATAAAAATCCTGGAAAAGCCCTTTTAAGGGTGGGGGCATGGCCTCTGTGGATTTTGGGTCAGAGTTAATTCCACAGCAGCAAAGTCTGGACCAAATGTAGAATAGGTGCAGGTCCCACCTCTGCGACTCACACCTATACTTAGAACTGAGCCTGAAAAGTGACAGAGGGCGCACCACCCATGTGCGGCCGCCCTCCATTTATTCCTAAGGGAGTGCCAATAATGGCTAAGCAGCATGCTTGGCTATTTTTCGAAGTCTAATGGGAAGGCGCACCTTGCGAGCACAGTCACTGCTTTTATTCACTTCTATGGGGCCAAACAGAAATAGCGGAGCCAGAGTTTGGCTATTTTCGGCACTCATATAGGAATGAATTGAGGGCAGCTGTGCATGCGTGGTGTGCCCTCCATCACTTTGCAGACTTTTTTTTTTTTTTTTGATAGGTCTGGGTCCCACCTCTGCTATCAGCCAAGATAAGACTATCCGTTAATGGATGTCTTCATGGATGAACCACTGACCATCTTTTCACAGAAGTCAGCATGGACACGCGAAGAAGGCCTTATGATGGGGTAGGGTCTGGCCCCAGGCCCTCTTCCATCTTGCCATGCAGGGGAATGGCATCACAGTTCTACTTGAGTTAATAGGGCCAGGAGCTCCGCTCTGAATTGGGGATGTGACCCATTAATTCGCCTGATGGGGTGAGACAGGGTCCATCTGGATACTGGCCACATGCGTTCTGCATTTTGCGGCTCATTACGTCCTGCCTTCTGTTAGAAATGCCTATTGACCAACACTGAATAAGGCATATTGGTGCTCCTTTAGGGTTTGTTGTGAATGGTCTGAAAAGATACAGCCCTAGTATCCCAACAACCAAAAGCCGCACTGCTTACTACATTGTTCTTATGATGTGACTGGTCCTGATCTAACCTGATGCCACAATTTCCTTTTAAAAAGGCAAAGAATGCCTTTTTAGCACTTGCTGTGCAACCAGGACATTCGGGGGACTTCAGCATGTTTTGGCCAGATATACATAGCTCTTATCTGTATCAATGAGAAATCTCTTCCTGACCCCGGTGATGGTCAGACTAGATTACATTAACTTGATCTTGCCCCATTCCTCCTTCAGGCTCTCAAGCACACCCTTCAAAAGCAACCTTGGACTAGTGCAACAGATCAACTCTGTTCAGAAATCGTGGACTGCAGGCGCCTACCTGGAACTGGATGGACTGTCAATGGAGGATCTTCTGAGAAGGGCTGGTGGACGTAAATCTAAAATTCCAAGGTACATTGTCTGACTGTAGACCTTGATGCTGTGGTGCAGTGTTATTGCTTGTAATGGCCACCAAATGTGTGTAATCTACCCACATATTCAGATACTAAAATCCAAGGACTCTGCAAAAAAGTCTAGTCTACTGATATAATGTGGTCAACTGGGTTGCTAATCACTAGTGAGACCGGACATGGTACAGCGGGGGTGAATTCAGGGGTGGCAAACGGGGCTCTTCAACATAGGAAGGCACCATGCTGGAATGCACTACTAAGGAATCATTGAGCAAGTTGCATATGGGTCCTTCAAAGGAACACTTCCATCAGAAAGGCTTACTTACCATTCATGGCAAGTGTCATTGAGCATGGTAATGCTCTAATGGAGTTCCTACAGAAGTGCTCTCTGGCCATAGTGATGGTCTGCCCGAGTCTGAACACCGAGGAGGTTAAAAACCCAAGACAGGAAGTGGAATACATGGAGTGACCGAAGGAGGACCTTTCATGGGTTTTTGTATCGCAAACTGGTATACTTACCCCCTAGTGTGGCCCCTGTAGTTTCAAACCCTTCTTGAAAGGGGGGGGGGGGGGAATACTCTACGCTTCTGTGCCCCTGCTGTTTTTGGTATACTAATGCAGACCATCGGTACAGGGAGACATCTGACTTCCTCAGTGGGTGTCTTATTCTTCCTAGCTGTGACGGTGTCCAGCCGCAGCGCGCCACTTCATGTACACAGCAAATGCTGTTAAGGACTTATCAGCTCCCTTCTGCTGTTGCACCATTTGACTCCAAACTGTGTGAAATGGGAGTCAGTATCTCTATAGATTCCTATGAGATGGTCAGGGTGAGTGTCCTAGCGATGTATACATGAGCCTTTATAATTCCGTCTCGTGGTCAAACAGTAGAAGTCAGCTGATGAGCAACACACTTCTAATCGTGACTATCTCATGTCTGTTACAAACGGACACAATAACATTTTCTTCTTTGACTGATTTCTAAAACTTGTAATTTAACCGTGAACCAAATCATACAGAAACGGCTAAAGAGTCACGGTAAAACTGCAGGATTGACCATTTCACAGTAAGTGGTTGACTGCAAATGAATGATTAAACCTGGGCTTAGTCTGCTGCATTTTCCAGACTGACCTCAACTCATCTGCAGCGAGTTTGGCCGTCGCACAGAGCACACTTCACAGACCACACACGGTCGTGTTAAAGCGATGTTAATCTGACTGACATATTTGAAATTGGGAATAATTAACTTTTTTCTCTTCTGACCTTTTAAACCATGTCACCGCACTGGCATATGACTATATACAGGATGCGGAGGTAGCAGTGTCCCGAAGGCACCCATAACCTATTGCCTTTCCATTGGGGCCGAGGAGCTTCACCTTACGCCTCTGTCACTACTTGCACTTAATGTAAATTCACGTCTAGTTATATGGTGGAAATGATCTTTTAACCTCACTTTTCAGGTGTTTTATTGTTGTAGTCCATTAGTTGCCATACCTTGTGGAAGCCAATGCTCTGAATCTGATGTGGACCCAGGAGAATGGATTTCATCACAGCAGCCCGTAGAAGAGCAATAACCACTGGCAAATTCTGCATCTAATGTTCTCTCTATCTTCCAGTATTCCACCTCCAGCGCCTCTGCCCACTGACCAGAAGTATCAAGGTCTCCCTGATGCTTGGGACTGGCGTAATGTTAACGGGTATAACTTCGTCAGCCCTGTTAGAAATCAAGGTACTGTCACAAAGCCTATACTTAATCACTAGAGTAAAGCAATGTCCAAACGTGACTGATTAGCTGCAGGTTTTCTGCCGCAGAGAAATGCACCAAATAGTACAATTTTTGTAGCAGATTTCATTCTTTGCGTTAGAAAGGGTGAAAATACACAGTATAAATTAACGTGGTGCAGATTTAAAGGGGTTATCCAGAAAATAATAATGACCTACCCTCAGGATGAGTTACTATCAGATCGGTGGGGGTCAGAGTTCTAGCACCCCCGCTGTTCAAGGGAGCCTTCGTGCTCTGAGCGCAAAAGGCTCCTGGCAACTCGCCAATCAGTGTCTTACATCACGTAGAAGATAAGTTAAACAAATTTGAACAAAATTGCAACTCATTTAGAAAGTAACCCCCCCCTCCTCTCTCAGGTACAAAACTGTACGTTGTATAATGGCAGTGCTTGGTATTGCAGCTCAGCCCTATTGAAGTGAAACTAGGCCACATGACCGATAGTTAGCCTCAAGGATTTTTTTTTTGCCAAATGTGGATGAAAATTGCTAAAAAAAAAATAAAAAAAAAATCTGAAGATACTGTAAAACTCTGCAGATTTACTGCACAAACAGCTGTAACAGCAATTGTGGACATAACCTTAAACTTGGGAGAAGACTTACACGTGCTTTGTCTTTAGGTTCTTGTGGTAGCTGCTACTCCTTTGCAACCATGGGAATGCTGGAATCCCGTATCCGTGTTCAGACCAGACTTCAGCAGACGCCCGTCCTGAGTCCCCAACAGGTGGTCTCCTGCAGTAATTACTCCCAAGGTGAGTAACCCTCCTGCAGCTCCTGGGCATGAGAAGCTTGCCATCCCTGTATTAAAGTCACCTATTGGCAGTGTTGTGCCCTGCAAAACTGATTTAGCCCCTATATTTTCAGTTATGTTGCTGTAGAAGCCTAGGTTTATGCGGGAGAAAATGCATTTTTGTGGTGCTGTATGACATATAAAGAAGTATTCTATGCTGTACATTTGTTACATTTCACTTTGTCTTTACTGTAAGTATTTCTCACTGAATAAATGTTAAGTAATCTTATGTGGGTTAAAGGGAATCTGTCACCTGCTTTTACCATTTTTAAGCTGGCACCATCGCTATGTTGACTAAAGTACCTTATTTCCAGCAGTCTTTTACTTTATTTCGTTTTGATATTTATTTTATGCTAATGAGGGTCCAAGGTGCCCAGAGGGGCGTTTTTTCATTCTCCGGTGCCCAGTGACGCCCCCCTGCAGTGCCCAAGAACGCCTCCTGATCATCAAATAACCTCCGACAGCCCGGCAAACGGTTCCGCCCCCTCCCCACATCAAATGCCCCATCCTTCCTGTCTGAGGCCAGAAAACTCGTGCAGGTGCAGTACCACCTGCGGCCTGCGCGATCATCAACCTCCTGAGGGCAACAGCCTCAAAAGTCTTACTGGGCATGCGCCGAGCCCAGTGATGTGACCTGAGCGCTGTTGCCCTCAGGACGTTGAAGTTTTCTGGCCGCAGACAGGAAGGACGGGGCATTTCTAGAAGGTAGACTATGACGTGGGGAGGGGGCGGAACAGTTTGCCGGGCTGTGGGAGGTTATTTGATGATCAGGAGGCGTTCTTGGGCACTGCAGGGGGGTGTCACTGGGCACCAGAGTGAAAAAATGCCCCTCTGGGCACCTTGGACCCTCATTAGCATAACATAAAAGCGCTTTTATATCAAAACTACAAAACGAAATACAGTATAAAGACTGCTGGAAATAAGGTACTTTAGTCAACATAATGAGATAGATAATACTGGGCACTCTCTCTATAAGTAGAACCATGCAAAGGACAGATGTATAGGGTGATAAATAATTTATTATCATATACAATTTATATAAAGATTACATTAAATTTATTTGTAAAAATATAGATGTATAAAATATTAGCTAAAATATGTAATACCCAATTAATACATATAAGACAGATGGTGGAACAGCCTAAAAATTAAGACCATAAATAGACATCAGTGCAACAATATATTACATATGCATATGAGAATAAATAATTGAATGTCAGTGCAACATAAGGTGTTCTCCACTCTGCAGCTTGTAGCAGTTAGGTCCCAATAATGACTAGACTAGTGGGAAAAAATTGGGAGTGTTCTTGGGGTCTGATTATATCCTCTGTATTCACTTCCCAAGTGTATCCCAATCTCTTGTTAAAAGCAAAGTTCCTGGATCTTTAGTCAACATAGCGATGGTGACCGCTTAAAATGGTAAAAGCAGGTGACAGATTCCCTTTAAGTGTGTAGTTTTTTTTGCAGAGTGCTTTTCTCTGCGATGGAGTCTCACTTCTGAGTTAGACCCTGTCAGAAGCTATATTACAGCGTGGTCTCATGAAGACCCAGTTTTGGAGATCACACTGAATCAGGAGGCTGTCTGAAAGAGAACGTCAGTGGGGAGAAGCCTCCCCAAGCAAATGTTTCTAGCCGCACCTCTGGCTAGTCACTTCAGATTGACTGCCAAAATTGGTGCTAAAAATCTGGAATTACAGCAGAACTGGAGTGTGCATATTCAGAGATGAAGTATGCCATGCTCATGGAAGCGTGGCATGCAAAAGTTTGGGCACCCCTGGTCAAATTGCTGTGAGCAGTTAAAGTTGAAGAAATGATCCCCAAAAGGCATAACGTTAGAGATGACCTATTCCCTTTGTATTAGGAAAAACATATTTTATTTTTTACCTTTTTAAGCTTATTAAAATGCCAAAAAAGGAAGTCACCCTGCCTGGTTAGTACCTAGTAGCACCCCCTTTGGCAAGTACCACACTTCTAAAACCAGCCAAGAGTCTTTCTATTCTTGTTTGAGGGATTGTCATCCATTCTTCCTTGCAGATGTCTTCCAGCTCTGAAATTCCTGGGCCGTCTTGCATGCTCTGCTCCTTTTGAGGTCTAGCCACAGATTTCCAATGATCAGATCAGGGGACTATTAGAGCCATGGTAATACCTTCAGCTTGTGCCTTTTGAGGTGGTCTATTGGTCAGAGTCCAAACTGGAACATGCATGAGATTATCTAGTAAAGGGGTTTTCCAGGATTACTCACATTGGATAAAATGGCCGTAGTTGGCTATGTTTAGCATACACTGGATTCATCAAAATGGAACTTTAAGAAGAAATTAAATAAAAAATTAGCTCCATCTTACTCTGGGGCATTTAAAAAAAAAATAAAAAATGGAGTAGCATCTCCTAGACTAATGTAATCTTTGTAAAGATGCAGGGAATGATTAAATGTCTAATAAATTTGAATTATCATCACCCCGTGATGATAAATTCCCACCTTTTCGAGTGAAATCCCAACAGGCAGAGGGTTTCATAATCTCGATGCTTTGACAGCAGATGTCATAGAACCTTCCCTCCCTTTAGATGTAGTGGATGCCCCCTTGGTACATGAAATGGAATACAATTTGAGATGAAAGAGCTTTGGGCTATCTGGGCATGATGGGAGTTGTAATTTTTGCAACCTCGGAAGAGCCACAGGCTGAAGATCGCTGGTCTAGAGAGGTATAGCTATAGATTTCTGTGAATTTTTAAGTGTGGATGAATGGTATCTCGGCCGCTTCCCTATGAGATCACTGCACCAGCACTGAGCAGAGAAGCTACTAGTGTCCATCCACATCAGAATGCACGAGCTGTACCAGAATTTCGGCCACTACAGAAACAGCAGGGGGCACTACCAAAGACAAATATACATTAAAAAAAACATTACATGGTAATATTTTTTTTGTGGGAAACAATTAAGGGTCCGCTTTATGTAGGTAGTCAATGCATTCCCCTGTGTTACCAACTGTGCTCATGTTTGAGGGGTCATCATTCAGACACCTCCTCCCAGTCCAGAAGCTGATATTTTTCCCTGAAGACATTTTAACACTTGGCATCTGTCACTTGCTAATTATCTTCTCTTCAGAACACATCCTGTGTATTAACAGAGCGCCGGCCACTAATAGACCAGATCCACATAATTTAAAGGCTATCTATACCTTGGAGGGTGTGGTTGTTTGTTTTTTTTTTATAGAATTTTTTTTTTTACTCATTTTGGTCTTAAAAATATTTAGCTGTTCTGGCACAAAGGTGAAAAACTTTTCTAGCTGTGTGACTGGCACTTTCACTTTGACAGTCATCTAATAACCCTCATCTCTTATTTTACTAAATTTAAGCCACATTTTATCCGTAAGATAAGAACTGAGCTATAACGAGTGTTTATAATGTCAGAGACAAGGAGTCTGTCTGCTCCTTGCCATTTGCCACCAAATGTGCACATATCCTCTTAAGAGGATCAGTGCTGTAGTGATTCACCCAAGCCCATACATTGTGTACAACTAGGAGACATAATGTTCTGTACCATATCATGGGGTTGAGTCAAAAATATGGTGAGGGCTCAAAAAAGCAAGATAATTCACAACCAAAGCAAATACTGTAAGTCATTTTAAAGTAAAAATCATAAGACTGAGGATTCAGCCTCCACTCTGCAGAATTAAATGCAGGAGATGTCCAATAATCCTAAAAATGTTAGTAAGACTGTGTACACGGCAGAGCAAGTTTAGTCTTGTTTAGATTAACTTGAGTATGCCGCCCTAGAATGCTGCTAATACACTGCTTCAGCTCCACTAGTCCTCTGGCAAAATCAACACTGACCACAGCATTTAAAGGGAGAGACTTTGGGGCAGGGGCCTTCTGATCACATGGGGATCCCAGTGATTTGGATCAGGGCCCATACCCTGTATGAGCAAATGGCCTGGGGTCCACTTGAAGTCAAACTTGATGTGTGTGTGGATATATAGAGATACAGTGATGATGGCTCCTCCTTGTGTAGACGGCTGAGATTCATAGCTTGCTTCCCTCTTCATTGCAGGTTGTGATGGAGGCTTCCCTTACCTGATCTCCGGCAAGTACATCCAAGACTTTGGTATCGTAGAAGAGTCTGATTTCCCGTACACTGCCAGTGACTCTCCCTGTACCCTGAAGGACAGCTCCTACAGATACTACTCCTCAGAATATCACTACGTGGGCGGCTTCTACGGAGGCTGCAACGAAGCCTACATGAAATACGAATTGATTTTGGGGGGTCCTTTGGCCGTAGCCTTCGAAGTGTATGATGATTTTATGTATTATAAGGGAGGAATCTACCACCACACCGGGCTACAAGATAGATTCAACCCGTTTCAGATAACCAACCATGCCGTCCTGTTGGTGGGGTACGGAGTAGACTCCAACAGCGGTGAAAAATATTGGATTGTGAAGAACAGCTGGGGAGAGTCTTGGGGTGAGAAGGGTTACTTCAAGATACGTAGGGGCACCAATGAGTGCGCTATCGAAAGTATAGCCGTAGCTGCAACACCTATTCCAAAATTGTAGAGGGTCTGAGAGGGAAATCCTCCTGTACGTATAGATTGAGGTGCGATTGCTCATTGCTGGAAATACAAAAGTTTACCTTTGCAGCCATACCGCCCGGCAGATTTCTAAGTACATTTTGATATGTGGTCATTATTTTGCATCGGTATAGTGGAAGTGTATGGCTTCTGGTGAATTCATTATACAGGGTTTCCCCTCCTTTCTGATATACAGCAGTTCTCTTTGGGGTATTATTGGGTATAGACTGCTTTGCCGTCAACGGAAAATCTGAAAGCACTTAAATGGCAGTCAGATCTATATATGTGCACTTGGAGCATTCTCTCCTTAAAGGGATTTTATGTGCCTTAATGAGATGTAATCAGGGACTTTTTGTGTGTTTTCTCGTTTTGTGAATTTTATTGATTTTTGAATAAAGGTTTTCTATAAATCAATATGGTCCATGTTCCATCTCTGTGCAGACATAGGTTTGATTGCATCTCTGTACAGTAATTTTACATTCACACATAGCTGATCCACCACCATGGATTGGAGTTTGGCAAATCTGCAGCATTTTCCAGTAACAGCAGTGTGGATGAAGTTTTAAAGGGCATCTGTCAGCAGTTTTGTACCTATGACACTGGCTGACCTGTTACATGTGCCCTTGGCAGCTGAAGGCATCTGTGTTGGTCCTATGTCCATATGTGCCGCATTGCTGAGAAATAAGGTTTTAATATATGCAAATGAGACGCAGGTCTTTTCCCGGATTTTATTAGATAAGTACCTGTACTTGTGGGGTTCCCCCCCCCCCCCGCTAATGCTGCCACCCTGCTCCCTGCTTGTTCCTGTTAAAATGACGCTCGTACGCTGCGCTGTGCCCCCTGGTATCTTCCCTGCTGAGTATGCAAATATTGAGCATCAGTACAGGGAGGAGGAGACGCCAGAGAGGCTTCTCAATGGGTGTCTTCTCCCTGGCTGTAGCGCTGTCCAATCATAGCGGAGAGCGTCACAGCCAGGGAGAAAAAAAAACTTCTGGCTGTGACAGATGCGATTGGCCAGGGAGAAGGAGACTTCCACAGAGACTCGGTCTCCTCCTCATTCTTCCGATGCTCCGTATTTGCATACTAAGCCAGGAAAATACTGGGGGGTGCAGGGTGGCAGCATCAGTGGGGGGGTACGCCACAAGTACAGGTACTTATCTCAAATTAATAAAATCTTTAAAGGGGTTTTGCCACTTCAGCAAATGGCATTTATTATGCAGAGTTTCCATGGTTACGACCACTTTGCAGTCAAGCAGCATGGCTGTGCTTGTACGCTATACAAAAAAAGCACCAGCCTATGTGTGCTCCCACGACAGTCCCAGCCCCCTGAGAGGCTTTTTTTTTTTTTTTTTTTTTTTTTTTTTTTCTTTATGGATTACAGGGTGGTCGTAACCATGGAAAAGAGCTATGTATATTGTGATGGAAAAATGAACCAAGCCCGCAAAGGAAGCCATATGGAGAATCACAATACGTTAGTAAGTGCCTTGTATTAACTTTCTCTACATTATAAATGCCACTTGCTGAAGTGAGACAACCCCTTTAACCGCCTCCCGACCATGTAACGCACAGATGCGTCCGGGAGGCGGTTGATTCATTCCTCCTGGACGCATCCGTGCGTCATCTCGCAAGAGGCGAGATTTCCTGTGAACGCGCGTTCACAGGAACGGAAGGTAAGCGAGTGGATCTCCAGCCTGCCAGTGGCGATCGTTCGCTGGCAGGCTGGAGATGCGATTTTTTTTTTAACCCCTAACAGGTATATTAGACGCTGTTTTGATAACGGCGTCTAATATACCTGGTCCTCTAGTGGTCCATTTTGCTTGGATCGACCACCAGAGGACACAGGTAGCTCAGTAAAGTACCACCAAACACCACTACACTACACCCCCCCCCGTCACTTATTAACCCTTTATGAACCCCTGATCACCCCATATAGACTCCCTGATCACCCCCCCTGTCATTGATCACCCCCCTGTGATTCAGACATTTTTATTTTTTTTTGGCCAAAGTTAGTGGAAAAATAACTAAAATTCTGCTAAGTCTCATTCCACTAACTTGTGTCAAAAAATAAAATCTTACATGAACTCGCCATACACCTCACGGAATCCAAATGCGTAAAAATTTTTAGACATTTATATTCCAGACTTCTTCTCACGCTTTAGGGCCCCTAAAATGCCAGGGCAGTATAAATACCACACATGTGACCCCATTTCGGAAAGGAGACACCCCAAGGTATTCCGTGAGGGGCATATTGAGTCCATGAAAGATTTAACTTTTTGTCCCAAGTTAGTGGAAAGGGAGACTTTGTGAGGGAAAAAAAACAATTTCCGCTAACTTGTGCCCAAAAAAAAAATTATATGAACTTGCCATGCCCCTCATTGAATACCTTGGAGTGTCTTCTTTCCAAAATGGGGTCACATGTGGGGTATTTATACTGCCCTGGCTTTTTAGGGGCCCTAAAGCGTGAAGTCTGGGATCCAAATGTCTAAAAATGCCCTCCTAAAAGGAATTTGGGCCGCTTTCCGCATCTAGGCAGCAAAAAAGTGTCACATGTGGTATCGCCGTACTCAGGAGAAGTTGGGGAATGTGTTTTGGGGTGTCATCTTACATATACCCATGCTGGGTGAGATAAATATCTCGGCAAAAGACAACTTTGTATAAAAAAAAAAAAATAGGAAAAGTTGTCTTTTGCCAAGATTTCTCTCACCCAGCATGGGTATATGAAAAAAATGACACCCCAAAACACATTGCCCAACTTCTCCTGAATACGGCGATACCACATGTGACACTTTTTTGCCGCCTAGGTGGGCAAAGGGGCACATATTCCAAAGAGCACCTTTCGGATTTCACCGGTCATTTTTTTACAGATTTTGATTTCAAACTACTTTGTATGCATTTGGGCCCCTAAAATGCCAGGGCAGTATAACTACCCCACAAGTGACCCCATTTTGGAAAGAAGACACCCCAAGGTATTTCGTGATGGGCATAGTGAGTTCATGGAAGCTTTTATTTTTTTTGTCACAAGTTAGTGGAATATGAGACTTTGTAAGAAAAAATAAAAAAATTTTTTTCCGCTAACTTGTGACAAAAAATAAAAAGTTCTATGAACTCACTATGCCCATCAGTGAATACCTTAGGGTGTCTACTTTCCGAAATGGGGTCATTTGTGGGGTGTTTGTACTGTCTGGGCATTGTAGAACCTCAGGAAACATGACAGGTGCTCAGAAAGTCAGAGCTGCTTCAAAAAGCGGAAATTCACATTTTTGTACCATAGTTTGTAAACGCTATAACTTTTACCCAAACCATTTTTTACCCAAACTTTTTTTTATTTTTATCAAAGACATGTAGAACAATAAATTTTGCGAAAAATTTATATATGGATGTCGTTTTTTTGCTACATTTTACAACAAAGTGAAAAATGTTACTTTTTTTGCAAAAAAATCGTAATTTCGATTAACAAAAAAAGTTAAAATGTCAGCAGCAATAAAATACCACCAAATGAAAGCTCTATTAGTGAGAAGAAAAGGAGGTAAAATTCATTTGGGGGGTAAGTTGCATGACCGAGCAATAAACGGTGAAAGTAGTGTAGTGCAGAAGTGTAAAGTGGCCTGGTCATTAAGGGTGTTTCAGCTAGGGGGGTTGAAGTGGTTAATTCAGAGATATAGCCACTCCCCTGCCCACCTGCTGCTGATTCATATGGAAAATAACTGTCATTCAGCAGCAGGTGGGCGGGGAGAGTCAGGAGCTCATAAATATTTATGACTCATCATTATCAGCTGGAGCTCTTCCATACAAGATGTTGGCAGATTGACTGGGTCAATTAAAGAAAGTGACCCAGCATTTTGCTAAGAGAATCGGTCACTTATTTATGTTGCCCTTAGTTAGGACACCATAAAACTGGTGACAGGTTCCCTTTAAGGGAAAGAAAAGCCCTGGCCCAGATGGCTTTACTGCTATCCTGTTTAAGCGATATCATGAACTACTACTCCCTTTCCTCACTAAAGTTTTTTTAATAGTATATCTCCAAAGTGTCCATTCCTGAAACAATCTCTTGAAGCCCACATATAAAATTCTGGCAAATAGAATAAGCATGGTCCTACCTTGTAAGCAAAGACCAAGTGCCCAAAAGCAGCAAACTCCCATGTGCCTGATGTCTGTGGATGCTGAAAAAGCATTCAACAGAGTCCACTGGTAATTCATGTTGGCTTTACTAAAACAAATCGGGGTAGGTGGCAGATATATAGAGATGGTGACAGCTCTGTATACTCAACCGTCAGCGTGGGTGCGAACCAATGGAATTTTAGCCCCGGCTTTTGACATCCATAATGGCATACGACAGGGGTGTCCTCTATGTCCTCTTCGTTTTGACGATTGAACATTTAGCAATGGCAATTAGGAACAACCCTGATATTAAAGGCATACAAACCCAAAATTCTCACCATAAACTTGCACTTTATGCTAACGATCTCCTTCTCTGTGACTTCCCCCCCCCCCCCCATATTTCCTTACCATCACTGCTCCAGGAATTCAACAGATTTAGTCATCTTAGTAATTTTAAGGTAAACCTTACTAAGACCGAACTATTAAACATCTCTCTCCACCAAACAGAAATATCAACTATCCTAAATAATTTCCCCTTCAAATGGAAAGATCAAAGTTTGACATACCTGGGTATCCAAATCCCTACACAACTACACTTACTATTCCCCTTGAACTACTTGCCACTGCAGAGAAGAACCATTGAAGACCTTCGATTGTATAAGCTGAAACACCTGGTTTGGTCGCATGAATACTGTCAAAATGGATATCCTCCTGAGGTTTTTATATCTATTCCAAACTATACCTATTCATGCTCCGAAGAAGTATTTTCTGGACATGCAAAGAGCTCTAACTAGGTTTATTTGGAATACAAATAAGCCTAGGTCGAATAAAAAGGTCCTAATCAAACATAAAGCCTTCTGGATATACATATTTATCACAACGCTGCAGTGCTTACCAGACTCTTAGACTGGATGCACAAGAACCCAAAGAGGCTGTGGGTCACTTTAGAACAGTCTCTGTCCCCGCTTCCCTTAAAAGCCGTACCCTGGATCACCTTAGCAGATAGACCTCCTAGAGAAGACTGGCCATTTCTTGTATGACACGCACTGTCAGTCTGGGACGACTGGATTGCTAAATCACAGATTACATTTAGATCAGGCCCCATGACTCCATTACATGGTAATCCAGCATTTACTCCGGGACTGACCATCGTCCTTCCTCATTAGAACGTTGCACAATAGTTTCTTAAGAATAAAAGATGTTCTGACTTCAGGGAAACTGACCTAATTTGCTGTCTTACGCCAAAACGCTACCTTTAATAGGTTAGGGTACGCTCAGTTAAACTTATTTTTTTTAGGGCTACGTTCTCCAAAGAGGTGACAGTTCCTCTGACAGACTTTGATAAAATTTACCTACAATCAGGGAGCGATAGAGGTGTCCTGTCCACGCTATATGAGGTTCTTTTAGATCTCCACAGTGGGAATACAGCACCAGTCTTTGACAAATGGGAATTGGACCTACAGGTTAAGTTCACGAAGGAGGAGGTGAAGATGTGTACGTTCTCCCATGGAATATTGATGGCGGCGCAGGTTAAAGAAAAAAATTAAAAAATTATCTCCAGATGGTATTACTGTCTAACCACACTACACCACATGTTTCCCTCAGTCCCAGAGACGTCCTGGAGAGGTGAAAAAGATGGAGGCTCCCTATTACATGTATGGTGGAGTTGTCCGGCAATACGCTCGTTCTGGGATCAAGTCTTGCAGATATACGGCAAGTTTTCTGGAAAGCTCATTCGTAATACTCCTCAAATAACACTATTATCTCTTGTACCTGGTTTCTTGGCCCAAGTCAAGAAAGGAGTCCTAAGATATTTCCTGTCGGCTGCGCGAATGGTAATTCCAATGCACTGGAAATCCAGGTCTCCACCTACTATGCATGAGTGGTCCAAGGAACTGAGATACATTCTAAGAATTGAAGAGCTGATAGCAGACCAACAGGGAAGGTCAGATATTTGTAAACAGATGTCACTCTCTACTCACTTTCTTAGACTCTCCAGAATTTATACATATGCTAAGACCTACTTTGGCATCTAACCCTGTGCTGGGGACCTTCGTAAGCTAAACTAAATTCGACTTTCCCCTATGCTTCCCTTCCTTTTCCCTCCTTCTTTCCTCCCCGCCCCCCTTTTTTTTTTTGTGTGTGATTTCAGTTACTTAATCGCTCAAGTACCCGAGCCTAGGTTCAGAAGTAATGTTGTAACGCATAGACTACATAAGATGGCGTTCATATCTTTATTGCACATTTATTGTTGTATGATACCATACGCATAAGCATATATTTCAATATTAAACAATGGGTGCGGGAACCGCGCTATATGTCAGTGATCTAGGTCAGTCATTTAAATGGAATCCTATACAGATGGGGAACTAAAAATCGCATCCAGCTTTCAGAAGCAACAGTCACAGGTACGTATTTCTCATACAGGGAAACTGTTATACGCCTCCTGCTGGTCCTCAGATCCCATATATTTCAATATTTACAGTGATATAAATTCTTGTGTATAATCAACATAACTCTGTTAGACGTTTTCATCTGTAACACTGCACTTCGGATCCTGCGTGATCCTATGATTGGATTGTCTACGAATTTTTGTCCATCTATTGTGACAATGTTAAAATTTTTAAAACAGAGTAAACAAACAAATGTGTGTATGTTTGCATATATTACACATACAAATTCCACTATACTATTGCTAAAACGAATAAATCATTTATATATATATTTTTTTTTTATGAACGAAAAAGGGCGGGATGTTTGTATGGGTGTGTACGTAGTCAACTTACTATTGCTAATACTAGTAACTATTGCTACATCTTACTTTTTTTGTATTTTATTATATTTTTCTTTATTATTAACTTTAAAAAAAAAGTATATTAACCCCTTTCTGCCACAGTCAAGGCAGGAAGGGGTTAATTCCCATCCTGAAGGCTGACATTTTTTTATTTTAAAGCCAGAAGGTAGCGCTCTTGCATAAGAAAAAGCGCTCCCTGCTAGCTTTCAGCTTCTTCAATGCAATACACGCTTGTAGCAGAGTGATACAAGCGTGTACTACAACCACACCACTCCAGCACGGTCACAGCGATCTGCAGCGACATGGGCCGCCAGCAGATCGCGATGTAACCCCACGTTTTTATACGTCGGGTTACCGATAAGAGCATACCGTGGCGACGTAGAAAGTCGTGTGGCAGTAGGCAAGTGGTTAAAGTACACGTTCTATACAGATGAGAACTAAAGGTTTATTTAGTATCTGTTGTTGACATTTTTCAAGAGTGGTAAGATGCACTTTAACCCTTTCAGGACCAAGCCATTTTTCACCGTTCTGCCCAGGCCATTTTTTATGTGGTAATAATTTAAAAGCGCTTTGACTTATCCGGGCCATTCTGAGATTTTCTCATTACATATTGTACTTCATGACACTGGTAAAATTGAGTCAAAAAATTTCATTAAAAAAAAATAAAAAATTTACCAAAAATCTGGAAAAATTAGCAAATTTCAATTTCTCTACTCTTAAATAGATAGTAATAACTCTAAAAATAGTTGCTACTTTACATTCCCCATATGTCTACTTCATGTGTGGATAATTTTGTGAATGGCATTTTATTTTTTGGGGACGTTAGAAGGCTTAGAAGCAAATCTTGAAATTTTTCACAAAATTTCCAAAACCGACTTTAAGGACCAGTTCTGGTCTGAAGTCACTTTCTGAAGTTTACATAATAGAAACCACCCATAAACGACCCAATTTTAGAAACTACACCTCTCAAGGTATTCAAAACTGATTTTACAAACTTTGTTGACCCTTTAGGTGTTCTACAAGAATTAATAGAAAATGGAGATGAAATTTCACAATTTAACTTTTTTTGAAGATTTTTTATTTTAATCATTTTTTTCCCACTAACAAAGCAAGGGTTAACAGGCAAACAAAACTCAATATTTATTGCTCTGATTCTGTAGTTTACAGAAACACCCCATATGTGGTCGTAAACTGCTGTACGGGCGCACGGCAGGGCACAGAAGGAAAGAAACGCCATATGGTTTTTTGGAACCTGGGATAATTTTAAGTTGCCATGTCACATTTGAAGACCCCCTGATGAACCCCTAGAGTAGAAACTCCAAAACAAGACCACATTTTGGAAACTACGGAATAAGGCGGCAGTTTTGTTGGTACTATTTTAGGGTACATATGATATTTGGTTGCTCTATATTACACTTTTTGTGAGGCAAGATAAAAAAAAATAGCTGTTTTGGCACAGTTTTTATTTTTTGTTATTTACAATGTTCATCTGACAGGTTAGATCAAGTGGTATTTTTATAGAGCAGGCAGTTAACGACACGGCGATACCCAATATGTATGCTTTTTTTTATTTATGTAAGTTTTACACAGTGATATTTTTCAAACAAAAAAAAATAAATCACGTTTTTGTGTCTCCATAGTCTGAGAGCCATTGTTTTTTTTTATTTTTTGGGCGATTGTCTTAGGTAGGAGCTCATTTTTTGTGGGATAAGGTGACGGTTATATTGGTACTATTTTGGGGGGCATATGCCTTTTTGATTGCTTGGTGTTGTACTTTTAGCGATGTAAGGTGACAATTTTTTTTTTATTTAGCAGTTTTTATTTCATTTTTTTGACGGTGTTCACCTGAGGCATTAGGTCTTGTAATATTTTTATAGAGCCGGTCAATACGGAAGCGGCAATACCTAATATTTTCTACTTTATTTTGGGAAAAGGACGCTTTTTTTTGTTTACTGGACTTGGCTGCAGGGGAACTACCAGGCCACTACCTTCTGGAGTAGTCTCTCATCAAGTGATTGCTGGGCCACAGGAGCCAAGAGACACCAGTGCGGAGCACCAAGGGATCAGGCAAAACCGTAGTCTGGGGACAGGCTGCGGTCAGGCAGAGTACATGCAATCTGATAAACTGTCTGATATCAGGGCAAGCAGCTAAGAGTCAGAACAGAGATCAGCAAAGGATAAATACCAGAAGTCAGTACATGGAACAAGCAAACAAATGGCACACCTTAGCAGGAAATTAAACTAAAACCTAATTGATAGGAACCTCCCTATGGGGAAGGAGCCTTAAATACCCTGAGGTGGCTAGCCTTAGGGAAGAGTGTGCATGGTGGCCCTTTAAGAGCTGGAAGGAGCAACCAATCCACAAGTAGTGAGAGGAAAACCCATCCCAGCCTGTGCATGGAAATGCAGTGCTACTCTGGGGCTGGGCCTGGGACAACAGAGCAAAGTGAAGGAGCAGTGGTGGTCACAGACCACCACCATAAGAGGTCAATGTGGTGTACACCCAAGTAACAGCCAACTACAGTCTTTCAAAATCGGTGAGTAGCTAAACAATTGCAAAAGGTCTCAAAGTCTGGTGCAAAAATAGCATGGAAGCCAAAAATTTCAATTTGAAAAGGAAAACTGATGCAAATCAAGTAAACTCCCAGAGAACCTGGATGCTTTTTTAGAGCGTAATTATCTTACAAGGATCATTGATCAAGGGAGTTATTCTGATTGCCAGATTTGAAGTCTGGAAAAACCTCCTCCACCAAGATAAACGAGAACTAGCTTTCATCTTCCCCATGTTGCTCTACTTTA
Source organism: Bufo gargarizans (assembly GCF_014858855.1). NCBI lineage: Eukaryota > Metazoa > Chordata > Amphibia > Anura > Bufonidae > Bufo > Bufo gargarizans. Next base: position 34,208,908 of record NC_058082.1, read on the forward strand.
GATTTATCTTAAGCAAACACATACGCAGTCACTCTTACCAGATCTGTTAAACTTCGGGGAAGGGGGGGTCATTTACAAACAGATATTCACCACTCTGGTGGCGTATATCAGGCGCAGATTCTGTCGCACACCTTGGTACAGCCAGTTAATACAGCTGAATAAAAATCTTCATCAAGTTCAACCGAGGGATAGGTGGGGCCCCAAATCCCAGAAGGAAGTGACTCCGATTTCTACACATTTTCATAAGCATCAATGTCATTTACTTTTAAGAATTCATCTAAGCCCTTTATAAAACAGTCCACTGTTCCTGCTGTGACCACGTCCAGAGGTGACTATTCCACAGGTTCAAAGTTCTTACAATAAAGAAGATGACGCTTCTGGAGACTAAACTTTTTCTTCTCCAGTCGGAGGCAGTGCCCCCTTGTCTTTTGAGGGCGTTTTTCATGGAACAGTTTCACTGTATTTTTTTGTATAGCCCATTTATATACTTGTACAGGTTAATCATGTCTCCCCTTAGAAGTCAATTTAAATCTAAATAAATGTCATTTTAATCTTTCCTCATAACAAAGACCCTCCATGCCCCTTATCAGTTTAGTCGCTCTCCTCTGTACTTTTTCCAGCTGCAGTGCGTCCCTTCTATGGACTGGTGCCCAGAACTGAACTGCATATTCCAGATGAGGCCGCACCAACGCTTTGTAAAGTGGTAATACATCCCTGCCCCGCGTGTCCATGCCTCGAATAATGTATGACAATATCCTGGTGGCCTTGGAAGAAGCTGACATTGTGTGGTTATTAAATCTACGATCTACAAGGACACCCAAATCTATCTACAAGTTACTCTCCCAGTGTTACATCCCCTAGGACATATGATGCAGAGATTAGACTACTTTCACACTAGCATTAATATTTCTCGGTATTGAGATCCGGCATAGTATTCATTGTCAATGGGGACAAAACATAACTGAACAGAACGGAATGCTCCAAAATCCATTCCATTCAGTTGCACTCATACCGGGGAGCAGCATGCTGCAGTTTTCTTTCAGTCATGAGATGCAGAGCAAGACAAATCAGTCATGACCCACAATGCAAGTCAATGGGGACGGATCCGTTTTCTGACAATAGAAAACAGATCCGTCCCCCATTGACTTTCAATGGAGTTCAAGACAAATCCATCTTGGCTATGTTAGAGAATACAACCAGATCCGTTCATAACAGATGCAGATGGTTGTATGGAAGAGTTTTTGCTGGACCCTGCAGACCCAGTGTGAAAGTAGCCTCATTACTACCAAGATGCATAACTTTACATTTATCTATATTGGGTATAAACTTGGCAAATGAGAGTGAATCGCTCATGGTGCAGCAGAATCTGTAACTTCTTCCTGCTCACGCCAGGTTAAAAAAGGGGACTTGACGTGGGAGGGGACAGGCCTGTCTCATTCATTTTCTACGCCTGGTTTAGGTGTAGAGAATGCTTCCTTTCTGTCTTACATTTAGAATCTGTGACGGCGCAGGGCCTTAAAGGGGTTTTGCCACTTCAGCAAATGTAATTTTTCATGCAGAGAAAGTTTCCATGGTTACGACCACCCTGCAGTACAGCAGTATCTGTGCTTGTACACGAGAGGGGAGAAAAAAAAAAAAGAAAAAGCCTACATGAGCTCCCATGGTCTGGGCAACCAGAGAGGCCTTTTCCTATAGTGTGCAAGCACGACCACCACTGATTGATTTCTGGGTGTCTAACCATGGAAATGAGCAGTGTATAATGATGGAAAAATGAATCCAGCCAGCAAAGGAAGCAATATGGATAATACATTAGTAAGTGCCTTGTATCAACTTTCTCTATATGATAAATTGATGCGGACAGCACATATAACATTAGTGTTCTTTCCACAATGCATTTGAGCCATAAAAATGCAAACCGAAAATACGTTAGCGTGCATGATGCCCAAATGTGTATACATATGTACATAGCTCCCAGTCACTGATAGTTGAAGGGGGGGCGGTCTTAAATAAACGCTGGACTCAATGACATCATTCTGGACTCAAATCAGCTTATTAGCATGCGGCATCTTTGTGTGTATATTATGAGGTAACCATCTGTCACACCAGTAAGTGAATACATCTAAGGTACTTTTTAGTAGTTAATGATTGTATATATTTAGTTAGATTATAATCAAATATCCACATGACAGGTTCCCTTTAAGTGAGGAGTCAACTGCCCGAACTTCTGATTCTGTGAAAGGCTGGTCTAATTCTGCACTCTGTTCTATTGAGACCTCAGGCAAAGCCGTCTCATTAACATAAGAGGAAATTCGGTCCTCGAGATCGTGCTAGGGCATATCTGCAAACTGTCCTTTGATATTATAGAAGGAGTAGTAATATATTCTAAAAACTTCTGCAATGTGGGAGGGGTGATGTACTGCCTGTCCCCTGTGATCTTTGATTTCTGGGATATAAGTTTGCGTTAGCCGTGGGTGTAACAATCTAGCCAGCGCGCAACTGCACTTACTAGCGTTGTCATATAGAAAACTGCAGAAACGTTCCCTGGCTAGATTGGATCTCTCGTTTATGGCTGCTTTTAACTTGTCCATCACTTCGGTTAGCTCAGTCAAAATAACTGGGGTTAGGACCTGTTTGTGTAGGGATTCTAATCCGTGCAAACGCTCCGAGAGTCTTTTAATATGTATTTCCCGTTCCCTTTTCAATCTGGACCCGTATTGTATAAGCGTGCCTCTAATCACACATTTTAGTGCTTCCCACTGCAGAGGAGCAGCCGTAGTATCAGAAGAGTGGGTCACCATGAAATCTTTAATAGCTTTCTCTATCGCCTGGCTACAAACCATATCTCTCAGCAGGGACTCGCCAAGTCCAATCTTTAGCCAGCTTCTCTGGCAATTCAAGAGAGAGAAAAATGGGTGCGTAGTCTGACCATAAAGCTGTACCAATAGTAGCCTTAGGATGGTAAGATAGAGCATGGTGGGAAATTGCAAACAAGTCAAACCTACTGTATGAGTCGGCTAGTAGAAAGTATAGTCCCGTTCACCAGGATAAAATATTCGCCATACATCTACTAGTTGTCTACTGTGTAGGACCACTCGTACCCTGGAAGGGGTTGAGATTGGGATTAATGACCTATCTGCGGAAGTGTAAAGTTTTGGATTCAACATTATCGGGTATCTATAACAGAACAAGAAAAGGATTTGTGTAAAGCAATGGAGACTCCTTTGGATTTTGCTTCCGGATTTGTGCTATGAAACCAAGTGGTATAGTTTTTAGATCTAAAATGTGGGACATGGTGTGTTTTAAAGTGCGTTTCTTGCAATAGTATAATCTGGGTTTTTTCCTTTTGAAGTTCTGACAAAATCTTTTATCTTTTCTCTGGAATGTTAAATCCCCTAACGTTTAAGGAGACAACCTTGATAGCCTGTGGCGGCCATGACGAGAATTTACAACTTGTAACTATGGTCTAACGGATAGGGGAAGGGAGGGAAGAGAAAAGAAAACAAGAAAAAAAAGGGGGGGGGGATAACGCAAAACTGGGGACCGAAAATAAAAGTTAACTAGTGTATGAACACTAAAAGGTGTATAGAATAATATACCCTCAATATAACCTCAGTGAAGAGGGCTTAAAGTAAAACGTTTTACCTAACTGTGGTCGGTCTTCCAAAGGCAGGTGAGGAGACCACCATGAAATTACAGACGTGGACAAAATTGTTGGTACCCTTTGGTCAATGAAAGAAAAAGTCACAATGGTCACAGAAATAACTTTAATCTGACAAAAGTAATAATAAATTAAAATTCTATAAATGTTAACCAATGAAAGTCAGACATTGTTTTTCAACCATGCTTCAACAGAATTATGTAAAAAAATAAACTCATGAAACAGGCATGGACAAAAATGATGGTACCCCTAACTTAATATTTTGTTGCGCAACCTTTTGAGGCAATCACTGCAATCAAACGCTTCCTGTAACTGTCAATGAGACATCTGCACCTCTCAGCAGGTATTTTGGCCCACTCCTCATGAGCAAACTGCTCCAGTTGTGTCCGGTTTGAAGGGTGCCTTTTCCAGACTGCATGTTTCAGCTCCTTCCAAAGATGCTCAATAGGATTGAGGTCAGGGCTCATAGAAGGCCACTTTAGAATAGTCCAATTTTTTCCTCTTAGCCATTCTTGGGTGTTTTTAGCGGTGTGTTTTGGGTCATTGTCCTGTTGCAAGACCCATGACCTGCGACTGAGACCAAGCTTTCTGACACTGGCTAGTACATTTCTCTCTAGAATTCCTTGATAGTCTTGAGATTTCATTGTACCCTGCACAGATTCAAGACACCCTGTGCCAGACGCAGCAAAGCAGCCCCAGAACATAACAGAGCCTCCTCCATGTTTCACAGTAGGGACAGTGTTCTTTTCTTGATATGCTTCATTTTTTCGTCTGTGAACATACAGCTGATGTGCCTTGGCAAAAACTTCGATTTTTGTCTCATCTGTCCACAGGACATTCTCCCAGAAGCTTTGTGGCTTGTCAACATGTAGTTTGGCATATTCCAGTCTTGCTTTTTTATGATTCGTTTTCAACAATGGTGTCCTCCTTGGTCGTCTCCCATGTAGTCCACTTTGGCTCAAACAACGACGGATGGTGCGATCTGACACTGATGTTCCTTGAGCATGAAGTTCACCTTGAATCTCTTTAGAAGTCTTTCTAGGCTCTTTTGTTACCATTCGGATTATCCGTCTCTTAGATTTGTCATCAATTTTCCTCCTGCGGCCACGTCCAGGGAGGTTGGCTACAGTCCCATGGATCTTAAACTTATGAATAATATGTGCAACTGTACTCACAGGAACATCTAGTTGCTTGGAGATGGTCTTATAGCCTTTACCTTTAACATGCTTGTCTATAATTTTCTTTCTGATCTCTTGAGACAGCTCTTTCCTTTGCTTCCTCTGGTCCATGTCGAGTGTGGTACACACCATATCACCAAACAACACAGTGATTACCTGGAGCCATATATATAGGCCCAATGGCTGATTACAAGGTTGTAGACACCTGTGATGCTAATTAGTGGACACACCTTGAATTAACATGTCCCTTTGGTCACATTATGTTCTGTGTTTTCTAGGGGTACCATCATTTTTGTCCATGCCTGTTTCATGAGTTTATTTTTTTACATAATTCTGTTGAAGCATGGTTGAAAAACAATGTCTGACTTTCATTGGTTAACATTTATAGAATTTTAATTTATTATTACTTTTGTCAGATTAAAGTTATTTCTGTGACCATTGTGACTTTTTCTTTCATTGACCAAAGGGTACCAACAATTTTGTCCACGTCTGTATATAATGAGAAAGCTAATCTAATACCATTCCTCCTCTTAGTTAAACCGAATAGGCTAATTATTCTGGCCGGACAATAACTAGCCTAACTAAACTAAATAAGGGTCCATTAAAGAGCAGCCAGCAATCTGCCGATGACTGTTGTAAGCCTCAACTTCCTTCCCGGTCTTTAATGCTTAGTATAAAATTAAAGATTATAACAGGAGAACTGAAGAAAGGGCACCCTGTGTGCAAAGACATAATCAAAAAGAGGCACTCCCAACATCTACATACAGTAGAGTTAATATATAGAAGCCAACAATACGACGGAATCCATGTACTCGCCTGGACTTAAAGCCTTTTTAGGACTTGTGTTGATCACGTCGGAGGCATCTGGGAGTTGGGGATCTTCCTTGGCTCAGGTTTGTTTGCCTTCCAGACCGAGAATCAGAGCGGTAACGGGGGAGTAGCATGCCACTAAGGAAGGGTCATTTCAGGGAGACCCAGAGCCGCCAAAAAGTCCTCCCATTCAGAAGGATCTCTTAACTCAAAGCGTCTTCCGTTGTGTCAGACTATTAGCTGATAGGGATATCCCCATATATATGGTATCTCTCTTTCTCTCAAGCATTCCAGTAGAGGACGTAACGCTCTCTGTTGTAGTAAGGTGGAACGGGATAGATCCTGTAGCAAAGAAATGTGAGCACCGTTGAACTCAATAGTAGGTTGATTCCGCCTTTTCCTCATAATTTTCTCTTTCACAGTATAGTAATGCATGTGACCTATAACGTTCCTTGGCTTGGAGGGATCCGGGTTAGGGGGTGCCAGTTCCCTATGAGCCCTGTCAAGTTCCAAATCATCTGAGATAGATCTATCCAGGATTTTCTTGAAAATGTCCCGTAAGGTGGGCACTAAATCTACTGTAGTTATAGACTCCGGGAGATCCCTGATCCTAATGTTGTTTCTTCGATTTCTGTTTTCAGAAGTGTCATGTAGACGGTAAGGTTGACTAATGTGTTGATCCCTAGTGTCTCCCCTCTTTTCCAGATCATTGATTCTGGATGTTAATTCATCCTGGTGGGATGCCACTGCCTCCACCCTCTCTTAAATGATTTGTAGATTGTTAGAAATGGAGTAGAACTCTTTCTTGTAGGTGGTTTCTAGGCGCACAATAAATTGCTCCATTTCTTGCCTGGTCGGTAGTTGTTTTACATGCTCCCTCCAATCCCAGGTTAATTCATCTTGTTGTGGAGATGTTGGGGTGGTGTCTGAGGCTGGGGGAGACTACTCTGAGCGTTGTGGACTAGAAACTTGGTGTTCTGTGGCCGGTGTGTAAGATGGCGGCTGCCGCGTGGCAGTTTGAGAGGAGGGAAGGGCCTCTGGATTCAGCAAGAGTCCCCTCTGTTCTTCCTCCGCTGCTCCCGCTCCCTGCATCTCGGCACTGCAAGCGGTTACCTGTGGTAGGTATGGCAGTTGGGGCTTGTGCGGCTGTATCTGTGCTGCAGCGTTTGTTTTGTGCGCCATGGGAGAGAAGGCAGCGTGGGGATTGTGGCCTGTTACCGTCTGCCCTTCTGGGGCGAAGAAGTGCTGGATGCCGCCTCGTGCTGCGTCTGATGCCGGGGCTGTTGGGCGGGCCGTGGAGCCCTTTCTTGTCTGGACCATTGAGGCACCGCTAGGAGCGGTAGGTGCTGGAGGAATCGCCTGCTTGTAGGATCGTGGCGGGAGCTCACCGCAGGTGCGTGTTCACTCCACCATTGTCAGGACATGCCCCCCACACATTTGTTTATTTTAAAAATCTAGGTATTTGTTTTAGCTATATTTTGTATAGCAGGGTTTTTTTCTGCGTAAAATATACAAACGCACGCAAAAGTGTAAAAAAAATACCTTAAACTGTCCAAATTTCCCCAAGATGAAAACCTTAGGCAAATAACATAAAAAAATCACTTTGAAAGGGCTGGAAAAGATTTTTGTGGCAGTAAGGTGCCATAGAACCAGCAATAGAAAAATAGGCGGGCCCAGCCAATTAATACATTACATAACTAGCATCCATTTTCAGGGTACAAGTGTACGGGAATGGTTTTAGAAATGTTTTGTCTTTAAGCCTTTAAACCTTTTGTAATAGAAAAAAATTTATAAGAAAGGAAAATGTTTTTTTTTTTAGAATTTCCACAGTTTTTCCTTAAATATTTTTTTTATGCATATGCATCATCTAAAGGCACAAAAGGAAGGTCTAAGGTGTCCCGAGACACCTTAGACCTTGAAAAGAGTCAAATCTACTTTAGAAGAGTCCTGGTTATTCATAATCTCCTGCACTCTCGCCCATCTGCTGATGGTTGGCAGTTCTCTCCTAGAGAGAAAGGGAGAAAACTAGGTAGAAGACTGTCAGTCATCAGCAGATGGGGAGGAGAGCAGGAAGTCAGGAATTAGGCTACTTTCACACTTGCGGCAGAGTGATCCGGCAAGCAGTTCTGTCGCCAGAACTGCCTGCCGCATCCGGCAAAACTGATGGCATTTGTAAGACTGATCAGGATCCTGATCAATCAGAAAAATGCATTGAAATGCCGGATCCGTCTTTCCGGTGTTATTTGGCAAAACAAATTTGGCATTTATTTTTTTCACCTTTTTTTCGATCTGCGCATGTGCATGTTTCGGTATTCCGGTAGTTAGAATGCTGGATCCGGCACTAATACATTCCTATGGAAAAAAATGACGGCATTCAGGCAAGTCTTCACTTTTTTTGGTCCGGAGATAAAACCGTAGCATGCTACAGTTTTATCTTTTGCCTGATCAGTCAAAATGACTGAACTGAAGACATCCTGATGCATCCTGAACGGATTTCTTTCTCCACTTTCTAGAGCAGGGGTCAGCAACTTTTGGCACTCTAGATGTGGTGAACCTACAACTCCCAGCATGCTCCATTCACTTCTAACGGAGTTCTGAAAACAGCTAAGCAAGTGTGCCTGCTGAGAGTCGAAGTTTCGCCACAGCTGGAGAACCTAGCCATATTTTTATTCCATGTATATTTCAGGAGGTAACCCTTTGTTTAGGGATGAGTGAATCGATTCATCTCATTAGCAAGAGTTCTTCACCTGTGAGGGGGGGGGGGGCTGTCCCGACAGGTGAAGAAGTGCACACCTGCCTCTGACAGGTCAAGACATCTCATCGCTCATCCCTAGTTCTCTTTATTTAGGCTATAAATAATTAATGTCTGAGGGCTAATTCTTCCTGTTCTGTGTGATCATTCAGATGTCTCATGCCCTGATATGTCAAATAGGGCTCTGCCCTGTCAAGACGCTGACTTCCCTGAAGACCTTTAACAGCTGGCATCTGTCACTTGCTAATTATCATCTCCGCAGAACACATCCTGTGTATTAATGGTCCTCAAAGGGCTCAGACCCTTTGTTTTGTTGAGTTGCTCTACATGATGTGAGGGGATGAGCATTGCATTGTTTCACTCAAGTGCTTACATTGTGGACAACTAGAGGGAGACATAAGACACTGTACATTTTACACAGTATGTTACATGGTAAGGAAAAAACACAAATCACCACAAGCATAGCATAAAAATCAAGTAAAATGAGAATCATAAGGATGGTGATTGAGCCGCCACCCTGCAGAATACTGTACAGGAGATGTAGAATAGCCTATATGTACATGGTAGAGCTCCCCGCGCTCTGTGTGGTGGTTTATTAAAATATAGGGAGCTCCTAGACTGGAGCATAGACGACAGATACAAAAGGAAGTATGTAAACTGCAAGGAGGAGCGCTGAAGTCGTGTTGTGGGGCACTCTGTATATTATACACAAATTTGCTGATGTTTTAGATGGCTGTGTTATGGGGAACAGCTGGCGCTGTCGTTGGCTGTGTTATGGGGAACAGCTGGCGCTGTGGTTGGCTGTGTTATGGGGAACAGCTGGCGCTGTGGTTGGCTGTGTTATGGGGAACAGTTGGTGCTGTCGTTGGCTGTGTTATGGGGAACAGCTGGTGCTGGTTGTGTTATGAGGAACAACTGGCACCGTGGTTGGTTGTGTTATGGGGAACAGCTGGCACCGTGGTTGGTTGTGTTATGGGGAAACAGCTGGCGCTGTGGTTGGTTGTGTCATGGGGGAACAGCTGGCGGTGTGGTTGGCTGTGTTATGGGGAACAGCTGGCGCTGTCGTTGGCTGTGTTATGGGGAACAGCTGGCGCTGTGGTTGGCTGTGTTATGGGGAACAGATGGTGCTGTGGTTGGCTGTGTTATGGGGAGCAGCTGGCGCGGTGGTTGGTTGTGTTACAGAGAAAAGCTGGCGCTGTGGTTGGTTGTGTTATGAGGAACAGCTGGCACCGTGGTTGGTTGTGTTATGGGGAACAGCTGGCGCTGTGGTTAGTAGTGTCATGGGGAAACAGCTGGCGCTGTGGTTGGTTGTATCATGGGGGAACAGCTGGCGCTGTGGTTGGCTGTGTTATGGGGAACAGCTGGCGCTGTGGTTGGTTGTGTCATGGGGAAATAGCTGGCGCTGTGCTTGGTTGTGTCATGGGGGAACAACTGGCACTGTGGTTGGCTGTGTTATGGGGAATAGCTGGCGCTGTGGTTGGTTGTGTCATGGGGAACAGCTGGCGCTGTGGTTGGCTTTGTTATGGGAGAACAGCTGGCGCTGTGGTTGGCTGTGTTATGGAGGAAAAGCTGGCACTGTGTTTGGTTGTGTTATGTGGGAACATCCGGTGCTGTGGTTGGCTGTGTTATATGGGAACAGCTGGCGCTGTGGTTGGCTGTGTTACAGGGAACAGCTGGTGCTGTGTTATGGGGACATCTGGCGCTGTGGTTGGCTGTGTTACAGGGAACAGCTGCGCTGTGGTTGGCTGTGTTACAGGGAACAGCTGGCGCTGTGGTTGGTTGTATCATGGGGGAACAGCTGGCGCTGTGGTTGGCTGTGTTATGGGGAACAGCTGGCGCTGTGGTTGGTTGTGTCATGGGGAAATAGCTGGCGCTGTGCTTGGTTGTGTCATGGGGGAACAACTGGCACTGTGGTTGGCTGTGTTATGGGGAATAGCTGGCGCTGTGGTTGGTTGTGTCATGGGGAAACAGCTGGCGCTGTGGTTGGTTGTGTCATGGGGGAACAGCTGGCGCTGTGGTTGACTCTGTTATGGAGAAACAGCTGGAGCTGTGGTTGACTGTTATGGAGGAACAGCTGGCACTGTGGTTGGCTGCGTTACAAGGAACAGCTGGCGCTGTGTTATGGGGAACAGCCGGCACTGTGGTTGGTTCTGTTACAGAAAACAGCTGGCGCTGTGGTTGGCTTTGTTATGGGAGAACAGCTGGCACTGTGGTTGGCTGTGTTACAGGGAACAGCTGGCGCTGTGGTTGGCTGTGTTATGGGAGAACAGCTGACGCTGTGGTTGGCTGTGTTATGGGGAACAGCTGGTGCTGTGTTATGGGGACATCTGGCACTGTGGTTGGCTGTGTTACAGGGAACAGCTGGCGCTGTGGTTGGCTGTGTCATGAGGAACAACGGGCGCTGTGGTTGGCTGTGTTATGGGGGAACAGCTGGCGCTGTGGTTGGCTGTGTTATGGGGGAACAAAACTGCAAGGAAGAGCGCTGAAGTCGTGTTGTGGGGCACTCTGTATATTATACACAAATTTGCTGATGTTTTAGATGGCTGTGTTATGGGGAACAGCTGGCGCTGTCGTTGGCTGTGTTATGGGGAACAGCTGGCGCTGTGGTTGGCTGTGTTATGGGGAACAGCTGGCGCTGTGGTTGGCTGTGTTATGGGGAACAGTTGGTGCTGTCGTTGGCTGTGTTATGGGGAACAGCTGGTGCTGTCGTTGGCTGTGTTATGGGGAACAGCTGGCGCTGTCGTTGGCTGTGTTATGGGGAACAGCTGGCGCTGTGGTTGGCTGTGTTATGGGGAACAGCTGGTGCTGTGGTTCGCTGTGTTATGGGGAACAGCTGGCGCTGTGGTTGGTTGTGTTACAGAGAACAGCTGGCGCTGTGCTTGGTTGTGTTATGAGGAACAACTGGCACCGTGGTTGGTTGTGTTATGGGGAACAGCTGGCACCGTGGTTGGTTGTGTTATGGGGAAACAGCTGGCGCTGTGGTTGGTTGTGTCATGGGGGAACAGCTGGCGGTGTGGTTGGCTGTGTTATGGGGAACAGCTGGCGCTGTCGTTGGCTGTGTTATGGGGAACAGCTGGCGCTGTGGTTGGCTGTGTTATGGGGAACAGCTGGTGCTGTGGTTGGCTGTGTTATGGGGAGCAGCTGGCGCAGTGGTTGGTTGTGTTACAGAGAAAAGCTGGCGCTGTGGTTGGTTGTGTTATGAGGAACAACTGGCACCGTGGTTGGTTGTGTTATGGGGAACAGCTGGCGCTGTGGTTAGTAGTGTCATGGGGAAACAGCTGGCGCTGTGGTTGGTTGTGTCATGGGGAACAGCTGGCGCTGTGGTTGGCTGTGTTATGGGGAACAGCTGGCGCTGTGGTTGGTTGTGTCATGGGGAAATAGCTGGCGCTGTGCTTGGTTGTGTCATGGGGGAACAACTGGCACTGTGGTTGGCTGTGTTATGGGGAATAGCTGGCGCTGTGGTTGGTTGTGTCATGGGGAAACAGCTGGCGCTGTGGTTGGTTGTGTCATGGGGGAACAGCTGGCGCTGTGGTTGACTCTGTTATGGAGAAACAGCTGGAGCTGTGGTTGACTGTTATGGAGGAACAGCTGGCACTGTGGTTGGCTGCGTTACAAGGAACAGCTGGCGCTGTGTTATGGGGAACAGCTGGCGCTGTGGTTGGTTCAGTTACAGGAAACAGCTGGCGCTATGGTTGGCTTTGTTATGGGAGAACAGCTGGCGCTGTGGTTGGCTATGTTATGGGGAACAGCTGGCGCTGTCGTTGGCTGTGTTATGGTGAACAGCTGGCGCTGTCGTTGGCTGTGTTATGGGGAACAGCTGGCGCTGTCGTTGGCTGTGTTATGGGGAACAGCTGGCGCTGTCGTTGGCTGTGTTATGGGGAACAGCTGGTGCTGTGGTTGGCTTTGTTATGGGGAACAGCTGGTGCTGTGGTTGGCTGTGTTATGGGGAACAGCTGGCGCTGTGGTTGGTTGTGTTACAGAGAACAGCTGGCGTTGTTGTTGGTTGTGTTATGGGGAACAACTGGCACCGTGGTTGGTTGTGTTATGGGGAACAGCTGGCGCTGTAATTGGTTGTGTCATGGGGAGCTGGAGCTGTGGTTGACTGTTATGAAGGAACAGCTGGCGCTGTGGTTGGCTGTATTACAAGGAACAGCTGGCGCTGTGTTATGGGGAACAGCCGGCACTGTGGTTGGTTCTGTTACAGAAAACAGCTGGCGCTGTGGTTGGCTTTGTTATGGGAGAACAGCTGGCGCTGTGGTTGGCTGTGTTACAGGGAACAGCTGGCACTGTGGTTGGCTTTGTTATGGGAGAACAGCTGGCGCTGTCGCTGTGTTATGGGGAACAGCTGGCGCTGTGGTTGGCTTTGTTATGGGGAACAGCTGGCGCTGTGGTTGGCTGTGTTACAGGGAACAGCTGGCGCTGTGGTTGGCTTTGTTATGGGAGAACAGCTGGCGCTGTGGTTGGCTGTGTTATGGAGGAAAAGCTGGCACTGTGTTTGGTTGTGTTATGTGGGAACATCTGGTGCTGTGGTTGGCTGTGTTATATGGGAACAGCTGGCGCTGTGGTTGGCTGTGTTACAGGGAACAGCTGGTGCTGTGTTATGGGGACATCTGGCGCTGTGGTTGGCTGTGTTACAGGGAACAGCTGGCGCTGTGGTTGGCTGTGTTATGGGAGAACAGCTGACGCTGTGGTTGGCTGTGTTATGGGGAACAGCTGGTGCTGTGTTATGGGGACATCTGGCACTGTGGTTGGCTGTGTTACAGGGAACAGCTGGCGCTGTGGTTGGCTGTGTCATGAGGAACAACGGGCGCTGTGGTTGGCTGTGTTATGGGGGAACAGCTGGCGCTGTGGTTGGCTGTGTTATGGGGGAACAACTGGCACTGTGTTATGGGGGAACAGCTGGCACTGTGGTTGGTTGTGTTATGAGGAACAACTGTCACCGTGGTTAGCTGTGTTATGGGGGAACAGCTGGCGCTGTGGTTGGGTGGTTGGCTGTGTTATGGGCAAACAGCTGGCGCTGTGGTTGGCTGTGTTATGGGGGAACAACTGGCACCGTGGTTGGCTGTGTTATGGGGCACTGACTGTTCTAACTTGATTTTGGGAAAACCTTGGTAATGTAGGTAACTTTGTTAAGGGAGTAATAGAGTGGTAATTTGGCTGGCACTGTTATGGGGCACTGGCTGACATTATGGCTCCCCACCTTATGAGACATCGGTTTGCATTGTAGGTGGCAGTGTTAAGAGGACAGCTGTTGGTATTGTGGCGGACTGTGTTGTGAGGCACAAGATGGCATTGTAGGTGGCTTTATTATGGGGCTTATATTGTGGCTGACTATGTTATGGGGTACTGGATGTTATTGCAGTTGGTAGTGATATTAGGATAACTGCCGGCATGGTTGCTGGTTGTGTGGTGGGGCACTAACTGGCATTGTAGGATACCAAATTATGTGGCTAACAGCTGGTACTATGGCTGTTTTGTGGCTATGGATGACATTGTGTGTAGTAGTAGTATTATGGGGACATTGGCATTGCAGCTATGTGTGTTATGGGTCACAAGTTGACACTGTAAGCAACATTTATGGAGGTAACCGATGGCACTGTGGTTGACTGTTATGGGCAGGGGTGTTGCTAGGTTAAAACATTTGGGGCTTGGGCCCCTGATGTTTTCTCCCAGGCCCCGAATGTACTGCCTGCCAGCTAGATACAACTGTAATGCTGTCCTCACAACAATACAATTGAATCAAATGCACTGGAAACGTTGAAGGACCAGTATCATGTGACCAGTGAAACATGCAGTGGACCATCGATGATGTCACCATCATGTGACCACTGCTGGAGAGGACGGCAGTGAAGAGGAGAAGTCCTGGGAGAAGAAGCTGTGGTAATGTCTGGTACATGGGGAGAGGTAAGTGAAGGGGGTGGCAGAGCAATGCTGGGAGTTGTGGTCATTTAACTGGGACTGTATGTTAGGGCTGAAGGGTGGGATGTTATTTACATGGTGGCTGTGGAAGGGGGGGGGGGAGGTTTATTTAAAGGGAACCTGTCACCAGGATTTTGCGCATAGAGCTGGGGACATGGGCTGCTAGATGGCTGCTAGCACATCTGCAATACCCAGGTCCCATAGCTCTCTGCGCTTTTATTGTGTTAAAAAACAGTTTTGATCCATAAATGACCTGATATGAGTCCTGTATCCGGAGATGAGTCAAGCGGAAAGGAGCCCAGCACCGCCCCGCGTCCTCCGAATCTCCTCCTTGCTGGCTGACGTCACAGAGCTGGAGCGCCGAAATCTCGCGATGCGCGAGCTAGCGCATTCGCAGTGTCGGCATCATGTTCATTCCCTGTACTGGCATCAGCACAGGGAACGAACTACGCATGCGCTAGCTCGCGCATCGCGAGATTTCGGCGCTCCAGCTCTGTGACGTCAGCCAGCAAGGAGGAGATTTGGAGGACGCGGGGCGGTGCTGGGCTCCTTTCCGCTTGACTCATCTCCGGATACAGGACTCATATCAGGTAATTTGCATATGGATCAAAACTGTTTTTTAACACAATAAAAGCGCAGAGAGCTATGGGGACTGGGTACTGCAGATGTGCTAGTGGCCATCTAGCAGCCCATGTCCCCAGCTCTATGGCCAAATTCCTGGTGACAGGTTCCCTTTAAATGGGACTGTATATTGGAGGGGGCTGGAGAGATGGTGTGATGTTATTTACATGGGACTCTACGGCGGAGGGAAATAGTGTTATTTACATGGGACTGTATTTTGGAGGGGGCAGGAGAGATGGTGTGATGTTATTTACATGGGACTCTACGGCGGAGGGAAATAGTGTTATTTACATGGGACTGTATTTTGGAGGGGGCAGGAGAGATGGTGTGATGTTATTTACATGGGACTCTACGGCGGAGGGAAATAGTGTTATTTACATGGGACTGTATTTTGGAGGGGGCAGGAGAGATGGTGTGATGTTATTTACATGAGATTCTATGACGGAGGGAGGGAAATAGTGTTATTTACATGGGACTGTATGGTGGAGGGAGGAAAATAACTACAGGGGGCATTATAAATACTGTGGCACTTCAGGGAGAGCATTATAACAGTAGGGGGCAGAATAAATACTGGGGGGACATTAGGCATCCTATTACTACTGGGGGCTCTATAGGAGGGACTTATAGATCCGCCTTATTACTACTAAGGGGTCTGTAGATAGCTTTATTACCACTGGGGAACAATAGGGGGCCTTATTTCTACTGGGGGCTCTGTTAGGGCATTATTAATACTGGAGGGCTCTTCTACTATGGGGGCACTGTAGGGGGCAGTATTACTAATAAGGGTATTTTCGAACGGAATTACTATTAGTGGGACTATGAGGAGCACTATTACTATGGGGGCACTGTAGGGGGCCGTATTACTAATAAGGGTATTCTAGAGGCCTCAGATCAGAGTCTTGGGCCTCAGATCTTCTGAGACCCTAGCAACGCCCCTGGTTATGGGAGAGTATTTATGGTGGCACCGCCTGGCTGTGTTATGGAGGCACTTTTAACACTTTTATAGAAGTACTGTCTTTGTGTTTTCTCTAAGGAATTTTTTTTTTTTCAATATTTTTTTCCTTGAGATACAGAGAATAAAGAAAATTCCCAATTTTGCCTTTCGTTATCTACGCCATATGCGCTCACCATCATCCCATCCCAAGGTAATTAAAATGCACCATCTCACTCAAAGCCATGTAAATGAGCATATTAAATGCGTCATCTAATGTCTTCAATCCATTTTTAATAACTGCGTAGCTTGGGTTGAAACAAACACGTCCATCACTCGCGGCGTTCCTGGAATTTTAACTACTTGAAGTGGCCCAGCTGTCATTTCAATGGCCCAGGGACTCCAAAATAAATATGCATAGTATTAATGTTCTTATGAAGACGTTTCATGTCACAAGCCGTGACACGTGTGACTCATATCAATGTCCTATAGATTCAAAAATAAATCTGCATAGTGTTAATGTTCATATAGTTTGTACAGTTAAAAATACATAAAACCATCAAGGTCAACCACAGAATTGGTGGGGACATGAATCCCAGAAGGAAGTGAGACTCAGATTTCTACACATTTATATAAACACTAGCAGAAGGACCCGGCTTTGCACGGGTATATTTCATTTGATGTTTGTGTGTGTTCATTTGATATCCACAGTGTCCACTATAACAGTGACCTCTACAGTGCCCTCCTCTTTAACAGTGACCTCCACAGCGGCCGTCCCTTTATTAGTGACCTCCACAGTAGCCCGTCTCGTTAACAGTGATTGCCACAATAACAAGCCCCCTTAACAGTTACCTCCACAGAGCTCTGTACCCTTGAAAATGTGACCTCCACAGCACCCGCCCCCTTAACAGTGACCTCTACAGTACCCCACCCCTTAACACTGACCTCCATAGCTGACCGTCTCCTTAACTTTGACCTCCACCGTTCCCTGCCCCCTTAACAGAGACCTCCACAGTATCCCGCCCCCTTAACAGTGACCTCCACAGCAGCCTGCCCCTTTAACAGTGACCTCCACAGTGGCCGAACTTTTATTTGTGACCTTCACAGTACTCCATCTCCTTAACAGGGATTTCCACAACACTCCATCCCATTAACAGTGGCCTCTACAGCAATCTGCCCCTTAACACTGACCTCCATAACGGACCGTCCCCTTAACTGTGACCTCCACAGCAGCCTGCCCCTAGGGTGGCCAGAGGTCAAGTTTTAGCCCGGACAGTCCGGCTTTTAGATTCCCTGTTCTCCGTCCGGCGCAAGGCCTTGATGGGCACAGGGATGTCCTTTTGAAAAGCTCACTCTCAGACAGCAGCACAGTGCTGTCTGAGCATGAGCTGCAGGGAAAAAGTCATCCTCCCTCCCACCCCTGCAGCTGACAGAAGTTGATTTTTGCCTTCATTTTTTCAATCCCCGTCGGCTGCTGAGTGTGAGGGGGCGTGGCTGAACCTAGTCAGGGACGTGGCTTAGCGGGCCTAAGGGTGGGGTTTTTAAGTCTGTCTTTTAAGGGTGGCCTAAATGGCCACCCTACCTTCCCCCTAAACTGTGACCTCCACAGCACTCCATTCCCTTAACAGTATCATCCACAGCGCCCTGCCCCTTTAAAGCTGACCTACAGCAGTGAAGAAAAATGGCTGGGTTGTTATGGAAACCTGGTGTAAAACTGTGTATGTGGAGAATAAGGGCCTGCGAGATTCTATTGGCTGATAAGGGTCATGTGACCAAGCTTCTATTGGCTAATGCATTTTTTGGGAATATCTCAGGAACAGTACGTCCTAGAGAGCTGAGACGCAGTCTAAAATCTTCCCGGACACCTGATGTACGTGTGTGCCAAATTTTGTGATTTTAAATGCGACGGTGCAGATTCCTTTAGCGGACATACACACACTCATCTTTATATATTAGATTAATCTCATTTAGTTCTAAGAATTCATCTAAGACTTTTTTTTTTTTTTTTTAAAACCATTCCTGCTGTGACCACGTCCTGAGGAAGTCTATTCCACAGATTCACAGTTCTTATAGTAAAGAAACTTTGATGCTTCTGGAGACTGAACTTTTGAGGGCATTTTACATAGAACAGCTTTTCACCATATTTTTGTATGGCCCATTTATATATTTTTATAGGTTAATCATGTTCCCCCTTAGATGGCTCTTCTCAAGTAATACATTTAATTATTTAAAATATTTTAATCTTTCTTCATAACTAAGACCCTACATGCCCCTTATCAGTTTAGTCGCTCTCCTCTGTAATTTTTCCAGCTGTAGTTATCACGATCGGCGTGACTATCACATACGTGACACAGAGGGAGGGAAAGAGGAAGGCCCTGCCCAAGTGAGAGGGAAGGTGGTGACCCCTGACTCACCTTGCGGCTGGCACCTGGCTGCCCTGACGTCCCTAGACGGGTTCCTCACCCGTACGCCGATCACGTGCCTAAAACCCTGGCTTTCCCTAAGATGAGCCCTAGATAGTGAACAGGGCGGTGGGAACACTAGTCCGCACCACTAGCTCTAAAGGAAAACACCAAGGGGAGGACAGACAATACAGACTAAACATATAATCCCAGGTGGGCGACAACAGGAGACAACAAAAAGCCCAACAGGGATCCGGAGGGAAGCACTCTGGAACAACAACCAGGATTCACAGCTCCAGTGGGTCAGTATAGATGTCCAGGCAGGAAGCTCTATAACTGGCAACTAGAGAAGTGTGAGAGGAGAATATAAGGAGGTTGGGAGTGGCAGACAAGAAACAGCTGAGGAGGAGAAGCTACGGATCCCTGAGTGAGACAAAAAGGATTGCAAGGCAAACACAGAAAACAATCACTAAGAAACAACGTGATCTTTAGACATAGAGCGCGCAGCCACCCGCTGCGACTTCCTGACCCCGGGTATAACGGAGTCAGACATGGCTCTTGACACCCTCGTGACAGTAGTGCGTCCTTTCTATGGACTGGTGCCCAGAAATGAACTGCATATTCCAGATGAGGCCGCACCAACGCTTTGTAAAGTGGTAATATTACATCCCTGCCCCGCGAGTCCATGCCTCGTTTAATGCATGACAATATCCTGGTGGCCTTAGAAGCATCTTATTGACATTGTGCTGTTATTCAATCTACCATCTACAAGGACACCCAAATCCTTCTCTATAAGTGACTCTCCCAGTGTTGCATCCCCTAGGACATACAGGAAGTGCAGAATTATTAGGCAAATGAGTATTTTGACCACATCATCCTCTTTATGCATGTTGTCTTACTCCAAGCTGTATAGGCTCGAAAGCCTACTACCAATTAAGCATATTAGGTGATGTGCATCTCTGTAATGAGAAGGGGTGTGGTCTAATGACATCAACACCCTATATCAGGTGTGCATAATTATTAGGCAACTTCCTTTCCTTTGGCAAAATGGGTCAAAAGAAGGACTTGACAGGCTCAGAAAAGTCAAAAATAGTGAGATATCTTGCAGAGGGATGCAGCACTCTTAAAATTGCAAAGCTTCTGAAGCGTGATCATCGAACAATCAAGCGTTTCATTCAAAATAGTCAACAGGGTCGCAAGAAGCGTGTGGAAAAACCAAGGCACAAAATAACTGCCCATGAACTGAGAAAAGTCAAGCGTGCAGCTGCCAAAATGCCACTTGCCACCAGTTTGGCCATATTTCAGAGCTGCAACATCACTGGAGTGCCCAAAAGCACAAGGTGTGCAATACTCAGAGACATGGCCAAGGTAAGAAAGGCTGAAAGACGACCACCACTGAACAAGACACACAAGCTGAAACGTCAAGACTGGGCCAAGAAATATCTCAAGACTGATTTTTCTAAGGTTTTATGGACTGATGAAATGAGAGTGAGTCTTGATGGACCAGATGGATGGGCCCGTGGCTGGATTGGTAAAGGGCAGAGAGCTCCAGTCCGACTCAGACGCCAGCAAGGTGGAGGTGGAGTACTGGTTTGGGCTGGTATCATCAAAGATGAGCTTGTGGGGCCTTTTCGGGTTGAGGATGGAGTCAAGCTCAACTCCCAGTCCTACTGCCAGTTTCTGGAAGACACCTTCTTCAAGCAGTGGTACAGGAAGAAGTCTGCATCCTTCAAGAAAAACATGATTTTCATGCAGGACAATGCTCCATCACACGCGTCCAAGTACTCCACAGCGTGGCTGGCAAGAAAGGGTATAAAAGAAGAAAATCTAATGACATGGCCTCCTTGTTCACCTGATCTGAACCCCATTGAGAACCTGTGGTCCATCATCAAATGTGAGATTTACAAGGAGGGAAAACAGTACACCTCTCTGAACAGTGTCTGGGAGGCTGTGGTTGCTGCTGCACGCAATGTTGATGGTGAACAGATCAAAACACTGACAGAATCCATGGATGGCAGGCTTTTGAGTGTCCTTGCAAAGAAAGGTGGCTATATTGGTCACTGATTTGTTTTTGTTTTGTTTTTGAATGTCAGAAATGTATATTTGTGAATGTTGAGATGTTATATTGGTTTCACTGGTAAAAATAAATAATTGAAATGGGTATATATTTGTTTTTTGTTAAGTTGCCTAATAATTATGCACCGTAATAGTCACCTGCACACACAGATATCGCCCTAAAATAGCTAAAACTAAAAACTACTTCCAAAAATATTCAGCTTTGATATTAATGAGTTTTTTGGGTTCATTGAGAACATGGTTGTTGTTCAATAATAAAATTAATCCTCAAAAATACAACTTGCCTAATAATTCTGCACTCCCTGTATGAAGCACAGAGATTACTACCAAAATGCATAACTTTACATTTAACCACATTGAACCTCATTGGCCAAGTTGATGCTCAATCACTCAGAGTGTCTAAGTCAGCTTGTAGTTTACTGCTGGGAAGACTGTGGGGGCTTTAATACAACTGGGGGCATTATGGTGTGTTTATAAGTACTGAAGGACACTGGTGGGCTTTATTACTACTGGAGGAACTACTGGCAAGCATGACTACTTATGGGGACATGATTACTACTAGGGGGATTATGGTGAGCTCTACTACTACCATGGGCAGTATAGAAGGAATTGTTACAATTGATGGGCTCTATGGTTGGGTTTATCACTAATAGGGGCACTATGGTGGGCTTTACTATGACCGGGGGCTCTATAGGCAAGTATTTTTTAGGGGGCATTATGGTGGCATTCTCCTTTACTACTGGGAACACTATAGAAAGTATTATGACTTCTGGAGTAGAATGGGGACAATATTGCTATTGGGACCACTATTACTACCAAGGCCAGTCTGGGAGAAAATTAATCCTTTTGGTGGGACTTTGGGAGCACTGTTATTGTTGATGGCACCCTGGCACAATATCAGCTTAGCACAATTATTTTTGGGGGACACTATGTGGACAGCACTATTACTATCTGGTTGGTACTAGTATTTTCAGGGAGATTATCGGTTTCTGCAGAGCAGTATTGGGGAGCACAGTGGGCACAGTATTGGGGGTGGCAGGATGGGGTCTTAACCCCTTCCCAACTGCAATCCGTTTATATACGTGATATTTGCACATACCCCGTGCAGCTATCACGTCTATAAACGTCAAACCAGCTCTTTAATCCAAGTGCTGCAAAGCGCTTGGATTAAAGCTTCTGCCTCTGCCCTGCTGCTGTCATGGACAGCATACAGTGCAGTAATGCCGGCAAAGGACCAATCAGAGTGGCCCCTTGCCGACAATCGATCCGATTGGTTAGTCTGTGCAGATCGGATCGCGGCAGTGAAAAAATGCCAGTTTCAGGCTCTGATCTGCAGGTAGTGTCCTCGTAATACCCCCCCCCAATCTGTGCCCCCCCATCTATGCCCCCCAAGCCCCCCTTGTGTCCGCCTGCAGCTCATCTGCTCCTGCGCTCATCTCCTAGAGGCAGCTGCCCTGAAGCGGTCCGCCCCCTCCCCGCCCCATGCATTCTCACCCACCCCTCCTGCCCCAGCCTCCATGAATGTTGGCGGCCGTACCCCCCCTTTCCATTGCTGCCCCCGATCCCCCTGCTGTGTGTGATGACGACGGCTCCATTCCTTAACCGCCGCCATCAGCAGAGTGTCAGCTCTATGCTGGCACTCTCCTGTAACCCCATAGATGCCGCGGTTGCCGGCATCCATGGGGTTAATAGAGGGAGGGAGCTCCCTCTCTCAACCATCGGGGCTGCAGCTGTGATTGCAGCACCTGATGGTTGCCATGGCAACCGGACGCTTTGCAAAAGCGCCCGCTGTTGCCACCTACAGGGCATCTAATAGTATTATACTTTGCAATGCAAGAGCATTGCAAAGTATAGTACAGCCATCAGCCCCACTGGATCTTCAAGATCCAAGAGGGACTTTATAAAAAAAGAAAGTGAAAACAATAAAAATGAAAAATAGAAAAAAATACAAATTTAAATAAAAAAAAGAAATTGCCTTTTCCTATAAAAAAATGAAAAAATGAAATAAAACACACATATTAGGTGTCACCGCGTCCGTAACGACCGTCTCTATAAATATATCACATGATAGACCCTGTCCGATAAACACCATAAAAAATAAAATAAAAACCAGTGCCAAAAAGCTATTTTTGTCACAAAAGTGCAACAGCAAGCAATCAAAAAGGCTTATAACCCCAAAATAGTACCAATCAAACCGTCACCTCATCCCGCAAAAAATAATACCCTATTTAAGACAATCGCCCAAAAAATAAAAAAAGCTATGGTTCTCAGACTATAGAGATACTAAAACATCATTTTTTTGGTTTCAGAAATGCTATTATTGTGTAAAACGTAAATAAATAAGAGAAAGTATACATATTAGGTATTGCCACATTTGTAACGATCTGCTCTATAAAACTATCACATGACCTAACTCCTCAGATGAACGTTGTAAAAATAAATAAATTAAAACTGTTCCAAAACAGCCAATTTTTGGGTCACCTTGCCCCATAAAGTGTAATAATGAATGATCAAAAAATCCTATATACCCAAAAATGTTACCAATAAAAACCTCAACACTTTCTGCAAAAAACGAGCCCCTGCACAAGACGGTTGGCAGAAAAATAAAGAAAACATATGGCGTTCAGAAAACCAATCCAGCAAAATCTGCCTTCCAAAAACTGTATGGCATTCCTTTCCTTCTACACCCTGCCGTGTGCCCGTACAGCAGTTTACGACCACATGTGGGTGTTTCTGTAAACCGCAGAATCAGGGTAATAAATATTTAGTTTTGTTTGGCTGTTAACCCTCAATGTGTTAAAGATTATTTTTTTATAAAAATGGAAAATCTGCCAAAAAAGTGAAATTGAGAAATTTCATCTCCATTTTCCTTTAATTCTTGTGGAACGGGTTAACAAAGTTAGTAAAATCCGTTTTGAGTAACTTGAGGGGTGTAGTTTCTACAATGGGGTCGTTTATGGGGGTATCCACTATGTAAGCCCAACAAAGTGACTTCAGACCTGAACTGGTCCTTAAAAAGTGGGTTTTGGAAATTTTCTTAAAAATTTTAAGAATCGCTTCTAAACTTCTAAGCCTTCTAACGTCCTAAAAAAATAAAATGACATTTCCAAAATGATGCCAACATAAAGTAGACATATAGGGAATGTTAAGTAATAAATATTTTATTAGGTATCACTTTCTGTTTTAGAAGCAGAGAAATTGAAATTTGGAAAATTGTGAATTTTTCAAAATTTTTGGTAAATTTGGGATTTTTTCATAAATAAAGGTGAAATACAGAACAGACCAAAAGTTTGGACACACATTCTCATTCAAAGAGTTTTCTTTATTTTCATGACTATGAAAATTGTAGATTCACACTGAAGGCATCAAAACGATGAATTAACACATGTGGAATTATATACATAACAAAAAAGTGTGAAACAACTGAAAATATATCATATTCTAGGTTCTTCAAAGTAGCCACCTTTTGCTTTGATTACTGCTTTGCACACTCTTTGCATTCTCTTGATGAGATATCTCCATTGATATGTCACCAGACAGAACCTCTACAGCAGCACAAGGAGACCATGTGGCTTAAAGGGGGGCTATCCAAGATTAATACATACCTCACTGAGTGTATGGTGGTGGTCATACTTACTTGGGCCCACCACGGAGCTTGGGTTCTGTCGCTCCCTGGCTGGCTCTTCTGCTGCCTGCAGTGCTGAAAACAACATCTCTTGACAAGGGGCCATGTAACCGCTGCAGCCAATCGTAAGCTGCAACGATGACCTTCTCCTCTTGTGTGATGACAACACAGAACCACAGATTAGACCCCAAAATGAATACAGACCTGAACATTAATACAAACCCCAAAATTAATACCAACCTACAGACTAGACCATAAAAGTTAATAGAGACCCCAAAATTTAATACATACTTCCAGACAAACCCCACAATTAATACATATTCACAGATTAGACCACAAAACTAATAAAGGCCTCTTCCAGACCTCCAGCCTGGATCCCAAAATGAACACAGAGCCCAGATCAGCCCTCAAATTCATGCAATGGATATGGAAAACCAGCACTCACTCAGGTGCACGCTGCCCGGGAGAGGACGTCACTCCACAGCAATATAAGAAAGGAATCCCAGCAGTCGTGTCTTGATGCAAATCAGATATCTTTTATTCCATAAACGAATGTGCCTTCATCAACAGCTATATCCAAATAAATTTTTTAACAAACTATATATACCCTATAGTCACTACCCACAGGGGCAGGAGGTCCATCCCATAAGGGGAATGGCCACAAAAACAAAAAAAATTTATGTCACCCGCCTCCGTGGTCATTATCTTATTAAATGCCCTTGTGGTCTGCTGTACATTGGTGAGACAATGCAGGCAGCGAGGGACAGAATTAAAAAACACAAATCAACTATCAGAACCAAAAATCTGTTATTACCCATACCAAGCCATTTTGAAAAATGTAGACACTCTATTGCCCAGCTGAAATTTCAGTTTATAGAGCAGGTGACCAGACCACGGGGGGGGGGGGGGGGGGGGGGGGGGGTGACATCAAAAAAATGTTGCTACAGAGGGAAGCCTTTTGGATTCACATGTTGGACACCTTGCACCCTAGAGGCCTCAATAGGGAATATGAGGTCATGCATTTATAGAGGAACTATTTTGTTTAGTGTTTACAATACATTTATTATTTATCTTTCAGACGTTGAATATCTGAACATTGCACAAGAAAATTGTCTAGAAATGTAAGATAGAATATCTATCTAGATGATTTTTGCTTTTCTGGTTTGTTCACTATTATATTGATTACACCTATCTTTTTGTGGCCATTCCCCTTATGGGATGGACCTCCTGCCCCTGTGGGTGGTGACTGTAGAGTACAAACCGGATTCCAAAAAAGTTGGGACACTATACAAATCGTGAATAAATACTGAATGCAATGATGTGGAGGTGCCAACTTCAAATATTTTATTCAGAATAGAACATAAATCACGGAACAAAAGTTTAAACTGAGAAAATGTACCATTTTAAGGGAAAATATGTTGAATCAGAATTTCATGGTGTCAACAAATCCCCAAAAAGTTGGGACAAGGCCATTTTCACCACTGTGTGGCATCTCCCCTTCTTCTTACAACACTCAACAGACGTCTGGGGACCGAGGAGACCAGTTTCTCAAGTTTAGAAATAGGAATGCTCTCCCATTCTTGTCTAATACAGGCCTCTAACTGTTCAATCGTCTTGGGCCTTCTTTGTTGCACCTTCCTCTTTATGATGCGCCAAATGTTCTCTATAGGTGAAAGATCTGGACTGCAGACTGGCCATTTCAGTACCCGGATCCTTCTCCTACGCAGCCATGATGTTGTGATTGATGCAGAATGTGGTCTGGCATTATCTTGTATGATACATTTACTCGGATTAAACGTTTGATCTGTCATCTACGTTCTATTACAAATAAAATATTGACATTTGCCATCTCCACTTCATTGCATTCAGTTTTTATTCACAATTTGTTTAGTGTCCAAACTTTTTTGGAATCCGGTTTGTATATATAGTTTGTTAAAAAATTTATTTGGATATACCTGTTGATGAAGGCACATCGCCAAAACGCGTCCTGGTTATAGGACTATTTTCGTTTATGGAATAAAGATATCTGATTTGGATCAAGACACGACTGCTGGGATTCCTCTCAAATTCATGCAGACCCCACATTTATAAGAACCCAAATCAGTCTGTAAATTTGTGCAGACCCCAAATCAGAACCAAAATTCATACAAACCCCTGATTGGGTCCTAAATTCATTGAGAACTCTGTCACTGACTATCACCCACTAAATGCAGGCCTCAGACCAGACAAAAAAATACCTCTCCTACTGGCACCACCGCCGCTGCCACTGCTTTCTTGGTGTAGCACAGTCCTGTACTGCATCCTGACATTGCACAGCATCATGTCATAGTGCACGCCTATGCACACGAGGTCCTAAAGCTGTATGATGTCAGGACCCACTGCAGCGCCGACACCTGGACCAGGGAATGATGAGTAATGCCAGCACTATCGGCGTTATACTCACTGCTCCCTGGGCCTTTTGCACTAATGAGCAGTTCCACAAGCACTCATTAGTTGCAATTAAAAAAGTACATTTTTTTGCCCTAAAATAAATTGCACCCTCCTTACGGGTAGTGAGTTGGCGCACTAGGTAGATGTCTACCTGTCATCCGAGCCATGATAAGACTAGAGAAAGCCACCACTTAGGTTTTTTTGGCCCCAAGTGAACCCCTCATTCTCTGGGACCTATAGCAGCTGCTATAACAATTGTCACACCCACGTTGGAGAGCTGCTACAAAGAGCAGTTCTCACTCTGAAGAATCGGCATGTACAGTTAGTGTTAGCTTATTTAATTTGCATGGGGACCCCCATAATCAGGGGCCAAATTAAAGGGGTGACAAACTGGGTAATTGCTCAGGGCTCTTAGTGTGCCCACTGAGGACTGAAACCCATAGTAACCTGAATTTTACATTGACACCTTTACTGCCCTAAATCACCATGGACTTTAAAAATTACAAGAAAAACTACTTAAAATTGCCCTACTTTCCTGGCGTAGCGGCATGACGTGAAGACGCTCACGTGCCGCGCTCCCTCCTCCCCTCCGTGTACTATGGGCTCCGGCGTGTAGGCGAGAGCGGATCTCCACTGGTTTTCGGCTGCCGGGATGATCTGATGCCGCTCCGCTGAATGAGACAGCTGATACAGTCCTGATTCACCCGGACGGGAGTGGGATTGAGTGAGTACCGGCTCTGGTGCTGGGTCGGCACATACCGGACTCGGAGTCACCGCATGTGCTTTTGGCTGTTCCCCTATGAGAAGATTGGCGCCGTGGAAGCAAGGGGACCCCTCTCAGTTGGAGGATGAGGATGACGGTATGGTGGTGATCTGCAGGTACCTTTCTTCAGCTTTTATAGCCTAAATGAACTGGCAGGGTACTGTTGATTAAAAGGACCTGTACACCAGTAAGTCCGTTGAGAGCATTAAAGGGGTCTGAAGCTTTATTTAAAAGGGTTTTGTGAAATGAGATACCCTTGGTTCCGAATCTGGAGTGGTTAAAGTTGCTGGCGGCCTGAGGAGGCGAGAAGGAGAAGAAGAGGAGAAGGAAAGGGGGAAGGAAAAGAAAAGTTAACTGGCAAAAAAGCACTGTATGAATAGCTGGGACTTTTTACTAAGAATAGAGGGGTATGTGTCTACCCTAAAGTATAATGGAAGAAGATTTCAATCAGATGGGGAGCTAAATGTGCCTATACCTGGGGCTATAATCTCCGACAGTAAATTTAGATTGCAAGATTTAGAGACTGGCTCATAAATAGTGCATAGCCCAGAATCAATTGTCTTATTCCACGGCCCTATTAACGGTTCTGGACATTACTTTCTATTGTTGGAGTAAAAGTTATCTGGCTCCAGTGGCTTTGTGCTTGAAAGACCGGAACTCTGTTTTTTTTTTTGGTTTTTTTTGTAACCTCGGACAATACGGGACTTGGAAGACGAGAAAAAAAGAGAAAGAGTTCGTAAACGGAGAAGTCTGATCTGAACCAGTATAGAAGCACTATTGATCTACCGTTTTTGCAGGGATTGTCTGCATGGGATTAGAGATTTTTATCTTTTTTTTGTGGAAAATTTAAGTGTGGGGTTTTCTCTCTTCTTTCTTTTTCCTCTGCTTTCTTTTTTTTTTTTTTTCCCTCCTTTGCTTTTTTTTTTTTTCTTTATTTTTTCTCCCTCTGGTGTTCTTTTCTTTTTCTCCCTTTCCCTTTCCTACAGTTTTTTTTTTTTTTTTAGTTTTCTCTCTCTTCCTTCTTGGTGTAAATATGCCTCCAAAGTCATATAATTGAAAGTCCATAGGTACCTCCTCACCAAGTGGGGGAAAGGGAAATGGTATAATAACTGGATTAGATAAATATCTTAAATCCCCCCCCCCCCCCCAAAAAAAAAAAAAATAAGAGCTCACTGAGGGGAAAGTCAGAGAGAGGGTGGGGATCTACTTGTCTCAGAGGAATGTGGAGGGGGTGAAAAGAGTATAGGTAGTGGAGAAGGTATGGAGGAAAGAATAAACTCAGTAGATAAAAAACTAATGGAAATTTTAGGTGCGGTACAACAATCTAACCATAGTCTGGAGGAGCTGACTACGAAGATTGCCTCAGCACAGGTGGATCTCACTCTTATTAACCACTCCAGGACCGCCTTACGCAGGATTGCGTCCTGCCGGCGGCCCTGCTCTTCTGGGTGGACGCATATACGCGTCCTCCCGCGAGAGCCGAGATTTCCTGTGAACGCGCGCACACAGGCGCGCGCGCTCACAGGAACGGAAGGTAAGAGAGTGGATCTCCAGCCTGCCAGCGGCGATCGCTCGCTGGCAGGCTGGAGATGTGATTTTTTTAACCCCTAACAGGTATATTAGACGCTGTTTTGATAACAGCGTCTAATATACCTGCTATCTGGTCCTCTGGTGGTCCCTTTTGTTTGGATCGACCACCAGAGGACTCAGGCAGCTCACTAAAGTAGCACCAAACACCACTACACTACACCCCCCCTGTCACTTATTAACCCTTTATGAACCACTGATCACCCCATATAGATTCCCTGATCACCCCCCTGTCATTGATCACCCCCCTGTCATTGATCACCCCCCTGTAAGGCTCCATTCAGACGTCCGTATGATTTTTACGGATCCACGGATACATGGATCGGATCCGCAAAACGCATACGGACGTCTGAATGGAGCCTTACAGGGGGGTGATCAATGACAAGGGCGTGATCACCCATATAGACTTCCTGATCACTTCCCTGTCATTGATCACCCCCCCTGTCATTGATCACCCCCCTGTAAGGCTCCATTCAGACGTCCGCATGATTTTTACGAATCCATGGATACAAGGATCAGATCCGCAAAACACATGCGGACGTCTGAATGGAGCCTTACAGGGGGGTGATCAATGACAGAGGGGTGATCACCCATATACACTCCCTGATCACCCCCTGTCATTGATCACCCCCTGTAAGGCTCCATTCAGACGTCCGCATGATTTTTACGGATCCATAGATACATGGATCGGATCCGCAAAACACATGCGGACGTCTGAATGGAGCCTTACAGGGGAATGATCAATGACAGAGGGGTGATCACCCATATACACTCCCTGATCACCCCCTGTCATTGATCACCCCCTGTAAGGCTCCATTCAGACGTCCGCATGATTTTTACGGATCCATGGATACATGGATCGGATCCGCAAAACACATGCGGACGTCTGAATGGAGCCTTACAGGGGGGTGATCAATGACAGACGGGTGATCACCCATATACACTCCCTGATCACCCCCTGTCATTGATCACCCCCTGTAAGGCTCCATTCAGACGTCCGCATGATTTTTACGGATCCATGGATACATGGATCGGATCCGCAAAACACATGCGGACGTCTGAATAGAGCCTTACAGGGGGGTGATCAATGACAGAGGGGTGATCACCCATATACACTCCCTGATCACCCCCTGTCATTGATCACCCCCTGTAAGGCTCCATTCAGACGTCCGTATGATTTTTACGGATCCATGGATACATGGATCGGATCCGCAAAACACATGCGGACGTCTGAATGGAGCCTTACAGGGGGGTGATCAATGACAGAGGGGTGATCACCCATATACACTCCCTGATCACCCCCTGTCATTGATCACCCCCCTATAAGGCTCCATTCAGACGTCCGCATGATTTTTACGGATCCATGGATCGGATCCGCAAAACACATGCGGACGTCTGAATGGAGCCTTACAGGGGGGTGATCAATGACAGAGGGGTGATCACCCATATACACTCCCTGATCACCCCCTGTCATTGATCACCCCCTGTAAGGCTCCATTCAGACGTCCGCATGATTTTTACGGATCCATGGATACATGGATCGGATCCGCAAAACACATGCCAATGTCTGAATGGAGCCTTACAGGGGGGTGATCAATGACAGAGGGGTGATCACCCATATACACTCCCTGATCACCCCCTGTCATTGATCACCCCCTGTAAGGCTCCATTCAGACGTCCGCATGATTTTTACGGATCCATGGATACATGGATCGGATCCGCAAAACACATGCGGACGTCTGAATGGAGCCTTACAGGGGGGTGATCAATGACAGAGAGGTGATCACCCATATACACTCCCTGATCACCCCCTGTCATTGATCACCCCCCTGTAAGGCTCCATTCAGACGTCCGCATGTGTTTTGCGGATCCGATCCATGTATCCGTAAAAATCATACAGACGTCTGAATGGAGCCTTACAGGGGGGTGATCAATGACAGGGGGTGATCAGGGAGTCTATATGGGTGATCACCCCCCTGTCATTGATCACCCCCCTGTCATTGATCACCCCCCTGTAAGGCTCCATTCAGACGTCCGAATGTGTTTTGCGGATCCGATCCGTGGATCCGTAAAAATCATACGGACGTCTGAATGGAGCCTTACCAGGGGGGTGATCAATGACAGGGGGGTGATCAGGGAGTCTATATGACAGGGAGGTTGATCACCCCCCTGTCATTGATCACCCCCCCCCCCCCCCCGGTAAGGCTCCATTCAGACATTTTTTTGGCCCAAGTTAGCGGAAATATATATATATATTTTTTTGTTTGTTTTTTCTTACAAAGTCTCATATTCCACTAACTTGTGTCAAAAAATAAAATCTCACATGAACTCACCATACCCCTCACGGAATCCAAATGCGTAAACATTTTTAGACATTTATATTCCAGACTTCTTCTCACGCTTTAGGGCCCCTAAAAAGCCAGGGCAGTATAAATACCCCACATGTGACCCCATTTTGGAAAGAAGACACCCCAAGGTATTCGCTGAGGGGCATATTGAGTCCATGAAATATTGAAATTTTTGTCCTAAGTTAGCGGAAAGTGAGACTTTGTGAGAAAAAAAACAAAAAAAAAAATCAATTTCCGCTAACTTATGCAAAAAAAAAAAATTCAATGAACTCGCCAGGCCCCTCAGCGAATACCTTGGGGTGTCTTCTTTCCAAAGTGGGGTCACATGTGGGGTATTTATACTGCCCTGGCTTTTTAGGGGCCCTAAAGCGTGAGAAGAAGTCTGGGATCCAAATGTCAAAAAATGCCCTCCTAAAAGGAATTTGGGTTGCTTTGCGCATCTAGGCTGCAAAAAAGTGTCACACATGTAGTATCGCCGTACTCAGGAGAAGTTGGGGAATGTGTTTTGGGGTGTCATTTTACATATACCCATGCTGGGTGAGAGAAATATCTTGGTCAAATGCCAACTTTGTATAAAAAAATTGGAAAAGTTGTCTTTTGCCAAGATATTTCTCTCACCCAGCATGGGTATATGTAAAATGACACCCCAAAACACATTCCCCAACTTCTCCTGAGTACGGCGATACCAGATGTGTGACACTTTTTTGCAGCCAAGGTGGGCAAAGGGGCACACATTCCAAAGAGCACCTTTCGGATTTCGCAGGCCATTTTTTACACATTTTGATTGCAAAGTACTTCTCACGCATTTGGGCCCCTAAATTGCCAGGGCAGTATAACTACCCCACAAGTGACCCCATTTTGGAAAGAAGACACCCAAAGGTATTCCGTGAGGGGCACACCGAGTTCCTAGAATATTTTATTTTTTGTCACAAGTTAGCGGAAAATTATGATTTTTTTATTTTTTCATTTTTTCCTTACAAAGTCTCATATTACACTAACTTGCGACAAAAAATAAAAAATTCTAGGAACTCGCCATGCCCCTCACGGAATACCTTGGGGTGTCTTCTTTCCAAAATGGGGTCACTTGTGGCGTAGTTATACTGCCCTGGCAATTTAGGGGCCCATATGTGTGAGAAGTAGTTTGCAATCAAAATGTGTAAAAAATGGCCTGCGAAATCCGAAAGGTGCACTTTGGAATATGTGCCCCTTTGCCCACCTTGGCTACAAAAAAGTGTCACACATCTGGTATCGCCGTACTCAGGAGAAGTTGGGGAATGTGTTTTGGGGTGTCATTTTACATATACCCATGCTGGGTGAGAGAAATATCTTGGTCAAATGCCAACTTTGTATAAAAAAATTGGAAAAGTTGTCTTTTGCCAATATATTTCTCTCACCCAGCATGGTTATATGTAAAATGACACCCCAAAACACATTCCCCAACTTCTTCTGAGTACGGCGATACCAGATGTGTGACACTTTTTTGCAGCCAAGGTGGGCAAAGGGGCACATATTCCAAAGTGCATCTTTCGGATTTCGCAGGCCATTTTTTACACATTTTGATTGCAAAGTACTTCTCACACATTTGGGCCCCTAGAATGCCAGGGCAGTATAACTACCCCACAAGTGACCCCATTTTGGAAAGAAGACACCCCAAGGTATTCCGTGAGGGGCATGGCGAGTTCCTAGAATTTTTTATTTTTTGTCGCAAGTTAGTGGAATATGAGACTTTGTAAGAAAAAAAAATATATAAAAATAAATCATCATTTTCCGCTAACTTGTGACAAAAATTAAAAAGTTCTATGAACTCACTATGCCCATCAGCGAATACCTTAGGGTGTCTACTTTCCGAAATGGGGTCATTTGTGGGTTTTTCCACTGTTTGGGCATTGTAGAACCTCAGGAAACATGACAGGTGCTCAGAAAGTCAGAGCTGCTTCAAAAAGCGGAAATTCACATTTTTGTACCATAGTTTGTAAACGCTATAACTTTTACCCAAACCTATATTTTTTTTTGGCCCAAACATTTTTTTTTTTATCAAAGACATGTAGAACAATAAATTTAGCGAAAAATTTATATATGGATGTCGTTTTTTTGGCAAAATTTTACAGCTGAAAGTGAAAAATGTCATTTTTTGGCAAAAAAAACGTTAAATTTCGATTAATAACAAAAAAAGTTAAAATGTCAGCAGCAATGAAATACCACCAAATGAAAGCTCTATTAGTGAGAAGAAAAGGAGGTAAAATTCATTTGGGTGGTAAGTTGCATGACCGAGCGATAAACGGTGAAAGTAGTGTAGTGCAGAAGTGTAAAAAGTGGCCTGGTCATGAAGGGGGTTTCAGCTAGCGGGGTTGAAGTGGTTAAAGAGGAGATGAACAAAATTAGGGAAAAAGTTAAAGAGCTGCAGATATCTTCTGGAGGAATGAAAAAGGATATTGAGGGAATAAAAAATAGAGTAGAAGTTATAGATAAGGGGGAAAAAAATCCTCCTAGAGAGAATTACTACAATGGAGGATTTGTCTCGGAGATCTAACATTCGGTTAGTGTGATTCCCAGAGGGAGTGGAAAAGGAGGATACAACTGGGTTCATCCAGCAGTGGCTGAAGGATAGCTTTAATACAGAGGTTTCATCTCAATGGTTTCTAGTTGAGAGAGCCCACAGGATCCCGGGGAGGCCCCCTCCTAAAGGGAGCCCGCCCAGGGCAATTCTAGCTAAAATATTAAGCTCCAAGGATAGAGATGTAATAATAAGATCTAAAAGGAAAAAGCAGACAATAGAGTATAACGGAAGTAATATAGATATATATCCAGATTATTCCAGAGCAACGCAGGCAAAGAGACGCGAGTTTAGAGACGTAAAGAAAAGGCTTGCCGCCGCCCAGATACAATATTCTTTGATATACCCTACTAAGTTGCATGTAATATATCGGGATCAAGTAATCTTTTTTAGCTCCCCAGATGAAACAGTGGAGTGGCTGGATGCTAAAGGGATAGGCTCATGAAATTAAATCGGAGTACACGGGAATGGGAGGTGAAGGGGAGGGAATGGGCGGAGTGTAAGAGGTGGGTGAGATGTTGTGAGGCAAGGGGGGGGAGGAGGGGGGGGGGAACAGGTGGAATGGTTGTCTTGGTGGATCCAGTATATATAGTATGGAAGAAATATGTGAAAAATCAGGTGGGAGGCCCACATGAGTAGGATTGTGACATGGAATGTTCGTGGACTGGGAGATAAGGTTAAGAGGGTTATAGTTTTTTATATTGTTACTAGGCATCTCCTGGCAATTGTAGAACTGATGGAGACACATAATACACAGGATAAGATGAATTTGTTTATGAAGAAGTGGGCTAAGTACCAGTATCATTCGTGTTTCTCTACTTACTCATGTGGGGTCAGCGTCTATATCTTTTCCTCCCATTTGATCAGAAAATAGATGATAGGGGTAGATATGTATTCCTTCATTGTCAGTGGATTGGTATAGTTTGTATTATGACTTTCGTTTATATACCTCCGCCATTTTCCTTATATGTTATACATCGCCTGGTTGAGTTTGCAGACTCCAGAAGTAAATGCCCAGTACTAATAATGCGAGATTTTAACAATGTTATGAGTAGGAAGTTAGATAGATTTTCGGTTACCTCAAATGATAAATATGATACAAATCAACAGACACTACTTGAAAGAATATCCCAGGAATTGTCATTAATATATGTCTGGAGGTACCTCTATGATAATAAGAGGGCCTTTTCATGTTTTAGTCGAGGAAGTAAAATAATGTCAAGAATAGATTTGGCACTAGTTAGCCCGGAACTGTTAGATCAGATATTAGGTATGAGGTATGAGGTTAATAGTATTTCAGACCATTCCCCTATTAGCCTTACATTCAAATAGAAAAGCTCTATGTGTAAAGGCCGAGAGTTCCGATTAAATCCGCACTGGTTGAACTTAATTGATAATGATGAAGGCATCAACGTAGATATTAAGTAGTACTGGCGAATTAATTTAGGATCTACACAAATAGGCTACGTGTGGGACGCCTTCAAAGCGTATTTACGTGGCATCTTTAATGGTAAAATTAAGGGGCTAAAACGTGAATTCGCTAAAAAGGAGAATGAGTTGGGAGAAAAAATAAAGGAAATAGAGGAGGAACTTCTTGTAAATAATGTACCTGAATAGGTGGGTCAGCTAGAAGAGGCTAAAATCGCATTAAAAAAAACTATCTGGCTGATAAGGCACAACAAAAAATGGCACAATATTTTAGTGAGTCTGGAAAGCCAGGGAGACTGCTGTCCACACTTCTACAAAATCAAAAGGAAAATAACAGAATTAAGAGTGTTAGGAGGAGACATCCAACCAGGGGGAAATCGAACGAGAATTTGTTAAATACTATAAGGACCTCTACTCCTCGGACAGGGTAGGGAGTGATGGAGATATAGAACTCTTCCTGGAGGGCATATTGCTCCCTAGACTCTCCGAGGAGGATAGTGAATTTCTGAATGGTCCTATTAAATTGGAGGAATTATGGGAAACAGTGAAATCCATCCAGGGTAATTCCACACCTGGTTTGGATGGTCTCCCCTTTGAGATATATAGACGATATGGAGAGTCGATTCTTTCAGTCTTTTTGCAGGTTCTGAATGAATCAATGGATAAGGGTGGTCTCCCCGCGTCTCTATCGGAGGCTGTAATAACTCTGGTAGGGAAAAAGGGGAAGGACGAGAGTATGGTGGACTCATATCGCCCCATCTCTCTTCTCAACACCGACTTTAAAGGGCTTCTGTCACCCCACTAAACCATTTAAATTTTTTTGCTTACTTATAATCCCTACACTGCGATTTATGCCTACATAATCTAATTAATCATTTTAGTTCAGTAGATTGTGTTAAAAACGTGCTTTTAAAAATATGCAAATTACCTTGCTACCAGCAAGTAGGGCGGCTATTTGCTGGTAGCAGCCGCATCCTCCGATCCTAAAGACGCCCCCTCCGCATTGTGATTGACAGGGCCAGGGAACGGAATCGTTCTCTGCTGGCCCTGCCTGTTTGCATTCAAAATCTGGCGCCTGCGCCGCGGCCGTACCTGTCTTCAATCGGCGCAGGCGCACTGAGAGGCGGCCGCTCGCTCGGCCTCTCCATCCTCAATGCGCCTGCGCCGGGTGTAGATGTGACGTCATCGGCGCAGTAAATGGGCACAAGAAATGGACTCTAACACTATAGATTGGGGATTTATTTAAAAAAGTATAAAAAGGGTTACTATAGCTAGCCATTTCCGGTTGATACAGTTCTTTATCCTCCATCGTACATATATAACTCCCTGCTTGTTGAGTAGGATGTATAAAACAAAGGACTCTAGATGCTGGAAATGTAGAATAAAAAACGCGGATTTTACCCACTTAATCTGGTACTGTCCTCTTATACAGGTCTATTGGACTCAAGTATTTAAAGAACTTACTAGTAACTAGTAGTATTGTGCCATTGGAGATTTCTGTAGCTGTGTTAGGATATATTAGGGAAATAGATTGGGAAAGAAAATGTGAGATGAAATGGGAAAAAGGATTAATGATGGCGCGGGTTATTATAGCCAGGGAGTGGGGTGCGGATAGACCACCAAATATTGAAGAATGGAAGAATCTTTTCGAGAGGGTGCAGAGATATGAGTATTTCTGCAAGATAAAAGAAGAGGGGAAAAAAAGGAAATAAACAAACAAATAATGATTGAAGGAAGATTGTAGCCCCTGATATGAGATCATGAATTTAATTTTTTCTGGAAGCACCCAAGACAACCTAGGGGAGGTGGGAGGGTATTCTTTTTTTCTATGTGAAATGAAATAATGATATGATGGTAAATATGATATTATTAGTGGTAATCATGTAATATTTATTGTATGTGATTTTTTTTATATTGAAAATAAAAACATTTATAAAAAAAATAATTGCCGTACTTTGCTTGTTGCTTTCGGACCCGTGTGTATTAATTTCCCCTATTTTTATATTGATCTTATTGATTATTGATACATACAAGGCCACATATTGATCTTATACATACAAGTAGCTACATCTCTGAGCTACTTTCCCGATACATCCCCACACACACTCTCCTCTCCTCTTATTGCCTCTTCCCACAATCGCCTCCAGGATTTCTCCCGTGCATCCCCCACACTCTGGAACTCGTTACCCCAACATATCAGACTCTCACCTACAGTGGAATCCTTCAAAAGAAACCTGAAAACCCACCTCTTCAGACAAGCCTACAACCAGTGACCCTGCTGCCTCTATACCGCCATGACCAGCTTCACCCGCACCTACTGTGTCCTTCTCCCATAACATGTAGATTGTAAACCCTCACGGGCAGGGCCCTCTCTCCTTCTGTACCAGTTTGTAACTCATCTTGTTTATGATTAGTGCAATTGTCTGTATTATGTATGTGCACCGCTTATCATATGTACAGCGCTATGGAATGAATGGCGCTTTAATAATAAATAATAATAATAATACAGGAGATCCTCTTGTGATAAATGTCCCAATGCAATTGCCCTCCTCCTAGCCCAATCAGCTAGTCACCCTGCTCACAAAATAGTTTGTCCAAAATGGAAAGCCCTTCGTTTCTTTTGTGCATAATGACTCAGTTCCCAGAACCACATATCACACGTTGCTATACCACCATAAGCTGTGTCAAATGACCGACTCAGCTCTGCTGAACTCTTCTTTAATTAGCTCATGTGATGCTGGCCATGCAGCTCAAGGGGCTGTTCTGTAACGTGTTACTTTATGGGGTCATGACACCTCAGTGGTTCATTGTATAGATTGGAATGAATTCTAAATATTCTTTCACAGCCTTTGCTTTAGTAGTATTTTTCTCCAGGCAGATGATGAACTCTTTTACTCTGGATGATGAGTCTTGATCTATGGTGAGATCAGAGGGAACCAGGAGACAGACTCGAGTCCAAGCCCTCCAAGCTAGTATTTCTAGAAATTCTACGAGTGTCATGAGCATCACTAGAAAGATAGCGTGAGCTTAGGCAGTTAAGTGAGTGGCTCAGAAGCTGGTGCAGGAAGGAAGGGTTTGGGTTCATGGAGAACAGGGCTGACTTATCTGTCTCTATGACTCTATGGTAAGGATGGGCTGTGCCTTACTGGGGAGGGTGCAGCTGTGCTGTGGGAAAGACTGGTTAGATGGCTAGAAGGGAGGGTGACCATACCAATATGGATGTAGACAGTAAATAGAGAGTGGGATATTGAAAGGGAAAATGGGCATTTAGTGGGGGCTGGGTAGGAATACGTACACATCTGTTGGTAACATCAAATGTCTGCGGGTGAATATGAGGAGTCTGGCAAATAAAATTGATGAATTGGAAATTTTTATGCATTATTATGTAGTAGGCATAACATAAACCTGACTGGGTAACAAATGTGGAGGGTTATACTGCATTTATGCAGTAAGCCCAGGAGGAGTGGAGGATGGTAGTGGTAGTGTCTCTGGCTGCAATAATTATTGACATTGGCAATCCACACACCAATGCTCCCTAGTGCCAGGGCAGTGATTAGGAGGGCTCACCCTTTCTTCTCTCGGGGCACACCCTGATGTTGGGGCTCCTGCCTGATGGCTGTTGGGGTGCCCTTGGTGTTGTGGGTTTGGTGCTAGTGCAAGGCAGGAGATGTAGGCGATGTGGCCGGCGAATGGTGCCACTTGTAGAAAATAGAGAAGTCTCTCTTTTCTAAAGTGCAAAATCGGAGTTGCAGTACATCCAATGGTAGTGTTGAGTGAATCGAAGCGGACTTCGATCCGAATTTTAGGGAATATTTGATTCGCTGTGAAGCCAAATTTCCTTGTGCTTTGTGGTAGCGAATCGATTTTCCCTGAAATAGCGTAAAAAGCAAAAAATGCATACTTACCTCATCCATTTGCTTGAAACAGGCCGGCTGCCGGCATCTTGATTGAAGATATCCCACAAAATCCTGCGCTGGATGACGTGATGACATCATGAGTTTTCGTGCTAGATCTTCAATCCAGATGGTGGGGGCCCACCCATCGCAAGCAAATGGATGGGGTAAGTATATTGTTTGTTTGTTTTACACCCAATTATTGCTATCAGATGCCACAATAATGTATCATGTTGCAAAATGTCCAGGAATAAAAGGAAACCAAAAAGCAATTTCGGGCTTACAAATATAAATAGGAAATAAATTTGGCAAAATTAGCATCAGGAAAAAAAATTCCAGACAACATTAAAATAAATCCAATTTATTTTAATAAATGTATAAATGCCAAAAATATATATTTTTTAATAATCCTAGTCCTCTAAAAGATATCCATGGGAATATAATTGCAGACGAGACAGAGAACCACCAATGTCTGATAGGTACGGATCCCACCTCTGGGACCCACACCTATCTCTACAATAGAGCCCTTAAATCAAGGAGAGCGGACTGTGCATGCACGGCTGAAAATAGCTGAGCACTGGATTATTACAGATTATGTGGGCATTCTCTGATATTTATTATGGCGGTGTACTCTACGGTGTAGAGTACTGTACTATTCGGTGATACTGATTATTGGAGCAGTCTTTGTCTATGATTTTGGGAACATTTTCTGTCTGACACTGATTATTGGGTTGTTCTCTATTTGAATAATTACACGGGTGTTCCCTGGTGTTGATTAGGGAATATTCTCTCTATGAGATTGAATATGTCAACACTCACTGACACTGATTATTAAGGCAATCCCTGTATGGCACAGATTATCTGGGCATTCTGTGTCTGATACTGATTATGGGGTTGTACTCTATTTGACACTGATCATGGCACATTCTCTCAATGGTATGGGGTATGAGGGAGGCATTCACTGACACTGATTTTGGGGGAAATTACTGTATGGCGCTGATTATATGCATATTTCTGGCACTGATTATGGGGTTGTTCTCTATCTAGTACTGATTATGGGGTATTCTCTGAATGGCATTGATTATGGGAGCATTCATTGATACAGATTTTTGGGGTATTATTCTTAATGACAATGATTATGTGGGATGTTATCTGTCTAACACTGATTATGGGGTCTTTCCCTGTATGGCACCGATTGTGTTGGCATTCCCTGTCTGAAACTGATTATGGAGGTGTTCTTTGCCTAATACTGATTATGGGGGCATTCCCTATATGCAAAAAAAAGGGGGTTAGTCAGCACCTCCCAGTGCGCAGGTGCACGCCGCCATGGCAAAGACCTAGAGGAAAAATAGAGACAATGCAGCAGCACCCTGCAAATCAGATAAAGTACAATAATGCCAAAAATGATGGTGCTAATGCTACGCTTATTTATAAAGCGAGATGCTTGGCCAATGCATTTTGTACAAAACCATCTGAGCCCGTCTGCCAAACGTCAAGGCGATCTCTGTTTTTTTTGCAGATTTACAATGCTGGAGATGTGGCACTCCAGCGAGTCATGCACTCCTGATTAGCCCGTCTGCCCCATAGGCTGATTTTAATTAGTTTCCGTATAAAGCTGTAGCCTGCTCTCACTACATTCATTGGAAGCCGCCTGGCACAAGGAAAGGTATAGAGTGGGCTCGGCATGCATGTTGGTACCTGCATCCCTTGTAATGGAGGCCATTATGGCACCAGAAATGGTAAAAAGCAGAGTGGATCCAGCATGCATGTGAATCCAACACTCCATGAACTTTATGGCGGCCATTATGGTGCATAACAGGTAGTATTTAGTGTTAGGACCCGTCTAACTGAGATCGCCTTGACGTACGACAGACGGGCTCAGATGGTTTTGTACAAAATGCATTGGCCAAGCATCTCACTTTATAAATAAGCGTAGCATTAGCACTATCATCTTTGGCATTATTGTACTTTATCTGATTTGCAGGGTGCTGCTGCATTGTCTCTTTTTTTCCTCTAGGCATTCCCTATATGGCACTGATTATGTGGGCATTCTCTGTGTAATACTGGTTATGGGGGGTGTATTCTAACACTGGCAATGGGGCATTCTCTCAATGGCATGGGTTATTGGGGCATTACCTGTATGGCACTCATGATATGGACATTCTCTGTCTGACACTAATTATTGGGGTGTTCGCTATCTGGCACTGATTGGCAGTCTCTGTCTGATACTGATTATTCCATGTATGGCACTGACTATGGAGGATTCTCTCTATGGGATTCATTATTCACTAACTCTGATTATTTGGGCGTTCTCTTTCTGACACTGAATACAAAGCTGTTTTATGTTTGATATATGTATAATGAGGGCTTTCCCTCTATGGCACTGATTATGTGGGCATTCTTTAATACTTATTATTAGTGATGGGCGGCAGGGGCAATATTCGAATTCACGATATTTCGCGAATATTTATCATAAATTCGCGAATTCTCAAATTATTTTCTTGATTGCGAAAATCGGCAATGTAATATGCGTGGGTCACTTTTTTCAACATTTTTCAAGCTGCTAGAAGTTTCCTGAGACTGGAGAAAATGGTTGGCACGGCAGAACATTACAAATGGCTTTATATGCAGATAGAGTGCTCCAATATATTGTAATATATAATAAATCGGCAATTAATGATGCGCATATTTTTGCGCAGTATGTGCAACTTCACATTTTAACAGGTCTGACTACATATTACTGATTGGTGCACTAAGTATTGTTGCGAACTTGTGACATCACAGCGCTATGTCTGTAGCTTGTATGTATGGACAGCAGAACCTATCAGCTCCACTATATCACTATCTAACCTACACTGACTATCTGTATTATATATATAAGCTAACTATCTAATGTAGTGTGGAAAGCAGAGAGCACAGCAATGACACTGCTCTCTCTCTCAGAACTGCAGAAATGGCTGCTGGGGAGGTTCTTATATAGTAAGGGTAGGCAGCTTTCCTATTGGTTGCTAGGGATGTTATATACTATATTCTACATCTTCGCGAATTCTCGAAGTGGCGATATTCGTGATGAAAATTTTTGCGATTCGAATATTCGCGATCAACACTACTGATTATAGAGGCATCTGCCACTAATTAGGCATTTCTGTTGGACACTGATTAGGGGGCATTCCCTGACACTGGTTTTTGGGGTGCTTTCTGTCTGGCATTGATTATAGACTGCATGTTCTGTATGGCACTGATCATGAGGGCATTCGTTTTCTGGCATTGTTCAAGGGACCCATCATAAACCCTAAGACCTAGTTTTTAGTATAATATAGGGCTCTTTCACACCTGCGTTCTTTTCTTCCGGCATAGAGTTCCGTCGTCGGGGCTCTATGCCGGAAGAATCCTGATCAGTTTTATCCTAATGCATTCTGAATGGAGAGAAATCCGTTCAGGATGCATCAGGATGTCTTCAGTTCAGGACCGGAACGTTTTTTGGCTGGAGAAAATACCGCAGCATGCTGCACTTTTTGCTCCGGCCAAAAATCCTGAAGACTTGCCGCAAGGCCGGATCCGGCATTAATGCCCATTGAAAGGCATTAATCCGGATCCGGCCTTAAGCTAAACATCGTTTCGGCGCATTGCCGGATCCGACGTTTAGCTTTTTCTGAATGGTTACCATGGCTGCCGAGACGCTAAAGTCCTGTTTGCCATGGTAAAGTGTAGTGGGGAGCGGGGGAGCAGTATACTTACCGCCCGTGCGGCTCCCGGGGCTGCCATAGTAACACTGAAAGCATTTTGAAGACTGATCAGTCTTCAAATGCTTTCAGTTCACTTGCGGTGTTACGGATCCGGCGGGCACTTCCAGCAACGGAAGTGCACGCCGGATCCTAACAACGCAAGTGTGAAAGAGGCCTTAGTATGCAATTTTGGTTATTTTACAAGCTTCCCAATCATTTTCTCATGGAGCTTTAACATTGTTAATAATTGCATATGGTAAAATAAATTGCTCATTTGCACCAGGTCTCATTGGAGGCGCTCGCAGACTCTCCTCATAGAGGGGCACTGTTTGTGCGAGCACCCACAAACAGAGGTCTTCTGGCAATGTAAATGGTGAGTGCTCAGGCTGACTCATTGGGATATGGTCCAGGTTCATGGTAAACTTCAAATGCTGGAAACTCAGGCACAATGTGCATCAGATTTACAGGATCCTGTAGGCACAAACTGTCCGGCACATCAAGTGCTTGAGTTATGAAAGGCTGGTCTGCTCTTGCAAAATAAATCGTGATGTTTTTCAACTAGCGCCCCCTGAAGGCTTCTCCCTGTCCCACCCCTCAATCCTTATCACTTTGATCACTGTCGGCTTGCAGCCCTGGGGACCTGGGTTTGAATCCGACCAAGGGCAACATCTGCATTCAAACAACCCTGTGTTTGTGTTGGGTTTCATTGAAGTTTGTACATTCCTCCCAAACTCTGAATTAAGTGGGTATGATTAAATAATAGATTGTGAACCCTGCTGAGGATGGGGCTGATGACAATATCTGTACTGCACTGGGGAATATAACAGCAGAAATAAATGGTAATACACAATGTATAGTATATATATGTACAATTAATGTGTAAGCACGGGCCTATGGTGCCTATAGGAAATCCAGCCATGCACACTTCATTATATCATTCTGTAAATACACAGTGGATATAAAAAGTCTACACACCCCTGTTAAAATGTCAGGTTTCTGTGATGTAAAAAAATGAGACACAGATAAATTATTTCAGAACTTTTTCCACTTTTAATGTGACCTATAAACTGTACCACAAATAATATTGTTGCATAAGGTTGCACACCCTTAAACTAATACTTTGTTGAAGCACCTTTTGATTTTATTACAGCACTCAGTATTTTTGGGTATGAGTCTATCAGCATGGCACATTTTGACTTGGCAAGATTTGCCCACTCTTCTTTGCAAAAACACTCCAAATCTGTCAGATTGCGGGGGCATCTCCTGTGCACAGCCCTCTTCAGATCACCCCACAGATTTTCAATCGGATTCAGGTCTGGGCTCTGGCTGGGCCATTCCAAAACTTTAATCTTCTTCTGGTGAAGCCATTCCTTTGTTGATTTGGATGTATGCTTTGGGTCGTTGTCATGCTGAAAGATGAAGTTCATCTTCATGTTCAGCTTTCTAGCAGAAGCCTGAAGGTTTTGTGCCAATATTGACTGGTATTTGGAACTGTTCATAATTCCCTGTAGCTTAACTAAGGCCACAGTTCCAGCTGAAGAAAAACAGCCCCTTGGCATGATGCTGCCACCACCATGCGTCACTGTGGGGATGGTGTTCTTTTGGTGATGTCCAGTGTTGTTTTTGCCCCAAACATATCTTTGGGAATTAAGGCCAAAAAGTTCAACCTTGGTTTCATCAGACCATAACACCTTTTCCCTCATGCTTTTGGGAGACTTCAGATGTGTTTTAAAAAAATGTAGCCTGGCTTGGATGTTTTTCTTCGTAAGAAAAGGCTTTCGTCTCGCCACTCTACCCCATAGCCCAGACATATGAAGAATACGGGATATTGTTGTCACATGTACCACACAGCCAGTACTTGCCAGATATTCCTGCAGCTCCTTTAATGTTGCTGTAGGCCTCTTGGTAGCCTCCCAGACCAGTTTTCTTCTCGTCGTTTCATCAATTTTGGTAATGTCACTGTTGTGCCATATTTTCTCCACTTGATGATGACTGTCTTCACGGTGTTCCATGGTATATCTAATGCCTTGGAAATTCTTTTGTTCCCTTCTCCTGACTGATACCTTCTAAC
Organism: Bufo gargarizans; assembly: GCF_014858855.1. Taxonomy (NCBI): domain Eukaryota; kingdom Metazoa; phylum Chordata; class Amphibia; order Anura; family Bufonidae; genus Bufo; species Bufo gargarizans. Next base: position 34,253,679 of record NC_058082.1, read on the forward strand.
AATGAGATCCCTCTGATGCTTTGGAAGCTCTCTGTGGACCATGGCTTTTGCTGTGGGATGTGACTAAGAAAATTTCAGGAAAGACCAACTAGTGCAGCTGAACTTTATTTGGGGTTAATCAGAGGCACTTTACATGATGGCCGGTGTATGCTGACTCCTATTTAACAGGATTTTGAATGCGATTGCTTAATTCTGAACACAGCTACATCCCCAGTTATAAGAGGATGTGCACACTTATGCAACCACATTATTTTAGTTTTTTTTGTTTTCTTCCCTCGACCTAAAAGATTTCAGTTTATTTTTCAATTGAGTGGTAGAGTTTATAGGTCACATTAAGGGCTCATTCAGACGGCCATATGCTGTCCGCAAAAAACATGTCTGCAAAAAAACGGATTGCATTCAGTTTTTTTGCTGACCCATAGACTTCAATGGGCCCATGTCCTGATTTTCACTGACAAGTATAGGACATATTTCATTTGTTTTGCTGAGCCGTGCAATGGAAGAAAAGGGCCCCAGAGAAGTGAATAGGACAGCATCTAATATGCAAAAAAAATCCGCATTTTTGCGGACATCATACGGCCATCTGAATGAGCCCTAAAGGTGGAAAAAGTTCTCAAATGATTTATCTTGGTCTCATTTTTTTTACAGCACAGAAACCTGACATTTTAACAGGGGTGTGTAGACTTTTTATATCCACTATATATATATATATATATACATATATACATATATATATATATATTTTATATATAACACTGGTGCCTTGCAGCGCTGGGGTCCTAGCTCCAAGGACAACATCTGCATGGAGTTTGTATGTTCTCCCTGTCAGGGGTGCACCTAGCCTTTTTTTCTCCCCCCCCCCATACCAATTTCTTGACCTAACCCCTTTGCCACAATAAAAGTGCTCATTACCCATGGCCCTTCCACTGACCCCCTCTTGCCCCTACCTGGAGCTGCCTGAGGCGATCGCCTCACCTCGCCTCATTGGTGGTGCACCCCTGCTCCCCGTGTTTGCGTGGGTTTCCTCTGGGTTCTCCGGTTTCTTTCCAAACTCCAAAGACATACCAATAGGGTCCCTTAGATTGTGAGCCCCATTAGGGACAGCTTGACGCTAATGTCAGTAAAGCGCTTCGGAATATAGTAGCACTATATAAGTGCATAAAATAAATAAAAAATAATAATTATATATATTGTGGGGTTTTGCTCTGGTAGATAAGGTAAGCGGGCGCAGTACAGAGGCAAAATACAAGTTCTTAACTCAAAACGTCAGTGTTTATGCACACTTGAGGCAATTACACAAAACAGCACATAACTTTGCAGTCTTGGTGTTAATTCACATACAAAGTTCATATAACACAAGTCACCTTGCTGGCAGTTCTGCCTCCAGTAGTCCACAGTAGGCTTTAGGGGGCCCGTTTCCCCAGCGTGCCGCGCTCAGCCCTCTAGCACAGCACAAGGCCTCAGATCCCCAAAACAGAAACGTCTCTGCTGAGTCAAGCTGCCTATTTAAGGACAGCCAGGTGCTGCCAAAACCCGGCACTTAAACTCCGGTCCGGTATTTGGCCTCACCTGGCTGGTACCAGGCTGGAAAATACCGGCCTTGCCAGACACAACCCCTCACTGTGTCACAATATAAATAAATTATATATATATATATATATATATATATAGAGAGAGAGAGAGAGAGAGAGAGAGAGAGAGAGAGACATAGACATATATCATTCACATTATGCATGTAAATAGCTGGCAGCTCATAGGCATCAATTAAAAGATTCACAAATGTTTATAAAACGAAATAGACGAAAAAAAGGAAAAGAAAATCTAGGAGAAAGTCACACTGGATAAACCCTTGACATTCGTTGCTCATATGATTCGTCACACTGATGGGGTCAGACTCTAAAGTCATGTGAACATCTGATGTAGACAGCAAGAATTACCAAGCAACAAAAAGAGCATTGATACGTCAGGCCTTTTGCTTGTGCTGCAGTTATTGCTCGTCACAAAACCCAGGAGCCCCTATAGTTTCATAACTCCAGACCTGCACATCCGTACATCATTGCATACATCAATGTTTAGTAATGGCTGATAATAGCAGCAATAAGGAACTTATTTCGACCACCAGATGGCACCCATCTGACTTGTTGTTGGCAGGACATGCTACCAGCCACACAGTGCCAGCTCAATGTCAGCAAAAAATTAAAGGGGAATTGCAATAAAATTGACACAAGGCCAGGAGTCAATGGCGTGCGTATCCAGGGTCAGACTGGCCCACGGAGTACTAGAAGATCTTTGGTGGGTTCAGGCTCAGATGCCATAGTGAGCCCCGAAGATCCAGGAGAAATAAAACATTTGGAGATAATCACTTTCCTCTAGAGACTGCAATGATGCAGAACCCCAAGCAACAGTACAGTCCAAACCAGTAAGCATATACAGGTAACCAACCCGAATAACCACCTGTGCAGGGAAACACCAAGGGGACAGTCAGTGACCAGGCCAAAGTTCTTAAGCACAGTATTAGTCCGTGTAATGTGGTACCTAGGGATGAGACGTCAGGATTTCCAGGGTCCGATCCAAGGTCATACACGAGACAAGCTTTTCCGCATAGAAGTTTCCCACAGGCAGTCTCTAGAGATAAATCGAGGAAGGCAGAGGTCATGCACAGGTAAGTCTGGGAGAATATGAACCGCACCATACACCCGGGTTGTCAAAACAACGGTGGGCACTGACCAGCCAGGGAGATCACCTTTTAAGTACCTGCTAGCCAATCACAAAGTGCCTATTCCTCATAGGTCATATAATGATCCTAATCCCTGACACTTGTGCGGCCTAGGTTGGTCCTTAGTCACTTAACCCATGCCTGCCCTCTAATCTACTAGAATTTACGTACAGGTATTTTCTCCATCTGCAGCCGGCGTAGAGAATAAGATGCGCGTACGTTCGGCCACGTTTCCTTTTGCGAACCCCCTCTCGAGCGTGCACGTGGACGCTCGAGCGGCCCAGCATGAATACACGATTGTGTCGGCATGGACGCCGGAATGGAACCCACAGGTGATACTGGAGACAGGACCAGCCGCTGCGTGCCGCTACCAGTCCGGTCAATTTGCCTCCGAGACCCTGACAGTCTTCCCCTCTGGCGACGTACTACCGTGTCTGCCCGCAAAGGAGTCGGAACCGAAGATTCCCCAGGTACATGCATAACCTGTCCCGCTACTCCAACGGGTCCCCCGCAGGCCGAGCCCCACGAGGACCCCTGTGGGCCCCAGTGGATAGCAGAACAGGAGAGTGTCTTACAGAGACTATTTCTTTGCATCAAAACCTATTATTATAGACTTTATTGATGATACCGGGGTGCGGCTGAGGAAGAGTCCCGGACTCTTCTCCCAATAAGTTTAGTTTTAATTTACTACTCTTTACGGATACAGAAGGGTTTGATACAGGCACGTTTGAAGACCCTAAACTCCAGCTGCATAATGGCATGCTGGTGGTTTAGTGTCCCAAAACCGGTTAACAGGTTGCCTTTAAGTGAAATTATAAATCTTCATACCCGCATCCCTCACTAGAGGGCGCTTCCTGCAGACACTAAGTCTTCACTATTAATAGTTCATACTCTGAACTAGTACTGAGCAGGTGAGAACCGGTTACTGAATTCTATACTGCAGCATAAATATGTGAAAATGAGAAGTGTGCGTGACTTGTGGGGGCAAGATCTTGTCACACAGTACTATATGTACTGAAATGAATAATACAGTAACTAGTTGTGTCAGAGCTGGACGGAGCTATGTAGATCTGACTACAAATTCTGTCACCAGAGCTACTGCAGAACAAAAGATCTGTCGGGTTGCGGGTGACGGCCCACCACGGATCAGATATTGATGGCCTTTCCTGAAGCTAGGCTGTCAACAGTAAAATCCTGGACAACCCTTTTAGTCCCCGAATTGCTTCCCCAAAACTGAACTGAAAAGACCTCCGCATTTGTTAGTAACACAAACACGTCAACTGCGATGCATGATGCCAATCAGCAGCTGCTAAAGCTACGCTAATAACTCTAGTACCTTCCTTTCTAATTCCCTGCTGTTCAATAGCCAACCCGCTGAAGAGGCAAAAATGCGTAAGAAAATCTCATCCACGTGTGTTGTACTGTAATCCATGTCGGGGGCGGGGGAAAGGGGGTCTGCACAAATCTTCAGAAATTCCACTGGGTGTGCATTGACCCTAAATGACCGAACATGCAAATAAAACCATTACATAGGGAATATTTCTCACCCAAGAGACCAGCATTAATGGGAATGGAGAGTTTAGTCCACTGTCCACTAAATAATCTCAGGTTAAGAATCTGTTGTACAGGCAAGGATTTATCAGCAAGGTAATCCTCTTTTGGCTAATAGGTGGAAGACTGGAATGGCTGGCAGAATGAAAGCATTCTGGTTCTCTAAATAATCTCTGTATAATGTGAGAAGCTGTGACCATCCACTCAACTGGGATACTATAGGGGAGGTGTGGTGCTCCAATTGACTCCACACCATCAACAAAAATACAGAAGCTACACAGAACATGTGTACTCACAGATTGGTATAGTAAAGACTATGGATTGATTTGGATATATCTGGGCTAAAAACATTTTTGTAATAGACTTCCTGCAAATTGCAGAGTAATAAATCCATCAGACTGGTTAGCTGACGGCTTGGTCTCCTGCACCTTTCTGACCTCTCATGAATGATCTTCTTGGTTTATGGTCAATTCAAAGTTGAATGGGACTGAGCTTGGAGTACATTTCCCAGTGTACGGAGCAGTGCTAGTTCTGGCATGCAGTGGATCCAGCAGACAGCTTATCGGTGGAAATGCTAGGAGTTATACCTTCCAACCTGATACAGATCACCAATTGTGCACGGTCATCTTATCTGACGCTGTTAAAAGGGTTGTCCGGGTTCAGAGCTGAAGCTCGACATATCCCCATTTTCACCCAGGCAGCCCCACTAATATGAGCATTAGAGCCTTTCATGCTCCGATGCTCTCCCTTTGTTTACCTCCACACACTGCTAGGCAGAGGCTTCCGCCCAACAGTGTGTTCGATGATGTCACCGGCTCTGATGGGCCAGCTTTAGCACTGCCCTACGCCGTTTTACAGGCTAGAGCAGCGCTGAAGCCCACCCATCAGTGCCGGTGACATCACTGGGCTTCGCCTGGCAGTCCCTATGCAGAACCCAGTACGTCACCGAAACTCCATAAAATGCCTTTGCCCTGCACGATTCAGCTTATATAAGGGGGGCTGCCTGGGTTAAAATGGGGATATGTCCGGGTTCAGCTCTGAACTCAGACAACCCCTTTAATCAGGAAGGAGATGGAAGAGCTGGCAGAGGAAACCGCCCATCAGCTGATCTCTCCTGCCTGGCCCACTACAGGAGAAATGTAGTACTGCAAGCTGGCCATTCAAATGAGATGGTGATGTCCACCAGAGTGGCGCTCGTTTTTAGTTTCTCTCCCACCTTCTTTGATAGAGAAAAGTCCTTAGGATGTCCATCTCTTGCACATCCGTAGGAAATGTGAAAAGACCACCAATTTAATGCAATTTTTTCTTACACGGTACAGCCATAACACATTGAAACTAGTCACAATTTACACCTGTCAAGGGGTGAGATACGCTAAGCAACAAGTGAACAGTCAGTTGATGTGTTGGAAGCAGGAAAATGGGCAAGTGTGAGGATCTGAGCACTTTAGCAAAGGACAAGTCAAGATGTCTAGAACACTGGGTCTCCAAAACACCCGGTGTTTTGGGGGTATTCCCGATATACAGTAATTATCACCTACCAAAAGAGGTCCAAAGAAGGACGACTGATGAACTAGTGACAAGGCTTATTGATGCACAAGGTGAGTGAAGGTTAGCCCCTCTGCTCCGATACCACAGTAGAGCTACGGGAGTATAAATTGCTGAAAAAGTTCCTGCTAGTCATGATCGAAAAGTGTCAGGACACACATTGCAGATTGCTGTGTATGGGGCTGTTTAACCACAGACTGGTCAGAGTGACCATGCTAACCCTTGAAAACTGCTAAAAGTGCCTGCAGCCTGCACATGAGCCTCATAACGGGAGCATGGAGCAATGGAGGAAGACAGCCTGGTCTGATGAATCACGTTACATCATGTGGACAGCTGGGGGTATGTGTCACTTTCCTGGGGTAACACTATCGGAAGGAGACACGTCGGCGAAGACAGTGCAATGTTCTGCCAAGAAAACCTTGGGTTGTACGTGGATGTGACACGTACAACCTACCTATTGTATAGACAAGTACCCCACTTTATGGCAGTAGTGCTTCCTAATGACAGTTGCATCTTTCAGTAAGAAAATTCCCCGGCCACACTGCAAACACTGTCCAGGAATGAGGAACGTGACCAGTAGTTCAAGGAGGGGACTTTTCCTCCAAATTCGCCAAGATCTCAATCAGATTGTCATCTGTGGGATACTCTGGAAAAACAAGTCCAATCCATGGTGTCACGACCCTTGGTCATGGTCGTGACTCCTTGGGAGCCGCATGCAGTTGCCCGCGGTTTGGTGTTGTGTCAACCGCAGCTGGGGGCACCTAGTTGTTTGCCTCAAGTGCGGTTGCCGTGGACAACAGGTATGCGTGTGGTTGCCCTTGGCAACGTGTGTTTGTGTGCACTTCCCTTGTCTGGTGTGCACGGGGGTTATTGTGTGCACTTCCCCTTTAAGTTGATGTTTTCCCTTCCCTGGTGTTGGAAGGGTTAACTTCCTTCCTAGTGTGTGTGTGCACTGGGTGTGTCTGACTGTTGGGTGTGGCTTCTTGGCCCTATAAAGCCTCAGTGGAAGGCAGTAGTCAGAGAGGGTGCTTCAGCCATGCTTGCTGGAGACATCCTCCTGGTTATTTACCAACTGCCAGTGGGGGCCACCCTTCTGGTCATAAATTGTTACCTTGTCTGATGTGATGTTTATGTGTATGCGGTTGCTTGTTTATTGCACCTTATGGTTTCCTGGTTTCCCGTGTGATGTATGGTGTGTGCTGTTGTCATTTGTGTTGGTTGTGGATAGCAGCACTTGCACATGGGTTCCAGGCTGTGTGTCTGTGGCAGGTAGGTGAGGTGGTTGTTTCCACGTACCTGCCACTGCCATAAGTTGTATTGGTTTCCCCTTATTTACAGCTTGGCCATTCTAGGCTCCTGTTCCTCTATGTCCAGGAGGAACAGGTAGTCTACCCAGCTCCTAGCTTAGGGACCTGCGGAGGGTTAGTAGGGAACCGAGGTTCCAGAGCATGAGTCCTCCTACCTTTAAGATCGGCTCATGCCGCTAGGAGTTAGGGTCAGATTAGGGAGGCTTTAGGAGGTGACCTGCTCCCTGATCCTGTGGTCCTGGCCAAGCAGCAACCAAACATCTACGGGTACCGCACGGCTGAGGGTTTCCCCCATCCCCAGCCGTGACACATGGAGGCCGCACCTCAAACCTTATAGGACTGCTTGTGGCAGATAACACTTTTGAAGGCCTTGTCCATACGAGTTTGGTTACGATGTCGGCACGGTCATGTCATGGTTGTGGCACAGCCATGCTGAAGCCATAATGGCAGCAGAGGGCTACAAATAAACTTATGGAGACCACACTGTTTAGTCAGTCTGCATTGTTAATGGCTGCAGGACACCTGCTGCGTGGCCATGAACAATACAGACCCACTGAACCATGTGGTTTTGATTAGTTTAATTAGAGCCTGCTGCAGCCCATACAGACATGCAGTACTCGAATGCAGTGTAGCAGCGTTGCAAGCGCCAACGACTGCATCATGTGGTCATTCCCTAAGTAGCGTAGTCTTCATTTGTCTGATTAATTCACTGCATCCCATTTGGTTGTGCGGTACTTGACCACAACATGGCTGCATCGCGCTCTTGTGGTTTTAATGTTATGGCTGACTGGTGTACAGTGCTGCCCATAATTATTCATACCCCTGGCAAATGTTGACTTAGTTACTTTTATTCAACCAGCAAGTAATTTTTTGACTGGAAATGACATAAGTGTCTCCTAAAAGATAATAAGACGATGTACAACAGGCATTATTGTGGGGAAAATTTTTTTTCTCAGCTTTTATTTACATTTGAGCAAAAAGTGTCAAGTCCAAAATTATTCATACCCTTTTCAATAATCAATAGAAAAGCCTTTATTGGCTATTTCAGCAATCAAACGCTTCCTATAATTGCAGACCAGCTTTTTGCAGGTCTCCACAAGTATTTTTGCCCATTCATCTTTAGCAATGAGCTCCAAATCTTTCAGGTTGGAGGGTCTTCTTGCCATCACCCTGATCTTTAGCTCCCTCCACAGATTCTCAATTGGATTCAAGTCTGGATTCTGGCTGGGCCACTCCAAAATGTTAATGTTGTTGTCTGCTAACCATTTCTTCACCGCTTTTGCTATGTGTTTTGGGTCATTGTCATGCTGAAATGTCCACTGGTGCCCAAGGCCAAGTTTCTCTGCAGACCGCCTGATGTTGTCGTTGAGAATCCTCATGTATTGCTCTTTTTTCATGGTGCCGTTTACTGTGATTTGGTTCCCTGGTCCATTGGCGGAAACCCCCCCCAAGCATTAGGTTCCCCCCACCATGTTTGACAGTGGGGATGGTGTTCTTTGGGTCCAGTGGGGATGGTGTTCTTTGGGTCCATTGGCGGAAACCCCCCCAAGCATTAGGTTCCCCCCACCATGTTTGACAGTGGGGATGGTGTTCTTTGGGTTGAAGGCTTCTTTTTTTACGCCAAATGAAGGAAACATCATTGTGACCAAACAATAACATTTTTGTTTCATCTGACCATAACACAGAAGACCAGAAGTCTTCTTCTTTGTGTGTCACTTTTGGCTTCCGACCACGTCCTCTGAGATTTTCCACAGTGCGGAACATCTTATATTTTTTAAATGTAAATAAAAGCTGAGAAATGTTTTTTTTTTCCACAATAATGCCTCTTGTACATCGTCTTATTATCTTTTGGGAGACACCTATGTCATTTCCCTTCAAAAAATTACTTGCTGGTTGAATAAAAGTAACTTTAAGTCAAAATTTGCCAGGGGTATGAATAATTATGGGCAGCACTGTATATGCACAATTCTCAGATTCTAGGTGTGTATAGGCAGCAGCTCAGGATAACCGTACCCCCCCCACCCCCCACCCCTCCAAACTTTATGAATTCTCTCAGTGTCCGCATCATTTTCTGCATTCATTCTGCACAAGTTAACAAATCCACCAGGGATAAAACACCATAAAAGCCTCGTAAATTTCTGAATCCGCCTGAATGCACAGAGGGACGGCGTCGGGTGTTAAATATATGCAGCAAATGAGTGTTTTGTGTCTCATTATCATGCAAAAAGCCTCCTTTCCCACCGAGGATAAACGGAAAATTGTTGCTGTAATTTGCATACATCAGTAATTATATTGACAGAGTAAACACCTCGATAACAAACACATCATCTCGAAATCCCAAATCTGTCACAATCCGCCTCATCTATCACTCCGTGGTACACGCGGCCCACTTGTGTAATAAATCTTGGCAAACATCTAAAGTCGAAGAAGTTTCTAGCGCTTCAGACTTTTCTGGAAAACACTTGGGCTCCTTTCACACGAGCGAGTTTTCCACGTTGGTGCAATGTGTGGCGTGAACGCATAGCACCCGCACTGAATCCTGACCCATTTATTTTTTGGTCTGTGTACATGAGCGTTTTTTTCACACATCAGTTCTGCATTGCGTGAAAAACTCAGCACGTTCTATCTTCTACGTTTTTCACGCAGCCCTGGCCCCATAGAAGTGGATGGGGCTTCAGTGAAAAACTTTTTTCACTAATGGTTGCTACGAGATATTGTTTGTAAAGCTTCAGTTTTTTATCACGTGCGTGAAAAACGCATCAAAACGCATTGTACCCGCACGGAAAAAAACTGAACGCAATTGCAGATAAAACCGACTGAACGCATCCGGACCTAATCCGTCACGGCTCGTGTGAAAGAGGCCTTAGGAAAAAATACTTTCCAATTTACGACCAGATAGGAGCATGTAGACCACTAGGACCCAACCTACAGCCTTAGCAGATGTCATGGTGGAGGGCTTTGGGTAAGCCAAAAAAGTTCACATGGAGCTCGAATCTTAGACTACTTTTACACTTGCATTGTTAATTCCGGTATTGAGATCCGGTGTTCTAACAAAAATCCTTACTCGTGAAAAAACCTTACCCCTCGTGACTTCCGGGGGTGTGCGCCTCAGCGCAAGCACACTACCACGGCATTGGTAAGGTAAAATTAGAGGGAGCGCTGACTCACGGACACCACGCGTGTGCTCTCAGGGGTAAGGAGGTCTGACGGTCTTTTCTTCTTACCCTCACGCTGCGCACGCGCGGATTGTGAAATCTCCTTACCCAGGTTAGGGTTAGGTCCTCCAATATGCTGCACACACCTCCCGGATGGCTGATAGTGCTGGGAGCAAATTTCACAATCCCTGCGCGCGCTCAGTGTGAGGGTAAGGAGAAAAGGCCATCAGCTCTCCTTACCCCTGAGGGTGCACACGCGGTGTCCGTGAGTCAGCGCTCCCTGTAATTTGACCTTACCCGAGCCGTGGTAGTGCGCTTGCGCTGAGGCGCACACTCCTGGAAGATCTGTTTTTTTAGGCTCCACAAAATCCAGGATCCATTTTTATTTTTGTTTATATTTATCGGGACTGAACGGAACGCTCCCGGAACGGAAGACATCCTGATGCATCCTGAATGGATCTCTTTCCATTCAGAATGCATGAGATCTGCTGGATCTCAATACCGGAAAACAACAATGCAAGTGTAAAAGAATCCTTAGGCTTCATTCACATCACCGTTAAGCCTGTCCGTTCTCCTGCTCCGTTTAGGAGCAGGAGAACGGAAATGACGGATTCAGCACATAACTGAGCCGAACTGAGCCTAAGGACCCCATAGACTATAATGGGCAGTGGTGTATCTTGGTTTTGTGCTGCCCTAGGCTCGGGCACCCCCTAATATAAGTTTGACCCACCCCTTCCTGTCAAGGCCAAACCCCTTCCTCTCTAAACCCCACCCCTTTCTATGTGCCATCCACAGATCCCCCCCCCAAACAGTGCCATCCACAGATTGCCCCTAAACAGTGCCATCCACAGATCTCCCCCCTAAACAGTGCCATCCACAGATCCCCCTCCCCTAAACAGTGCCATCCACAGATCTCCCCCCTAAACAGTGCCATACACAGATCACCCTCCCCCAACGCTCACAGGAATACATTTATAAACTGTAATCAGTAACTTTAATCATTGCTGATCTCTTTACTTGGATACCTTACTCTGTCTTAGCTCCGGTAACAGCAGGCAGTGCGGGCGGCGCTCACTCACTGACGTCACGCGCCTGCGCCGCCTAGTGGGAGGAGCAGGCGCGTGACGTCAGTGAGTGAGCGCCGCCCGCACTGCCTGCTGTTACCGGAGCTAAGACAGAGTAAGGTATCTAAGTAAAGAGATCAGCAATGATTAAAGGTAAAGTTACTGATTACAGTTTATAAATATACTCCTGTGAGTGGCGTGGCCCTGTATATTCTAACCCCCAGGCAAGCGTACCTGTCACCATGGGAACGCCTGGGGGTTAGAATATACCATTGGATTTGAGTTTTCACGATCTCACTGAGATCGTGAAAACTCAGATCTGATGGCATATTCTAACCCCCAGGCAAGCGTCCCCGTCACCATGGGAACGCCTGGAGGTTAGAACATACCATTGGATCTTCTGAGTATAACGACGTATAAGACGGATGGGACAAGGGGCAAACAAGGCATTTTGCCGCCCCATTGGCAAGTGCCGCCCTAGGCAAATGCCTTGCTTGCCTCGTGATAGATACGCCACTGATAATTGGGTCCGTTATGTTTCCGCTCAGAAGATGATTTTGGAGTGGAGACAAAAGTTGCGCATTCAGGACTTTTGTCTCCGCTTCAAAATCATCTTCTGAACTGAAACATAACGGACCCCATTATAGTCTATGGGGTCCTTAGGTTCCGTTAGGCTCAGTTATATGCCGAATCCGTCCTTTCCGTTTTCCTGCTCCTAAACGGAGCAGGAGAACGGAAAGGCTGAACGGTGATGTGAAAGAAGCTTCACGAGGATGGAAACTTCATATAATTTAGTGTGGCGGTATGAAAATCTGTAATGTTTGATAATCCAGCATCTATCAGGTCTCCGTTATTACAGACTAAATAAAATATTTTTTATTTATTTTACAAAAGAGTTTCTTCAATCCACATGGGCCAGATTTTTTTAATCCACAGCATGTCATTTTACAGTGGATTTCCACCAAAGGATTTACGACTTTCCGGTGCACAAGGTGAAGCAGTAGCAAAATCCACGACTAATCTGCTTTGCCCGAATTTGTTGGGGATTTTGCTGCGGAAACGCTGTGAAAAATTCTGATCCATGTGCAATGGCCAGGATACATGTTGATTAAAGTTCTGTATTTGTCGTGATGCCAATTGCAGCGTGCCCAGGGTATTACCCCAGGCCCCTTCTAAGGTGTTATAACGCACGTCCCAGATTAGGAATGCCAGAGTGGTGTAATACCCTATAATGTCTCTATAAGGTGGTGATAATTGTGTCAACGGTGTCTCCTACCTGGGTACGGCTGGACTGCTGGCTCACTTGCAATAAATTTGAGTGTAGTGATAGTAGGAGTAATAGAGGAATTTTGCATCAGAAATGATGTCCAGACCTTTAGATGAAGTTCAAATGTTTCTTTACTGAAGATAACTTGTATCCAAGCAGTATACAGCTTTGGTCTCTGGTCCCAGTAGGTTTTAGCAAGTATTGGCAGGAAATTAATGCTTCTGCTTTAAATCTGGAGCTTGCAGGATAAGTCGTCTGCTTGGTATCTCTGTATTTGTGACAGGAATTAATCTTCTGCACTTTTCTGTAACTTCTGTTTTATGGGGACAGACTAGCTGAGGAGGAATGGCTTCTCTTAGGTCTCTGGACTTTACTCACAGTTAGATTCTCAGGGGATGCTTTCTTTCTGGAACTCTGGAGGTTGTGGTTAGTTTTCTGCTTCTCCATCCAGCTGAGGCTGAAGGTGCTCAGACTGGGAATATGATCAAGTCTCAGCTGAGACAAGATCCTTGCTGTCTTCCCTAAGCTGGGGAACTCTTCACATACACACACCCTACCCCTAGCAGGGGGTGGGCTACACTGACTCTAACTTCCTTCTCTACCGATGCTGCAGGATGTGGGAACAGCCCACTTCGCTCACAGAGGGGGAGATAAGCTGGAATAATCAATTCCAGCCTAGATTCACTAAACTGAGACTTGTACCTTGACAAAGTGTTGCTACTACCTGCTGGTGAACTTGGAAAATTACAAGAACAGTGGTATTTAACATGGTTTTACATGCACATTTGTGAAGACATGATATAAATTATATCAGATGACAATATACACCGCTTAGAAGATAGTAGCGGGGTAGAGGTGTGTAGTAACACAACTCTGGTGTGTTACACATGTGCCATTACCCTAGGACCATGTTCACATGGCAGATTTTCTGCACATAATCCGCCTCCCACCTGCGAGAAATCTGCGCTGTAACTCCACCTGCTGGGAAAAAAAAAACATGTTCATTCTCCGGATTCAGCATGGAAATTCCCATCGAAAACAAAACATGGAAAAGTGCATGAAAATAAATGAATATAATAATAAAAAAAATCCAAAACAGGTGGAATTTGATGTGTATTCCACACCTACATTTTCAGTGTGCTAATACAATTGTGTGACCATACCCCAAAGGTATGCTCACATGTGCTGGTTCTGCGCCAAAATTACAGCAGTGTCTGGGTGGTGACCACCTCCCATTCTTTTCAATAGGAGGCAGTGCTGCTGACGTTTGCACGGTTGGTAGTTTGAAGTTGTGACCACGCCAAGAAACTACATGTCCTTTCTTATTCGATGTCTGAACAGATGCTGCTGGAAGCTGCGGGGCTAATGGGTCTAAACTGGGAGCGGGTCCGTTGCGTTCAAAGAAAAAAACGGCAGCAGAAACCTCTGCAAAATTCACAGTCTAAGCATACCTTAAGGGCTTATTTATACATGGCCTTGTTTTTTGCTCCGCACCCGATCTGTATTTTTGTGGTTCGGATGTGGACCTATTCATCGCAATGGGGCTACATAAGATGCGGACAGCGCAACATCTGCCATCCACATACTTAGGTTCGTCCCACGGCCCCGCAAAAAATAGAACATGTCCTATTCTTGTCTGTTTTGCGGATGAGGGAAAGGACATTTCTGCCGGGGTAAAACAAAAATGGCAGAACACACACGGCCAGCAGTGATGGTCAGTTCGCAGTGTTCGCCAGCGAACACATGCGGGTTGCCATCTTTAGTAAGGTAGACTCACCCGTCCGGCGATGCACAGGTGAACCCCTTACCTGTGCCTGTGCGGGAGCCGGTCTGAAATCAAATGCAGTCACCGGGAGGAGGCAGTTCCAAAAACAGCCGCTGGGGGCCTTCATAGAGCTGTTCTCGGAACTGCCTGCTCCCGGTGACCGCATTTGATTTCAGACCGTCTCCCGGCACAGGCACAGGTAAGGGCTTACCTGTGCATCGCCGGACGGGTGAGTCTAACCTTACTAAAGATGGCAGCCAGCATGTGTTCGCTGGACTGCGAACTGACCATCACTGACGGCCAGTATCCGTATTTGGTGGACCTGCAATTTGCAGACTATGGCTACGGCCTTGTGCATGAGCCCTAAGTCATCATAGCACAATGAAAATTTAATGGTGGAATCTGCATCACATCCCATATGTTTTCCACGCATTTTTTTTAATTTTTATGTAGTTTTCCATTTCAGCTGCTTCTTTGTGCTGATTTTGGTGTCATTTTTAGGTTCCCAATTGATTTCAGTGGGAATTTCCATGCAAAATCCACCCTAAAGCCTCATGAACCCAGCCGTTCTGTGCATTGAGGACCGCAATTAGCAGTCCCCAATTCACAGGCAACATCCATGCAGCTGACGCGACGGATCCAGACCCAGTCCGTGATCCGTCCGTGCCGCAAAAAAAATAAAATAGAACACTCCGTAGTGCTTCCATGGGGTTCCGTTGTCTCCATTCTGCAGCGGACCTTTCGCATTGCGGACCCATTCAAGTGAAGAGGTCCGCATCCGTGATGCGGTGCACAAACGTCCGGTGCCCGTATATTGCGGACCCTCTGTTTGCGGGCTGCAATATGAGCTGTGCATGAGCCCTAAGAATGAACATGGTCATACATATGCAGAAAAAAAAAACCTATGGATGAACCACAGCTCCAAAAACAATAGAAGGCGAAATGAGAGCGGATTCCACGTAGATTGTGTTGTAAAAATATGCGTGAAAATCCACAGTGTGAATACGGTCTAAGGGTAAGTCCACACAGGGCGGAATGGCATTCAGCATTTAAAGTAGCAGCAAAGTGGATGAGATTTTCCGAAATTTCATCCATAAGATCTTGAAGAAATCGGTGCGGAATCCACGCAGTGCAGATTTGATTTTAAATTGTGGATTTTCACCACGGATTTGCAATTCCCAGGGTAAAATCGATAGGTTAAAAGGCATGAGAATGAGGCTGTTTGTGACCCATCTCCATGTGAACAGGGGAAATACTGTAATATCTGCGCTGATATCGATCTGAGACTCATCTTGCTACAATGTAACCACACAAGCTTCCGTCTTCTTTAATCTTGCTACATTCAAGCACAACATTAGATCTTGACTTTCTTCTCCATAACTTTTTGTCGGTCATTTTTTTATTTTTTTTTGTCCCTTCAGTCAGTGCTGTTCCCTCATCCCTCCCCCTTTCCATCCTCCTGACCCTGGCAAGAATTTGCTACAGAGCATGGGATTAGTCTTCTGGGAGTTTTGGGAATCAAGATGCAAAGCCATCACACGGAACATCTCTACAAGATCCTGGTGATTGGTGACCTGGGAGTTGGCAAGACAAGTATCATCAAACGCTATGTCCACCAGAACTTCTCGCCTCATTACCGCGCCACCATCGGGGTCGATTTCGCTTTGAAGGTTCTAAACTGGGACTCGGATACTGTGGTCCGACTACAGCTATGGGACATTGCAGGTGAGTGGAGTAGTAGTAGTACTAGTAGTAGTAGGTTCTTAGGCATTACTACCATGTGTTCGAGATCTTATGGTGGGCTTGATCCCAAATGGTCATCCGTACAGTTCTATCTGACCTGTACTTGAGAAACTACAACTCCCAGCATGCTAAAAGTTGCAGTTATGCAAACGTCAGAGGTTTTCTGAGAACTGTAGTAGTGTCTGTGCGTCTTTTGCCTACGTGGACATCAATTTCTAGGCAGAAATGGGTCAAAAATGAGCAAATGGACTGAAAACCTCAAAGCTTTGACCGGAGCCTATATTAGAAGGTTTTGGAATCCCGAAGAACGCCTTTAAACTTGTACAGTTTCCTTTCCCTAAAATAATAATAAATATTAGTGTAATTAGCGAAGAGCGAATTTCCGGAAATTCGTTTCGGGTCAGATTCAGACCAAATCGAAAGTGCTTTAAATGCAGTGGATGACGTTCTGGTTCTCGCTCCTTCTGTCTCTCTCTTTCTTCATGAGAATTTTTGAAAAAGTTTTGGATGAAGTTTGATTCCACAGAATCGATCCGCTCATCTCTAATTGTAATTTAATTAAAGGGGTGATCCCGTAATCAGCACTGACCCCCCCCCCCCCATCCACAGGATAGGTGACAACTGTCTGAACAGTAATGGGGGAAGGGGGGGGGGGTCTCACGTCCCATAGAGATTGATTGCAGCCACAGTATGCATGCATGCCCCCCATTCTTGTGATGGGTGGGGGTCTCAGTGGACACAGGACAGACCCCCATTAATCCCATGCTTACACTCTGCTCACCCTGTCATTATGGGGCTGCCCGCTGCCGGGGCTGCCCGCTGCCGTGACGTTGTGTCCTCGCAACACTGCAGAATCCATAACAAATTATTGCAACTATGTTTTCTATTTATTATAATGTTATTTTATTTTATGTTACAATTGATTTTTATTATTTCATTCATTTCATTATTATTATTATTTTTGATATGATTTTCGCTATAACATTTGGTTCACATGTAACACTAATGGGGGGGACAGTCACAGGCAACAGAAAACAGTGCGGTCGTGTGCAAGTTGTGGCAACGATCCCGATTTTACCGGACTCACAAACGCCCTAGTGTCACCGCAGAGCCCTGGTCTAATGTGGTTATGGTTATAGGATTAGTCTGATAGAAAGACACTAGAGTAACTGTAATAACATACATTCAATTATACGGATGTAGCAGAGCTGAATTTGTCATTACTATTAGCCAAAACTGGATTATCCCAATCTAAGAGCGCGTGGAAACGACCATGTGCTGGCCTTGCCCATGCTGCGGGTCTGCAATGCATGGGCACCGACTGTGCGGCCGCTGTCTGTGTACGCCGACCCCTTGAATAATCACTATGCGGGCCGTGTGCACCCCGCATCACGGACGGATGCGGACCCATTCACTTGAATGTGAATCTGTCCGTGCCTCTGCTCCGCAAAAATATAGAACGTGTCCTATTTTTTTACGGTACGGACGGATCACAGACC